>NW_019154088.1:42721518-42884891 GCF_002288905.1 Enhydra lutris kenyoni | reverse complement strand
TTTCCATCTCTGCTGGTATTTACATAGTATTCTCTTCTTTGAGCTATAACCTGGAAACTGTGCAGGAAGTTAAGCCAGGGCAATTACAGAGTTCACCTTATTTGTTTCCTGTCTTTCAAGTATCACTAATTTACACTGTCTAGTGAGGAATATTTTGAAAACCACTGTTTCATTTTCCATCTCTGCTGGTATTTACATAGGATTCTCTTCTTTGAGCTATAACCTGGAAACTGTGCAGGAAGTTAAGCCAGGGCAATTACAGAGTTCACCTTATTTGTTTCCTGTCTTTCAAGTATCACTAATTTACACTGTCTAGTGAGGAATATTTTGAAAACCACTGTTTCATATATTTTGTATGATTTCTTTAGTTCTTTCAGATGTATAGGCAATCTTATGCCTGTTAACCCACCTTGGCAGGAAGTAGGAAATCAAGAGTTCTGTTTTGGATATATTAAATTTAAAATGTCAGTAAGCATCAAAGTGAAAATGTCAAACAGGCTGATGGATTTTAAGTTTAGAGGTCAAGAAGATACCCGGAATCGAGACATACATTTAGCTGAACGTAATCATTTAGAAAAAGGGTTGGCAAACTATGACTCACAGACTAAATCTGGACCCATCAGAATTTTTTATAAGTAAAGTTTATTGGAATATAGCTATACATGTTTGTTTTCATACTAAGGCTGCTTTTACATGACAACTGCAAAGTGGAGGAGTTGTGATAAAGACATTTGGCCTGCAAAGCCTAAAATATTTACTATCTGGCTCTTTACAGAAAATGATTGCCAGCCTGGATCTATGGAATAAATGTAGGTAGAGAATGCCTCAAGCATGGAGCATTTTGAAGTCAAATAAAGAAAAGGAGTAAGAACATACTAAAACAAGAAAACAACCAAGAAACTCTTGATTTTTCAATGGTAAAATCAGAAAGAAGGGAGTGTCGACTGTGTCAAATGTTGCTAAAAGGCTAACATGACCACTAAAAATAACCAATGTAGATTCAGCAAGATGGCAACTTTCATAGTTTTAGTGATGTGGTTGTCACGGTAGGGAGGATTGAGAGCCAATTAAAGGCTGAGAAGAGAAAATAAGGTAAAAAAGTAGACAATGAGTCAGCCTTTTCGAGGACCTGGCTAAAAAAGGGGAATAAAAGAAATATGAAGATGTGCAGTTTAGGGAGGTTTTTTAAAAAACAGGGGATATTATAGCACATTTTAATATTGATGAATATGGTCTAGTAGAAGTAAAACTGAGGATATGGAGGATGGGAATGGAGAGAGATACTGAAGGAGTAGGGAAGGAAATGGGACAAGTACAGCCAGTGTATGCTCCAAGTGGGCTGGGCTACGTGGCTGCTGCAGCTATGCTAGTAACAGATAAGTATTTTCAGGATTGTTACAGGATGGATTTCACAGAGAAACACTTAGGGAAAAGGTGAGATTTGTATTTTAGTACCAAAAGGTTTATGTAATCCATAATAAAGCTAAACTCTATCTTTACATATAAGTTAAAACTGGTAGTAAACAGTGCTATTAGGACCAGAGTTCAGTTACATTAATAAGCTGAAAAAAAACTCAGACTCAGAACTATAATAATAATTTCTATGACTATTTTAATAGGCAATGTTTCAAAGTTTTTTTTTTTTTAAAGATTTTATTTATTTAGTTGTTAGAGAGAAAGAGAGAGAGAGCATGAGCACAGGCAGACAGAGTGCTAGGCAGAGGCAGAGGGAGAAGCAGGCTCCCCGCCGAGCAAGGAGCCCGATGTGGGACTCGATCCCAGGACGCCGGGATCATGACCTGAGCCGAAGGCAGCCGCTCAACCAACTGAGCCACCCAGGCGTCCCTCAAAGTTTTTAATAAAAATTTTTCAGGAAACTTCTGGAACTCAGCTTAGTTTTATTTTATTTATTTATTTTTTAAAGATTTTATTTATTTATTTGACAGAGAGAGAGATCACAAGTAGGCAGAGAGGCAGGGGGAAGCAGGCTCCCCGCTGAGCAGAGAGCCCAATGTGGGGCTCAATCCCAGGACCCTGAGATCACGACCCCAGCCGAAGGCAGTGGCTCAACCCACTGAGTCACCCAGGTGCCCCCTCAGCTTAGTTTTAAAGTAAGGATGGTGAACTTACCAATCCTCGTCAGCTAAAAGCCTAAGAGCTTCTGTCAGTGCTATTTCTGGTTTGGAAAATGGCCGTAGTTCCGATGTATCCATTATTTCAGGACTATGGGTGACAGATGACATCCTTTCTTTATACTGTGGAATGCCTCCAGGAGATGCTTCACCTAAAATAAAAAGAACATTAAATAAAGCATTAGAGAACTCTGATACAAATGATATTCTGACTACAGATTCTATGAATATTTCTTATGGAAACTAGTATTATCAGTTTAGACTTTAATAAAATTTCTAATACCTGGATAACAAAGCTATTTAAAACTTTATTTTTTATATACAAAATTACTTAATTATATCAAATATAAATATATAAGTGGTTTTTCAGTCATGAGTCATATAATAAAGTCGAGCTTTAAGAAGCTAAAAATCAGTAAGAAGTATTATGGTCCCATTTTATAAAAACGTGGATATATGCCTGTTTTACTATACAAATGACAACTGAAAATGAAGCTTCATAGTAAATAATTCTTTAAAAAAAAAAAAAAGATTTTACTTCTTCTAGATGGAGAGAACACACGCACAAGAGCACATGCTGGGGGAGGAGTAGAGGGAGAGACACAAGCAAACTCAGTGTTGAGTGTGGAGCAAGCCTGGGGGCTGGATCTCAAGACCCAGAGATCATGACCTGAGCTGAAACCACATGAGATACTTAACCTACTGAGCCACCCAGGAGTCCCTGTGTAAAGAATTCCAGTTGAATTCCAAAAATACAATTTTTCTGCTACCCACTAGAATTAATGGTCTATTACAAATCCTAAGACCATGTGTGGTAATAAGAACAGTATTTTTTCCATAATCATTTACCAACCATTTTCCAGATGTAAGGTATTGCCCCGATGTCAGGGAAACAAATCATCATAGAGTGCTCAGGGTAATGCCCTGGGGTCACTGAATAATACAAGATACCTGCAGTGCAAGTATTAGAAAGGAAAAGATCAAGAAGATCAAATAAACTGTGTATTCATATTTCTTAAAAAGATTTTATTTATGTATTTATTTTAGAGACAGTGGGCATGTGCACAAGCTGAGGGGGTGGGTTGGTGGCAGGGAGAAGGAAAGGGAAAGAATCTCAAAATCAGCACAGAGCCCAATGCAGGTCCTGAGATCAGGACCTGAGCCAAAATAAAGAGTAGTACACTTAATCAACTAAGCCACCCAAGTGACCCTGCACTGGCTTTTTTAAATGGGTAAGGATGCATTAGTTATATTTTCATGTTAAGAGTTTTTTTTTTTTTTTAAGATTATTTATTTATTTACTTGGGGGTAGGGGAGAGAGAGTAAAAGGGTGAGGCAGACTCCCCGCTGAGGAGAGAGCCTGAGATGGGGCTCAATTCCAAGGCCCTGAGATCATGACCTGAGCTGAAGACAGACCCTTAACTGACAGCCACCCAGGCACCCACAAGATATTTTTAAAAAGGTAATATTAAACACTAGAAAATGACTATCATAAACATATTTATCAACTTGTCCTATTTACTATTATCTATACTTCTTTCCCTGCTGTAACAGTAACAGACAGTATTTTTACAGCTTAGATAAGAAGTTTTGAGGGGTTTTATCCCCTTAGATTTTATGACATTAATAAATAGTGAAATTATTTGAGAATGTTAGCAAATAGGCTTAAACTTAAATAGGCTTAAACACAAATGCCTATATTTAACTGGTTCTTAGGGACATGTTTAACCAGTAATTTTACAGGTCAACATCTGTTATCAGTCACACTCAACAATTAGTGATGAGAAGATAGCATTTTAAAAAATTTTCTTAAAAAAAAAAGTTTTCTAAATTTCTTGCATTACAAAAGAAATACAAACTAGGAACAATCAGACAGTCATTTAGTTCAACTATCTTTTATATGTATCTTTGAGAGATGTTAAGGATGGTGTCCAAGAACACATTTATATATTTATTTTTTCTGTACTTTTTGGGTTTTTTTGTGGATACCTAGACTTCACACCCAACATAAATTTCAAAATGTTTATAATAGTTCAGTTTATTCCTTACATTAAACAATAATAAACAAAAGCAATAAGCAATAATTTGGGGGTTTTTTTTGCAGATTTTATTTATTTATTCGACAGAGAGAGAGAACACAGAAGCAGGGGTAGCAGCAGGCAGAGGGAGATGCAGACTCCCTACCAAGCAGAGAGCCCAATGTGGGACTCGATCCCAGGATCCTGGGATCAGGGAGACCTGAGCCAAACCAACTGAGGCCTAACCAACTGAGCCTGCCAGGTTCCCAATGAGCAATATTTCTTAATGTTTATGATAGTATATGAGATTTTTTATTTCAATATCTGATTTTTCCAAGTTTCTACTATATCTAAGACCTATTTAATATTTTTATTTATTTTTAACTTTTTAAAAATAAGCGAGGATGACTTTTGTGAACTTTTATTTTTTCCATGCATTCATATTTTTTATAACTTTAAAAAAATATTTTCTTTTTATTTTACTTTTTTCCATATTTGGTAAACTTCACTTGGAATACTGAATGTTCCAAGATATGTAATTTTTTTTTCAAATATCAAGCAGTTTATTCCTTATTTTCTTTTATTTTTTAAAATTATTTTTTATTATGTTCAATTAGCCAGCATATAGTACATCAGTAGTTTTTGATGTAGTGTTCAAAGATTCATCAGTTGCATATAACACCCAGTGCTCATCACCACATGTGCCCTCCTTAATATCCATCACTTCATTAGATCATCCCCTCCCCGCCTTCTGTAACCCTGTAATTTGGTTCCTGAGTCCAGAGTCTCTCAAGCTTTGTCTCCCTCTCCGATTTCTTCCCATTCAGTTTTCCCTCCCTTGCCCTGTGGTCTTCCACGCTAGTCCTTATGTTCCATGTATGAGTGAAACCATATGTTAATTGTCTTTCTCTGATTGATTTATTTCACATAGCATGATCCCCCTCCAGTTCCATCCATGTCAATGCAAATGGTGGGTATTCATCCTTTCTGATGGCTGAGGAATATTCCATTGATATATGAACCACATTTTCCTTATCCATTCATCTATTGAAGGGCATCTTGGCTCCTTCTACATGGCTATCATGAACATTGCTGCTCTGAACACTGGGGTGCATGTGCCCCTTCTTTTCACTACATCTATAACTTCGGGGTAAATACCCAACAGTGCAATTTCTGGGTCGTAGGGTAGCTCTACTTTTAGTGTCTTGATGAACCTTCATATTGTTTTTCCAGAGTGGCTGTACCAGCTTGCATTCCCACTAACAGTGTAAGAAGGTTCCCTTTTCTCCACATTCTTGCCAACACTTGTTGCTTCCTATCTTGTTAATTTTTGCCATTCTAACGGGTGTAAGGTGGTATCTCATTTTGGTTTTGATTTGTATTTCCTTGATAGCTAGTGATGTTGAACATTTTATCATGTGTCTGTTAGCCATTTGTATGACTTCTTTGAAGAAATGTCTGTTTATGTCTTCTGCCCATTTTTTGATGTGATTATCTGTTTTTTGAGTATTGAGTTTGAGGAGTTCTTTATAGATCTTGGATAACAGTCCTTTGTCTGTAGTGTCATTTGAAAATATCTTCTCCCATTCCATGGGTTGCCTCTTGGTTTCGTTAACTGTTCCTTTTGCTGTGCAAAAACTTTTGATCTTGATGAAGCCCCCAAAGTTCATTTTTGCTTTTGTTTCCCTTGCCTTTAAAGACATGTCTTGAAAGAGGTTGCTATGGCCCATGTCGAAGAGGTTACTGCCTATGTTCTCTAGGATTTTGATGGGTTCCTGTCTCACATTGAGGTCTTTCATCCATTTTGAGTTTATTTTTGGGTATGGTCCAGTTTCATTTTTCTGCATGTGGCTGTCCAATTTGCCAGTAAGAGAATGGTCCAGTTTCATTTTTCTGCATGTGGCTGTCCAATTTGCCCAACACCATTTATTGAAGAGACCATCTCCGTTCCATTGGATATTCTTTCCTGCTTTGTTGAAGATTAGTTGACCATAGAGTTGAGGGTCCATTTCTGGGCTCTCTATTCTGTTCCACTGATCTATGTGTCTGTTTCTCTGCCAATACCATACTATCTTGATGATCACAGCTTTGTAATAGAGCTTGAAGTCAGGCATTGTGATACCCCAAGCTTTGGTTTCTTTTTCAACAATCCCCTGGCAATTTGGGGTCTTTCCTGGTTCCATACAAATTTTAGGATTGTTTGTTCCAGCTCTGTGAAAAATGTCAATAGTATTTTGAAAGATATTTCACTGCAAGTGTAGATTGTTCTGGGCAGCAAGACATTTTCACAATGTTTATTCTTCCATATCCATGAGCATGGAATGTTTTTCCATCTCTTTGTGTATTCCTCAATTTCTTTTCATGAGTCTTCTATAGTTTCTGGAGTACAGATTCTTTGTGTCTTTGGTTAGGTTTATTCCTAGGTATCTTACGATTTTTGGTGCTATTGTAAATGGAATAGATGCCTTAATTTCTCTTTTTTTCAGTCACATTGTTAGTATATAGAAATGCAACTTATATCTGTGTACTGTGTGAGTTCTAGAAATTTTGGGGTGTAGTCTTTTTGGTTTTCCACATAAAGTATATTTCATCTGCAAAGAGAAGAGAGTTTGACTTCCTCTTTGCTAATCTGAATGCCTTTTATTTCTTTTTGTTGCATGATTGCTGAGGCTAGGACTTATAGTACTATGCTGAACAAAAGTGAGAGTGGGCATTCCTGTCATGTTCCTGACCTTAAGGTAAAAGCTCTCAGTTTTTCCCCTTGAGAATGATACTTGCTGTGTACTATTTATAGACGGCTTTTATGATACTGAGGAATGTTCCTTCTGTCCCTATATTTTGAAGAGTTTTAATTAGGAAAGGATGCTGTATTTTGTCAAGTGCTTTTTCTGCATCAATTGAGAGGATCATATGTTTCTTTTTTTTTTTTAAGATTTTATTTATTTGACAGAGATCACAAGTAGGCAGAGAGGCAGGCAGAAAGAGAGAAAGAGAGAGAGAGAGAGAGAGAGAGAGAAAGAGAGGAGGAAGCAGGCCCCCTGCTGAGCAGAGAGCCCGAAACGAGGTTCGATCCCAGGACCCTGGATCATGACCTGAGCAGAAGGCAGAGGCTTTAACCCACTGAGCCACCCAGATGCCCGGCTCACATTTTTCTTGTCTCTTTTGTTAATGTAATCTATCACACTGATTAATTTGCCAATGTATGATTTCTTTTTTATACAGAATTTCCCTGGGAAGCCATCTGGCCCTGAAGTCTTGTTTTTTGGGAGGTTTTTGATTACTGTTTCAATCTTGTTACTGGTTATTGGTCTAGTCTAATTGTCTCTTTCTTCCTGTTTCAGTCCTGGTAGTTTGTAAGTTTCCAGGAAGGCACCATTTCTTCCAGTTTGCTTACTCCGTTGGCATATAGTTGCTGTTAATAATTTCTAATAATTGTTTCTATTTCCTTGGTATTAGTTGTGATCTCTTCCCTTTCTTTCATGATTTTATTGATTTGGATCCTTTACCTTTTCTTTTGGATAAATCTGGCCAGAGGCTTATCAATTAATTCTTTATAAGAACCAGCTTCTAGTTTTATTGATCTGTTCTACTGCTCTTTCGGTTTCTATTTCATTGACTTCTGCTCTAATCTTTATTATTTCTCTTCTCTTGCTTGGTTTCTGTTTGATTTGCTATTCTTTCTCCAGCTCCTTTAGGTATAAGGTTAGCTTGAGCATTTGGATTTTTCTGCTTTCTTGAGAGAAGCTTGGATGGCTATGTATTTCCCCCTTAGGACCACCTTTGCAGTATCCCAAAGGTTTTGGACCAATGTGTTTTCATTTTCATTTGTTTCCATGAATTTTTAAAATTCTTTTTTAATTTCCTGGTTGACCCAATCATTCTTTAGCAGGATGTTCTTTAACCTCCAAATGTTTGAATTTCTTCCAAATTTTTTTCTTGTGATTGAGTTCCAGTTTCAAAGCACTGTGGTCTGATAACATGCAGGGAATAATCTCAGTCTTTTGATATCATCTGAGACCTGATTTGTGACCCAGTATGTGGTCTATTCGGGTGAATGCTCCATGTGCACTCGAGAAGAATGATTATTTTGTTGTTTTAGGGTGAAATGTTCTATATGTATCTACAAAGACAATCTGGTCCAAAGCGTCATTCAAACTCTTATTTCTTTGTTGAGCAGCTTAGATGATCTGTCCACTGCTGAGAGGGGAGTGTTAAGGTCTCCTACTATTAATTTATTATTATTAATATAATTATTTTGGTTAATAGATGGTCTATGTAGTTGGCTGCTCCCATGTTCGGGGGGGTGCAGAGATATTTAAAATTGTTAGATTTTCTTGTTGGATAGACCCTTTAAGTATGATATAGTGTCTCTCTACATCTCTTATTACAGTCTTTGGTTTAAAATCTAATTTGTCTGGTATGAGAATTGCTACCCCAGCTTTCTTTCGAGGTCTGTTGGCATGACGAATGGTTCTCCATCCCCTCATTTCCAATCTGGAGATGTCTTTAGGTTCAAAATGAGTCTCTTATAAACAGCATATGGATGGGTCCTGTCTTTTTATCCAATCTGAAACCCTGTGCCATTTCATGGGAGCATTGAGGCCATTCAAGTTTAAGGTAACTATTGAAAGATACGCATTTAATGCCATCACATTGCCTGTAAAGTCCCTGTTTCCCCTAGCTGCTCTCAGGATAGCTTCCTTGGCTCTAAGATATGCAAGTTTCACTATTATATGCCAGGGTGTTGGTCTATTTTTATTGATCTTGGGAGGGGTTCTCTCTGCCTCTTAGACATGAATGCTTGTTTCCTTCCCCAGATTAGGGAAGTTCTCAGCTGTGATTTGCTCAAATATACTTTCTAGTCCTCTCTCTCTCCAACCAGTTAGGAATCCTAATAATTCCGACATTGGAACTTTTCATGGTGTCACTAAGTCTGTTCTCATGGGCTTCTAAATGCCTGTTCCTATCCTCCTCGGCTTCCTTCCTTTCTATCAGCTTCTCTTCTAGATCAGTAATCCATTCTCCTGCCTCATTTACCCTGGCTGTTAGTGTATCCAGTTTAGACTGCATTTCATTCACAGCAATTTTGAAGTTCAGCCTGATTAGATCTCATTTCTGCCCTTAGAAATTCTATATTGTTACTAGTGCTTTTCTCAAGCCTTGTTATTGACTTCATAATTGCTACCCTGAAGTGTATCTCTAACATCTTGCTTATATCAATATCCATTATATCTGTTGCAGAGGACATTGTCTCTCGTTCTTTTCTTTGTTGCAGAGTTCCTCCTCCTAGTCATTCTGTTGAGGGATATGGTTGAGGGAATGTACCGAGTCCAAAATATCAACCACAACCCAAAGAAAATACATATAAGAAAAAATCCAAAGTGGTTGAAAGCTACCACAGATATACCATCAAAGCCAAGACGATCCAAAACAATTAAAAAAAAAAAAAAGAGAGAGAGAGAGAGAGAGAGAGAAAAGAAAAGAAAAAAGGGGGAAAGGACAGAGATTATAATCTCTCAGGGTGGACACAGTTATCTACTTGTTCTTGCTTGATTTTTGGTCTCTGTGTTAGAAGAAACCATATCCCAAAATTGCAAAGAAATCAGAACTTACATATATAGCAAGATAAAATTGAATAGAGTGAAAAATGGACTATAATGGGGTGTAAATATATAAAACATATATGTGAAAAAGAAAATAAAAGAAGTGACTTAAAAACAGGCTGGGAAATACGAATCTATTTGAAATGGGAGCAGGGTTTAAAAAAAAAAAAAGAGTAAGAAGAGAAATTAAAAGAGAAATATAAAATTTTAGCTTGAAGTATAAGCCAGTCGTGAGGAAACACCAGGAGCTTACAATATTATTTTCCCCTGGTGCTGAGTTTTACAGTTCTGTGGGAAATAAGCTTAAGCTTATTCACCTGTTCTTTCAGTCTGTCTTCTGGGAGAGGGGCCTGTTGCTCAGCTTCTCAGGTGTCTTTGCCTGGGTGGAGTTGCCCCACACCTTGTCAGAGAGATGGGCTTAATGTGAGCTGTTTGGCTGAGCCGCTTTAATTCCCTGGTGTCTTTCCACTTCTCTTTATTTTTTTTTTTAAAGATTTTATTTATTTATTTGACAGACAGAGATCACAAGTAGACAGGCAGGCAGAGAGAGAAGGGGGAAAGCAGGCTCCCTGGGAGCAGAGAGGCCGACGCGGGACTCAATCCCAGGACCCTGGGATCATGACCTGAGCCGAAAGCAGAGGCTTAACCCACTGAGCCACCCAGGCGCCCCTCCACTTCTCTTTAGAGGGGCAGACCAAACATGGCTGTGCGGGAATCTCCAGCTGAAAGCCGCAATGTCACAGTCCACTCCCCTCAAAAGATCCTCCAGGTCAATCTGTCTCCCCCTCTGCATGTACCAAACTCCACAGACTTGTGCATCTTCTCAGTGACATCTTCTCAGTGACGGGCCAGTTGCCTTGATTCTCAAATGTCTTTGCCCCACCCAGAATTGTTCTGCCCTTGCCCAGGGCCAGGCTAAGTAATCCGGCTCAGGATTGCTCTATGTGGCTTTTGTTCCCTGAAGGCTTTCTGCACAGCTTTTGAGGATGAGAACGAACATGCTGGCCTCCCAATCTCTGGCCCTAGAAAGCTCAGAGCCCCACCCCTCTGGCCATAGAAAGCTCAGAGCCCCACTCCTCTGTGAGCCGTCAGAGAAAAGCAGTCAATCACTCCTATCTCCTAGCTCTCTAGCCACACTCTGTGCTCACTGGCCTGTGACCAAGCATTTGTATCTCAGGTGCCCAACCCCATGTGGAGTCTCCAAACCCAACAGGCTCTTGTGGTGTGCTCCCACACCATTCCCCCTGGGGAATGAAAGAAGGCTCTCCCCCAGTTCAGCCACTTGTTGGGCCCCTACTTGAACAGGATCTGACTGTGCCTCAGTTCACAGTTTATGGCAACCCCAAGGTGAGAGACCACTCCTGGGCTCACTGATTGCAGCCGGCTTCCCTGCTCCGATACATGGGAGCTCTGCCACACTCAGGCACCCCTGGTCTTCCTGTGACCCTGAGGATCTTGAGACCACACTGTCCCATCGAGGGTTCCACCTCCCACTTAGCTGCCTGAGTCCTATTTAATATTTTCAAAAACAGCACAGGAAACATGAAAGCCATCCTTGGCCAGGTGTTAAGAGCTAGTAAATACTGAATGGTAGGCTGAATAAGTGATAAATACAATGATTTTTAAAAATCATGATCTGATAATAAACCAACTTCACAATCTCATTTAACCCCAGCTATAAAATGGGACACCACTCCTTAGTGAAGCAGGAATATTTGCAGAGAGCACAGAAGAGACCTTTGAGATAATTTGGGTATTTTTAGGGACAAAAAACTAAGGCATATTTCCAGGTCAGAATGTTAATTAAAAAGGGAGGCCTGATAATTATGAAGCCAGGTCTGTCCACTGACTCCTACTAGCTTAGTGCTCTTTTCATCACAAATGCACTTAACCATATGTGGTCTCTTCAGCTTAACCAGCATTTGTGACATTATTCTTTACATTTAAACAAATTACTTATAGGAATCTGAAAACACTAAAGATGATGACCTTTTTAAACAGGTCCCTGTTTCAATGGAGGGCTGAAGGCAATATTTTCTAAAGGGGAACTCTGATTTTTTGATATTCCCACCTCATCTCCAAAAATATGTAAGTCTAGAAGGGAGAAAAACAGTCATTCAACTTCTTTCTTTATGAGAAATAATTAAAATTTATTATAATAGTTAGATGCTACTGGGTCTTGCAAATTTCAGTGTTATGGTTCAACATATTCCATTATTAGCCTTCCGTTAAACCACAGGTACACTAGCTTTAGAATAGTATCAGGTGAAAAACACACCAAAAGTTAAATTCCACTTACTTTCAGACGTCTTTTTCTCAGTTCCTGTAGTTTTCTTTCGCTCCCAGGAATTCTGTTCCTTCTTTTCACAATCTTTAATGTCAAAAAGTTCTTTTTCCTCTTTTCTCTTTTGTCTCATCTTGTCATAAGTAGATTTTGAAATAGAAATTTTAATCTGAATGAAAAAGTTGAAATACCTGTAAGTATTCAGGGAGTTTGTTATTTAACATAGCTATCTTCATCTCTGACAACTACATAGAGACATTAAGTGTCTACATATAAAAAAGTAAAATATATATATTTTTAGTCCTTATTTTAGGAATTTTAAAATTGACTAGAGTGGCGTCTGGGTGGCTCAGTGGGTTAAGCCTCTGCCTTTGGCTGAGGTCATGATCTCAGGTCCTGGGATTGAGCCCTTCATCGGGCTCTCTGCTCAGCAGGGAGCCTGCTTCCCTTCCTCTCTCTCTGCCTGCCTCTGTGACTGCTTGTGATCTCTCTCTGTCAAATAAATAAATAAATAAAATCTTAAAATAAAATCAAATAAAACTGAATAGAATTACATGGTGCTAATATCATAACTAAATTTGTACCTGAGGATACCAGTCTGTTACTCCTTGAGTGTCCTAGAAAATTGTTGAGTATGTAAATACATACACACACACACACACACACACAAACATAAAGTACATGTATAGTTTAAAGTATACTAGATACTTTATACCAGAGTGAGAATATTTTTGCTAGAAAGAAAAATAATCCATTATTTAAATGATTAAGGATCAGAAATTTCAATTACCCTGAGATTTTAAAAATTTTAATCAAAACACCTTCATCACCCCAAATCTGATGAACACAGCACAATGATATAATATAGGCTTGAGTTTATCCTAATAATCAGCAAATAATCTTACATCCTTTTCATTATCAACATCAACATATGATGGAATATTTTGCTGGACTGCTCTTCCATAAATCCCTGATGGTGGTTCAATGTTTTGTTTAGTTGAAAATGCATCTCCATTTTCCACAGAAGATATCACTGATTGGCTGCAGGCTGCTGGTGCTGAATTTGGACTTCCAAATACACCTGAAATTAACCCACCATCAAATTGCCATTAAGTATTTATGTGATCACACTCTAATAACAAAGTTAAAGACAAGCTCTTGACTTTAAGAAATTAACAATATAGTTAGTAAGAAAAACATGTCAAATAATAATAAATATAAAAATAAATCCCGTAACAGGACAATCATACAGGTATCACTAGACATTTCACAATAATATTAATTGAGAATTGCATATTGTAATAACGAGTTTAAAGGAAGGAAAGGTTGATATGATGTGTGTTTAAGATAATTTCAGTGCAAGGATTTGAGCTGGAATTAGAAGACACAATGAATTTGGGCAGGTAAATGAAGGAGGAGGGAAGGGCATCTTGTAAGATGGTAATGCTTAGAAGAAGAGCTGAACAAGTATAAAGCACATAAATGAAGTGAATAACTCAGTTTGGTTAAGAACAAGGCAGAAGAATAACAGAAACTAAGTTTGCAAGGGTAGGTTGGAGCCAATCTGAGAAGGGCCTCAAATTAACTTAATGAGACTCTACCAAGCAAACAATTAGGAAAGCTTTCCAAGCATTTCATCCTATTTCACGGTATTTACCAAAAATAAAATGTCGATCATCAATGTCTATCATCACATTCTACTTTTTTGATTAAAAAAGAAACTAACTGAGATGTGTTAATTAACTTGATGGGGGAATCCTTTCACAATGTATATGGATATCAAATAATCACTTACAGTTTTATTTGCCAATTATACCTCAATAAAGTTGAAAAGAAAAAAGAGTTTTAAAGAATATTTGCAAATATATTGCTCAAAGGTCCTCTAATCCTCCAAAAATATGTAATAGGTGTTAATTCTGATTTGTCTATACTCTGTATGGAAAATAATGAAATTATATTAAATACTAAGCTGATAAATTATAAATAAGGACTATTATTTGAACTTAAACTGTGATAAAGCTGTCTTAGCTATCCTAAAAATGTCTTAGAAGTCCCTAAGCTGCATCTGTTACATAAAGTATCTCTCTGAAAATTACTCACATGAATTTACTTAGTTTTGCTAGAAGACAGAAATCTAAAATTAATCACTTCTAATTTTTTCAATTTAATAATTTCTTAAAAAGAAAGTTCTAATAAAAGAAGTTCTGATCAACACTTGAATCACATTCTTCTCTGTTCTTTAGTGATATCCTCTGCTTATGTGTGGAGAACACATACAATTAACAAGCTAAATAACTTGGAAATACCTTTTCCAACAACAACTACTGAGTCTTCTGGTAAGGTATTTGTGGATATGAAGTCAAAACTGGGAATTTGCTGTAAATTTGATGATGACCCTGTAAATGCTAAAGAAACAAACAAAAACCCCACATTTTAATATTGTTGTTATATAGTATTTTAGGATATTATAACATGGTCCTTTAAAACAAAAATTTTATTTCATACATGGATTTTATAATTTATTTATTCACACTTATTTATTAATTTAATAAATATTTGAAATTAGAATACATTGTTTGACTAGGCAGTAGAGAGAAAAGAGACCTTCCTTCCCCTAAGGACTATATACATGTCAGAGTTAAGAATGGGAAGATATATAAGAAAATAATCACAGCATGATAAATGAGCAACAAAAGGTAACCACGAAGGAAAGCCTCTGACTCCTAAAAACAGCCAAGTCAATCTCTCAGCAATCTGTAATTTTCTAGGTTAACTTTCACCTCAGTATGCGATTATTTGTTTAATTATTCTACTACTAGACTGTAAGCTCTATGAAGATAGGACCATGTCTGGTTTCAATTATGCTTTTCCAGAGCCTCTTAGTAGGGCATATAGTAGGTTTTCAATAAATATATGTTAGATGAACATTACAAGACAGAAAAAATGAAAAGCAAAGTATCATTAATTTGGGATCTACAAACAGATACCTCAGGTAGACTCAAAAGGTGTTAAGTGACAAAGGAAAGCAAATCTCAGTAAATGGAACAATTTGTTCAAAATCTGTCCATAAAGTGTATACATAGTCTGTCAAGAAATGACTGATTAGACAAATCTCAAGAGGAAACATATAAAGAACATGTTATCCTTAAGTAGTTTAACTTCATTTATCAGGCTGATATAACTAGTCATTTTTAATGTTACTTTTACTTTTTACACTACATTTTTTTGTAAACAAAACACTGAAGGAAATGTTGCTCATTGGGTCTCAACTGTAAAATATAAAGAAAAAATAAGCTTAAAAGACTCTTGACACATAAGCTAATCTTATATAACCTTTTTGTTACTTCTGTCTCATTCATCCAAATAGTGAAAGAGAAAATACTAACTCATAAAAGCTAGTTTGCTAAAACTCTAACCATTATCCCTAGTCACTTTCTTAAGTCATTAATTGGGGCTTTACATGAATATGCTAGAAAATGGGCAGGTTCAAAGGAACAACCAGCAAAGGAGTGGAATGGGAAGAAGTAGTTCTGAAAGCAAATCGTAAAACCGTCTGAAGTTTCTTGCAAAATGAATCCATTAATATATGCCACCTATTGCCAATATTTCTTTTGGAAGTTGTTTTATTCCCTTGAGCACTGTACTCAAAAGTCACTTTAATCTGATTGTTTGAGGATGCAATGTTTGAGTGACTATCCAAGGCTACACTGTTAGTTTGGGTTGGCTCATCACCGCTCCATTCATTTAACATGTGGTATTAGACACCATTACATGCAAAGCCTAATAGGAATATAAAGATGCAATACCTTTACTTTTAAATAATTTGTACTACTCCACACCAGTTAAGTGGGGAAAACTTTCTAAAGAAATGGATTCTAGCCAGTATTCAAAAAGCAGACATGCTATGAACAAATTAGGATCAGAAACAGACATCTAGGCTGACTGTACATTGCCACCTAAGAAAACTTCCAGTACTAAGAATGCCAGAGCACTGGGAATGAAAAGAGTAGTAAGAGATAATTCAGTAAGTTCAGCTGACACAAGATTATTAGGGGTCTTAAAAATTATGCTGCAGAGCACAAAATTTATTCTGTGGGAAACAGGGAACCACTCAAGGTTTTAAGTATGGAAGAGATGGTAACTATACTTCAAAAAGTTAATTCTGGAAGGGTATGGAGCCTGAAGTAAAAATGGATAAAATAAGAGGCAAGATGTCTTATTCAGAAATTTATTGCAATTATCCAAGGAAGAGATAATGAAGGCCCATATTAAACAGAACTAGTAGGATCGTCACCACTGCCTGAACTTGGAGGGTAAGGAGAAGTAGACAAAGATGACTCTAAAGTTTTAAGTCCACATAACTGGAAAAAGAGTAATGCTACTAATAAAAATGAAAACAAAGGAAAAGGAACTGGTCTAGAAAGGAAGGTTAGTTTGGTTTTTGAGCATGTTTATTCTCCTGACCAAAAAGATACAATAGGTGTTTGGTTTAGAGTTGGAAGTATGTGTATGAAGTAATTTTCTGGACTAGAAATAACTGCTGGTCAAAAGTTACAAACATTTTTACGATTCTGCTGTCCAAAAAAGGGTACTAATAGTAGTGAATAAAGATATTCAGCAATTATTTCAAAGCAATTTCTAAAAAAAGAAAATTAAAAAAATTATATGTTAGGGTATGAGTTACTTTTAGGAAGAAAAATATTTTTGTATTGATTATCTTTACATGAGAAATAAAATATGTAAGTAAATAGGAAAAAACCCTGTCATTTTCTTTTGTAAAAACAATGAGAGAGAAGAAATCTTTCACAAAGAACGGATATTGAATCACATCATGGATGAAATACTTTAAAAATTTACCAAAAAGAAAGATAAAAGAAAAAAAAAAATTCCAAGCAACTTTCCTTTACTCAATTTATTTCCACACACAAAAAACAGATGTCCTAAAATGCCTGACTGCCTACACAGACACACAGATATACCCACACACCCACACATATGTGACTTCAGGTTATCAGAAATAACAAAAGTTAAAAAAAATAAAGTGTCATATCATCTGCAAAAAAGAAAAAAAAATAACAAAAGTTGACCTATTATAATCATGGTTGCTACAAATAAAAAAATGACAGCTCCTTAGAGTTACTGGGAGATTAAATACCTAAATACACTGACTTCTTATTACTCTATTTAAATATTTATACCCTTTAAAGTAACTTCCTCTTTATCCTAAAGGAAATTTTTTAAAATGTAGCTTTAATAGGTTCTCTGAAAAAACGAACAATCACAGAGGAGCTGCTTGCTCCACTAAATTTAAAGGAAAAAAAAAAGAATGTAAATTACTAATAATGGTTAGTGATAACAAAGAAGCCTTCCCAGGTTCTACCATAGGAAAACTATATTCCTGTTTCTACAGTTTTATTCCACGGTTACAACCTAAGTAGGCATCTGGGACTTATTTATTCACATGATTTCTCTACCCCATTTTAGTGCTAAAATGTCTTGTAAAGTGTGTGTGTGTGTGTGTGTGTGTGTGTGTGTGTGTGTGTGTGTGTAATCTTGGCGGGGGAGACGTCACCAGAGATTCCCGAGTTTTAACCTCCTATGTAGTCGCTTCCCTGCTCTGGCTTCTCAGGCAAGTCCATTAACCAATACATGAAACCTGTATGTTCTCTTATTTGGCAAAATTATTGAAGCAGTAACACATCAGCAGAGGGGTAAGAAAAATCTCAAAACTGAGAAATCTCCATTTATTGGCATGCTTAGGGAGAATTCTGACACACTTAATTTAGGATTTAGAGACATTCAATTTTAAAAATTAATTTGTGAAATTTACTAACCTTTTGTATGTTTATAATGTCTTGGGGGTTCCTTATTTTGTATTTTGAAAACACTAGGTGAAATGTCATGGGACCTATAATCTTCAAAATCACCACATCCAAACCCATAGTTCATACGTTGACCAATTATGCTTACATTGGATGCTGTAATCCCTGTAAGATAAAATACATAAAAATATTTATTTGAATGATTCAGGTAATATTATACATAGGTACATATCTCCCCTCTAAATCTATCTTGCCTTCTAGGACTTTTAAAAAGGTCAGCGATGTAACATTAGAAATTATAACATTACAGTAATTTAAAGAGTTTTATCTTATTTTAAATTTTGTTATACTTTTTACTAGCAGTTAAGAACATTTATTATAAACTATATCCAAAACATTTTATAAAACAGGCTTTAAAATTACAATGAAATACAAAATTCAATGCTTGGAAGAGATAACCAAGAATATATATATTTTAAAATATTACAGGCATTTAATGTTTAAATGACATATAAACCTTTATAGCAAAAAGAAAAATTCTTAAATCTAGAATTTTTAAACTGTATCCTGAGAGATATTTTCCATTTCTCTCTTCTCTCCTACTCTTGTGTAATGGGTCTACCCTAGTGTGGCTGGTGAAGCAGTACACTCCACAGTGACTAAACTCAGAATCTGTAATCATGCTTCCTGGCTTTAAATAGTAGCACTGCCACTTAAACTGCGGACAGAACCTGAGCAAGACACTTAATCTTATTTGTAAAAATGGGGGATAATAGTATTACCCCTCCAGGATGGTCGTGAGGATTAAGTAAATACATATAAAGGGATACTCTAAATACCCAAATCAGGGCACCTGGGTAGCTCAGTCAGTTAAGCATCCGACTTTTTTTTTTTTTTTTTTAAAGATTTATTTATTTGAGAGAGAGTGCAAGAAAGCATGAGAGGGGAGAAGGTCAGAGGGAGAAGCAGACTTCCCACAGAGCTGGGAGCCTGATGTGGGACTCAATGCCAGGACTCCAGGATCGTGACCTGAGCCGAAGGCAGTGGCTTAACCAACTGAGCCACCGAGACGCCCCTAACCATCCAACTCTTGACTTCGGTTCAGCTAATGATCTCAGGGTCCTAAGGTCAAGCCCCAGGTCAGGCTCCTCATTCACTGGGGAGTGTGTTTGAGATTCTTTCTTTCCCTCTCCACCTGTCCCCATACCAATAAATAAATATATCTTAAAATAATAAAAACAAAAACCCTAATGTGGGTCTCCTTTTAACAAATATCAAAAATAATTTTAATCTACATTTGAACGTTTCGACTGACCACCCTATACCAATACTTTGAAGCTATTAAAATCACAAAATATCTACTAAATGGAAAATTCTACATAATATATATTTAAGTCACCATCCATTTTCATATATATAGTTCCCTACAATACCATTAGGTAGTAGTAACAAAACACAATTTGTTCTTAATATTATTATGTTGTTTTTTTTTTTTTTTAAATAAAAAACAGGATCATGAGGGAGAAGGGGTGGCTGGTGGCAACCAGTCAACAGAGGACTGCAGGGTAAAAGGCAATAAAAGTCACTTCACAGACAGTCAAAAAATGTTTGGTATTAAATGATAAGAGAACTTCTGGGAGTAACGTGGATATCTGTCTATATTCCTCTTAGTTTTTTTTTTTTTTTTAATTTTATTTATTTATTTGACAGATTGAGAGAGAGAGCACAAGCAGTGGCACTGGCACAAGCACAAGAGAGTGGCAGGCAGAAGGAGAGGGAGAACCAGGCTCCCCGCTGAGCAAGAAGCCCATCCCAGCACCCTGGGATCATGCCTGAGCCGAAGGCAGACGCCTACCCAACTGAGCCACTCAGGAGTCCCGAACTCTTCTTGTTTTGATAGTTAATCCATAAAGGTAGTGTCATAAAGATACTGGATTTAGGTGCAAATGCTTTTTATTAATAGCAGGTATTACTAATCTGATGCTACAAAAAAAGTCTAATATAACATAATTCAGGAAATGTACCTATATAAATTACCTATAGCACATTTACCTAGTGGAAATATTTACTAGAAATGAGGACACAAAGACAAGTTGGATTTATAGTATCTACATAATTATTTTTGGTTTTCTTTTCAGATAGCCTTTAAGCATTACCATTTTTACACTTTATCAATTAAATGATAAACTTGGAGGAATCATTTACTTACTAAAAACAAAAACCTATCTATCCCACACACACACAAAAAATGTAAACCCAAGTTTATAAAATCCTAAACTGTTAGCAACGTTACATTTAGAGGGCATGTTAAATTTAACTAAGAATATCTCACTGTGAATTCAATAGCAGAATTTCCAAAACTTGATCGTAAAAATACTTATTTGTTAAAAATACAGATTTTTAACTCTGAAGATCAATTCATTAGTTGTGAGGTGAGGTCCAAGAATCTCTGTTACAAGTATCCCTGGTGATCCCAAGGCAGGCAAGTTTGAGAAATACCAAATATTAGACAAGTTTGGCAAACACCAAATATTGTATATAGAAGTATGTACTGCTTTAAGAACTTTTTCACTTTACTAAAACTTAAGTGGCTTATGATGTTGGGGGGAATTTCAAATCTAGGTTTTTGTTTTGTTTTGTTTTGTTTTTTTAAAGATTTTATTATTTATTTGACAGAGAGAGAGATCACAAGTAGGCAGAGAGGCAGGCAGAGAGAGAGAGAGAGGGGGAAGCAGACTCCTCACCAAGCAGAGAGCCGGATGTGGGGCTCGATCCCAGGACCCTGGGATCATGACCTGAGCTGAAGGCAGAGGATTTAACCCACTGAGCCACCCAGGCGCCCCCAAATCTAGGTTTTTTAAATCTATTCTTTTTTAACTCCAAACATATTCTTCCAGAAGAGGGCTTCACTTTTGCAAACAAGACAAAGGCTACCAATAACTTACATAATGTTATGAAGAATTTACTGTAATAATCAGCCTTAAAAATTGATTTAGGAATACGTTTAGGTGTTATATCTCTTTGTGTCTCCTCCTTTAAGGGAATAAAAGCCAGGTGTCTACTATGCATTAGGTGCTTATACTCAAATGTTCATTACTCCTTCTCAAGGTTTACATTACCAGATGAGGGAACTGCATTTCAAAGCAGTTAAATCACTTGCCCAGCTCATGAATGTAGTCAAACTGGGATTCCATCTGGGGTCTTTCAGACTCCAAAACACATATACACTGTCTTCCTGTGCCTAATAGATTAACTAACTCTTTGTGGAACACTAGCTTTGTGGAAGCCAATATACCAGGCATGTATGGTTGAATTAGGCATTCATGATAATAAAGGCACTAGGTAGGTAATCAGAGGTAAATAATCTCTGGGGATTGAGAATCTGAGAGTCCTAAGAAGTAAAATAATGCCAATACCACTATAAAGATGTCAGTGCAAAATGTAAAGATATCATGAAAGAGGTAATAATCAATTTTTTTGTGTGAATGGGGAGGGTTTCCAGAAAAAGCAACTGAACAATTTTCAGAGCTGAATGGGGTGTGGTATAGATTCCACATTTCACCCAGAAGAATTTGTACATGTAACTACAAAAAGAGAGGAAATGGTATTGAAAGTGGTCTGATTTAACTGGAATACAAAATTACAATGAATGAAGTGAAATATGAGGCTGGAAAGGTAGACAGAGACAGATCATGGAAGAATGCCCTAAATAAATTTAGGTTGGGCAATACAGTCAGACTTGCACTGAGGTGAACTGATTATAGACAATGAGACTGAAGCTGGAGAAAAATCTTAGGAGGCTAAGTAAGTAAGAAATGAATAAAAGTGATAATGGAGACTAAAAAGAGGAGATGAAATTAAGACATATTTAGGGGCAAGAAATTTTAAAATGTTAGTAGACAAATACATACATACATAGCTTTTTAGAGAGGAAATTATATATAAGGTAGAGTAGCCTTAAAGTTGTTAGGACTTTTATACTGAGATCATGTGAAAATAAATGCCAATGTGTTATAATTCACTCATAATCCAAAACAGTGTTACCAATCATAAAGAAGAATCACATGCAGTTTCCATCCTAAATAGATGAGAATTCAAATACTTCTCCAAAAGATTACTAATAACTAAATCTATTTTCTGAAAAGTGATACTATATATCAGAGACTTCCAGGTTAGTTCATGAAATTCTTAACAAGATACAAACAAACTTAACTATTAGTTACGTGTGTTTTTTAAAAAATTGTCTTTTGTGATGCCTAGTGGCTTCCAAACTATGCTGCCTATTAGAATCACCCTGAGGGCTTTCAAAACTCTGCTGGCCAGGTCACATTTCATATCACTTAAACCAAAATGTCCAGATGGAAGAGCCAGGCTAAGGCACACCTATGAGCTTAAGGGGGATCAATTATTTTGGTAAATATTTTTTCTTCCAAGAATAATACAATACTTGCCAAAAAAGCTCTTTTAAGGAGTTAAAAAGATGATTAGTCTTAACTGGTAACTATAAAAATTCTACATCTGAAATTATTTTTTTTACCATTTTTTATATCATTTAAAAATCATACTTTCACAATTATTATATGATCTCCCTGATATGAGGAACTTGAGAGGCAGAGTGGTGGGTTTGGGGGGGTAGGAAAGGAAAAAATGAAACAAGATGGGATTGGGAGGGAGACAAACCATTAAGAGACTCTTAATCTCACAAGACAAACTGAGGGTTGCTGGGGTAGGGGTGGGACGGAGAGGGTGGTTGGGTTATGGACATTGGAGAGGGTATGTGATATGGTGAGTGCTGTGAAGTGTGTAAGCCTGATGATTCACAGACCTGCACCCCTGGGGCAAATAATACATTATATGTTAATAAAAATAATTGATTAAAAAATCATACTTTCTATAAAACATATTTATAAAATAGCTATAATATAAAATACCTGCACTGGGGCTTTGGTCAGCTATCTCAGAGTTTTTATTCTTTGCAGAAGAAAGTCTTGTTGGACAAGGCTTTGATCCAAATGTTGGAAATATGTCTGACCTACAATGAAACAAAGTAATTTCAATACACATTAAAGATAGTAAAATATTCTTAAATAGTAAGGCAGGAGCAAGTATAAAAACTATAGCTAAGAATATTTTTCATCGGTATTCCTAGTTCACTTTTTGAACTTCCAACCACTTGATATATAGGCAATTCTTAATTATTCATGGAAGGATTACCAAAGGCAGGGAAGATTCTCTAACTCATATTATATAACCTTTTGTTGGGTCAAAAAAAAGAAAAATCAAAACTGATCCAAAGAGAGTTCATTCCAACACCAAAGCAAATGATTCCTAATCATCTAATATACTATTTGCCCTCATAGATAATAATACAAAAAAGGAGACTTAAATGCATTACAAATTAGAGATAAGCAACAGGTGGGTTATATTAGCACATGCCATTTTCTTCCTGAATTATTCTGCTATACTTTTCTGACATCATAAAGACCTACAGGCTTTGTTTCACAAAGAAAGTGACTGAAGAATGTTAAATCTGAATATAAAGGAACTGTTCAAAATCACGTAAGTGTTGTAATATCAAAAAGCCAGTGATGGATATTATAAAGAAGAGATTTTACAAAGGAGCATAGTTCTTAGTAGTTGGGTAAGCATATTTGTTAATTGGCCTAGAGAGACGTCAATGTTAAACTTTTTAAAAAAAATTTTTAATGTTAAACATTTTTAAAGAGTAATTTCTCTAGAATAGATGATATGTTTCTTTAGTCAATTTACATTTATACCATGTACCTGACTTGTTCAAGAAAATACTTTAGTCTCTAGAAGAATGATTCTCAAGAGTTTTTCCTCCCCAACCCACTTAAAGATGAAAGCCCTACATAAGGTAACAGTGGCTCTCTTTGCCATGATTCTTAAGGCAAGACGCAAGCTGGTTAAGAATAATTGTTTTAAAGCTATTAAACTTAAGCAGAGAGAGTCCATTATCATATGGTTTCACTTACTTGTGGAGCATAAGGAATAACATAGAAGACATTAGAAGAAGGAAAGGAAAAGTGAATTGGGGAAACCAGAGGAGGAGATGAAGCATGAGAAACTGTGGACTCTGAGAAACAAACTTTGAGGGTTTTGGAGGGATGGTGGTAGGGGGCATATTAAGGAGGGCACGTATTGCATGGAGCACTGGGTGTGGTGCATAAACAAATCTAAAAAGAAGAAAGAAATTAAAAGAAAAAAAAAGCCATTAAACTTTGTGGAAATACAAAATTCATTAAAGGTCACTGAGTCCAGAAATGAGGGTATATTGAACTCCTCCTCACAGAGTTCAGTATCTGAAGAGAAGAATTCCACGAGACAACATAGAGAATAGTGAATTGTAAATGCTATAGTATAAAATGAACTTTTCTTTTCTTTCCAACTAGGTTCTAAATTATTTAAAGGACCTTGCAACTGCAGGAGTATTTAACATAAAACTTGACATCCACAGAAGATAAGGGAAGGACTTCAGGTCTAAAGAGGTAAATATCTACTTTAAATGTCTGATAACTAATTGTAAACAGTTACTTCACCAGCCCAGGTAGCCATTCCAAATTCATTTTGTAAATATATTGCATTATTCTACCTAGGTAATTACAACAAAGGAATTTCCAGTAAGAAAAAATTTCCAACTGCAAAATAAGCTGCTACTTAAAGTTAAAAATGTAGAGAATGGAATCATGGGATAAGACAGACTTTTCACAGCAGTTTAATTTTCATTTAAACCTGCGAACTGCTGAAACACCCTTTTCCATTAGAATTAATAAAACACCATCTGCCCTTTGATTATGCAGTCTCTAATTACCTACATTGTTAAAGATTCCAGTTCACTTAACTGAAAATAATTTAAATTTAATTTTGAATATTTATGGCTAGTAGCTGTAGGTAACCATGGTTCAGGATAAAAATCAAAGGAAAATAAAGTTAAAAAGACTGACAAAAACAAATATAAACAAAGATGTGAAACAACTGGAACTCTCATATTTTGCTTGTGGGAGTATAAAATTGTACAAGTTATCTTGGAAAACTGTTTATCAGTTATTTGAAAAGCTAAAGGTATAACTATCCTATGACCTAGCAACTCTACTCTTAGGTTTTTGTCTAAAATAAAGAGGGAAGAGATTTCCCAAAATCCTAGAAGAGAGCCACAGGAATTTTCAGAAATCAAGGTGGGATCACTATCTAAGACTTAGAGGTCACTGAGGTAATCTGGTAAAGTTTGTTGAATTGTTGTACTAGAAAAAAATGCTCTGGGGTGGCCAGGACTCTAACTCTAGAACTGCTGTAAGGAGATTCCTGGGAAGGCTGCAAAAGCTATGGCACAGAGGCCTGAACTATTACAAGACAATGAAACAACAAAATATAAGAAAAGGAGAGGTAACAGTTGGGTGGAGTTTATCTACAAATTAGAGAAAATTGGTGCTGAGTTTTCAATGAAAGCAGTAATATAAAAATATAAAAAACAGCTTATAGGTCACTGCAAAAGACTCAATAATCCAGAATAGAGCTAAAGAACAAAGAATATTAGGATAAATCTCAGGCAGAACAACTAGGACTTGGGAAATAAGGGTTTATATTACTGCAGGTGCTCTAAGTTACAGCTGATGTGTTCTCTTTCTCCATGCATCCCAAACCAAAGCCAAGCTAGATAGTATCTATAAACTTTCCCACTGTCTTCTAAATGTACTTCAACATTTTAAGAACTAGAAAATAGGGGCTTCTGGATGGCTCAGTCATTAAGCGTCTACCTTTGGCTCAGGTCATGATCCCAGAGCCCTGCATCCTATCGGGTTCTCTGCTTAGCAGGAAGCCTGCTTTTCCCTCTCCCACTCCCCCTGCTTGTGTTCCCTATCTCACTGTGTCTCTTGCTGTCAAATAATAAATAAAATTAAAAAATAAAAAAAAAAAGAACTAGAAAATAGTTAAGTTTTTTTTCAAATACGGTATTAGGGATCAGGCTACAAATTAAAAGATCAGCATTCATTTAACACATCAAAAAATAAAATACATTATTCTCTTCCCCTGGGGAGTTGTAGACAGAGAAGAAGTCAATGATTCTTGGCTATAAACTCCACTTTCACTATAAGAGCTGATGTTTGGAGAGGAAGATCGAGACGGTGAGTCCATGGTCAAGTCGAGCTTAATTGCAGAATCAGGACTTTCAAGATCAGAAGTACTGCCACTCAGTTTTGCTCTTTTCTTAGCTGCACTATTACGAAGGGACCTGAGAGAACTCTGCATCTAAGGAAAAAACAACAACAATTAACTTTACAAGACATTTATATGAGTAAAGGTTATCCTTAGATTTTAAATTCCATCCACTATACCTAGCTAGCCAGTCTCCAATCTGGTACTAACAAGATGGATATTAACATATTTGTACATAATAAAAATACGTATTTTATAAACAACCAATTTATAAACAAAACTGTAAGCCATGTAAGAGGAAGGATTTCAAGTTATTATTCACCATGGTATTTCCGGCATTGAGAATAATGACTAATATAATAAAATTTAATTAGTAAATGAATCATTCAATCAGATGGTAGACATCTGAGTTGAGGTCAGAAAGGTCTAGCCAATCTTAGGTCATTGGTGTGTAGATGTGGCCATTTAGAAATTCTGTGAAAAGTAATGTTTTCTAAAATTAGAAGTTTATATCAAGATTGCCAGTATTAGGGGTCAGAGAATAACAGATGACTATATGTGACTTCTGAAACCAAGTATTTCTAGAAATGTAGAGTAGAAGATGCTCTTACAAACATATTAAAGTTGGGAATAGAAACCTGAATGAATTAAGGAACCCAGAAACATACATAAACTGTTTCACTTACATTTTTATTATAACAATTAAAATGGTTGATTCTACAGTATGGCCACTTCCCTAGTAAATCCTTAGAATTAGAAGGCTTGCCATTATAAAAATAGTACTATCCTCCTATATTTATCAATAATTATATAAAAGAAATTATCCTTTCAATTATTCATTAAAAGATAAAGGGCTATTTTTAAGGTTTCATACAAATAATGCAAAAATATGTAGCATCAGATGAAATTTATGAGTTATGTAGGAAAATGACCCTTCTAGAACTTTCTTCCCTTTAAATGAATTCTTTTCCTAGTACCAGTGAAATATAACTATGGGTTTGGAGGGAAGGAAAGATTTTACAAGCAGTCAGAAGTTGGAATGACTAATTAATTTATTAAGAGCCAATTTTGGTACACATGCTTAATGCTAAAGAAATACCCTTAAAATGAATATGCATTAATTTTATTTTATTGAGCAAACTCTCAGTGTATGATGCTTACATCTTAAAAGTAGGCAAAAATAAGACCACAAAATATAACTGAGTGTTTCATTACACACATTTAATGTAAAACACTTTTTTAAACCTGACATCAGGCAGACTAATATGATGAAAAGAAAGCATCTATGGAAAGAGTGCTCCGAATCCAAAGTAATACAACAACCACATTCCTTCTCTGACATAATTAGTAAGTATAGGGTTGTCACATTGGCAACAGATTTTTATAGTATAAATGGAGTAACTGAGAATTCATAGCTCATGAAGATAAATAAACTTGTACATATGCACAACAGACATGCTCAGGAATGTCCAAAGCAGCACTGTCTGCAATAGCAAAAGACTAGGAATTAGCCAAAATCAATTATGATAATATCATAAATATAAAAATATATTAAAAGTACACAAATACATAAAACACAAATTAATGGTGACAGTGGTTGCTTCTGGTGAAGGAAGGAAAGGAACTGGATTGGGGAGGGAACTATGTTATGTCATTTATTTAAAAATAGGAAACATGCAAATTGTTCATTTGGGAGGGATTAGCATATGGGTATACTGCTATATAACTCATACTTTTAAATTAAAAAGAAATAATATATGCATAGAAGAAATGCTGAAAGGAAACACATTAGAGTGTTAATGGCAAATTATTCTGGGTAGTGGGATTTGGTGTGATGAATTTTCTTCCAATACTTCACTATAGTTTCTACATTTTCTATAAGGATCAAAAAATACTTTTATAAAAAAGAAAACATGGTATGTAATTAAAAAGTACTTGATTTTACCTTAAATAACAGATATATTATAGGAAATTATAAGCATTTAAAAATTATTAAAAATGATATTTGGCTCTAACCTCTTCTTGATCCAAATCTTTATCTCTGATATCTAATTCTGAAAGATCAATTTTAAGACTATCTTTTTCACTCTTCCAAATATCATCAGGCTCTTTCTTTTTGGGTCCCACTGTGCTCAAGTCAGCTTTATCAGGCAAAAGACTGATTCCCCTCGGTATGGGAGGGACAGGTTTGGTCCCATTTAGGCCTCGTCGGGAAGATGGTGATCTCACCAAAGCAGGTATAAGTTGAACTGGAGAAAGTTTTTCTTGAGAATTTTCTCCTGCATGAAAAAAATATATTTTACTTACCTTTTTTTAATTTCAGAGAACTGGGAGTTATAATCATAAGTGTTTGGAATACACTGTTTTAAAATTAAAAACACATTATCTTTTATTAGAAGAATATTATTTAAAATCAGATCAACGTATTAGTGTCCCCTAACAAATATAATTAAAATGAGTCACTAGAAATTCTTCCATATTAAATAAAAACATTATATACCAGGTTAAATTTTTATCTTTATATACATTATCATAACCAATATTTGTATGGTAAAGTCCACAAGTAAGCCAGAAGGACTACTTGCCTGGCTTCATTTAATTATGTGAGTGACTATTATATGCTAAGCAGTAGTGCTGGGTACATGCAAGAACAAACTTAATGAATAGTATTTGATTTTGTAGGAAAGACAAACATAGAAAGAAATTAATGGAGGAAATGAAGGTGTAGTCCTAAGAAAGAGTGGTAAGGGGCGCCTGGGTGCCTCAGTGGATTAAGCCTCTGCCTTCAGCTCAGGTCATGATCCCAGGGTCCTGGGATCAAGCCCCGCATGGGGCTCTCTGCTCAGCGGGGAGCCTGCTTCCCTCTCTCTCTCTCTGCCTGCCTCTCTACCTACTTGTGATCTCTGTCAAATAAATAAATAAAATCTTAAAAAAAAAAAAAAAAAGAGTGGTAAAATTGACTAACCATGCAACAAACTGACCTTATAGTCATGTTATAAACTATAACACCAGTGTTGCAGGGTAGTTTAAAAGTGGTACATCTTAGCTCAGAAGCTGTGGAAAAGAAAGTATGTGGGATATAGGCACTGCCCTTAATAGACTTTTTATTTTGAGATGGGATTTGTCTTGAATAAATATACATGCTAATTTCATTATTTTGAAAAGGCTTACTGTTGTTGCTGGTTTTTTTGAAAGATTTTATTTATTTATTTGTCAGAGAGAGGGAGAGAGACAAAGAGAGCACAAGCAGGGGGAGCAGCAGACTGAGGGAGAAGCAGGCTCCCTGCTGAGCAAGGAGGTTGATGTGGGACTCAGTTCTAGGACCCTGGGATCATGACCTGAGCTGAAGGCAGTTGCTTAACCGACTGAGCCACCCAGGCATCCTGGAAAGGGCTACTGTTAAGAAAAGAATATTTTAGTTAACAAATAATAAAAACTCTTTTAAATAAATTTAACATTACTAGGCATTCAAAAACTGTAGAATAAATGGATACTAAGCATTAATTATATTTCTAATGCTAAAATTTGTTACTAGGCTCTTGGGCTGTTCATGTTTATGTTCATTATAAAGCATATTAGTTGCCTAGTTCTGAAAAAAGATTTTGAAGTACAAATTTAAAGAAATGACAATTTCATTTGAATTTTATTTTATATAACGTGTTTGATTTATTTAACATACTATTAAACATTTTCCTAGATGCTTCCTAATTCAGAGAAATAAAATGCCAGCTCTTAAAGATCAAACAACCCTAACTCCAAAGTAATATTTCAAAAACACAAATAAATTTGAACAAAGTATTAATTTTTACCATCATTTCTACCTGGAGGGTCAGACGATTTTTGGCTGACAAGCTTTTTCTGTGGACTTGGCTTTGGTAGTCCTTCAAAGCTTTTAAGAGGCCAGGAATTGGAGAAGTTAACAGAAGTATCCTGAGATTTCTTTGGAGATACGGTAAGAGATGTGTGCTTTGGACTAGTTCGAGGTGATGAGAGAGGATAGGATGGAAGGATGAAACCTCCTGGACTTGCATTTAGACCAGAATATGAAGAAGTACGTTCTGTCTGGCTACCAAAGGTCTGCTGTGTCTTAGGGGCAAAATTCAGGCTAGCATACACTGTAATAAAACAAAAGAAAATATGTTATTTATGTATATACATCTAAGAGTTTAAAGCTGGTTTGCTTTTCACAGTCAAAGTTTATTTCTTTTTGTACAGCGTGAGGTGAAGATCTAATTTTTTTCTAAATAGATACTGCACTTTTCTCAGTGCCATGTTTTAAACTGTCCTTTCTTTTCATCTATAAAGTTCATATATATATACATATATATATGTATGTATACACACACATTTAGATGCTTCTTATTGGTTCAATTAGTCTATTTTGTCTATTCCTGCACTAATACTAAAATGTTTTATTTATCATAATTCTATCCAATAGGATGGATGTCCTTCCATTTTTTATTTTCTTTAGAATTATCTTGGCCATTCACGGCTTTCCATTCTTTTGTATGTATTTCAGGATCAGCTGTCAGGTCCTATACAAGATCCTTGTTGGGTTTTCAATTGGAGTGACATTGAATTTACAGATCAACCTAGGAATAATTGCCATTTTCCTGATAATCAGCCTCCCTGTTTAACATTTTTAAACAGGGAGGCTGAATTCCTTTAATTTATTTAGGTCTTTGTCTCTCAGAAATGTATTTTAGCTTTCATTACAAAAGGTATGTGAATCTTTTGTTAGGTTTCCATATACTTATATTTTTTTGTTGGTACTGTAATTTTTTTTTCTTAAAAATTGTATTTTCTAAAAGTTGCTGGTGTCTAGGAACTTTATTGACCTTTATATTCTGGCAACCTTGCTAAATCGCTTAATATTTTAACAGTTTTCTGTATATGTTTTTAGATTTTCTTTGTAGGTAATTTAGTAATTTTCATAATGATAATGATGGCAACTATGATAATGATAATGATGGGAGCTAATACTTAGCACTTTACCACGTGTCAAGTGGTTTTTTTTTTTTTTTTTTGATCAAGTGGTGTTCTAAACATTTCGTGTGTATTAAGTAATCTAATCCTCACAAGAATCCTGAGGGGGTACATACTCATCTTATAGACTAAAAGAAAAAACATAGGAGGGATAACTAAATTGCCAAAAATCACACACTAGGAAATCATAAAGCTAGGATACAAACCCAGGCACTGTGGCTTCCAAGTGCTCTTAATTACCACATTATACCACATTTTATCTGGGAGTAATGACAATTTTTCTTTCTTCCTCTACAAACTTTATACTTTTAATTTTGAACTAGGCTCTTCCTAGATAGGGAGTAGAATGACTCCCAAATTTTTAGCACGGATTTTCCTTTGTATCCAGACTTCATATCAAAAGCCACTCAACATCCTCTTTAAAAAGACAGATGACCCAAATGTAACATGTTCAAAACCAAACTCTTGATTTCCCAGTAAAATCTACTCTTCTTGGTAAATGGCAGCTCCATTCCTCAAGTTGCTCAGGCCAACAACACTGGACTCATCCTTGATTCTTCTCACAAACCTCATATCTAATCCATTAGTAAATCAACATTAGCAACACAGGGTGATCACTGAGTCTGAAAACTTAGGTGAATACAGAGTAAATGGCTTATTCATATTACATGAGCATACATTATAAAATTATCTATGTTTCCAAACTTTATGGCTACTTTGTACATCAGAATCCAACTACTACTCATCACTTCCATTGCTTCCTTTCTAATACAAGCCATATCATCTCTGGCCTTTACAATTGCCATATCCTCACTAGTTTGATTTTCACCCTGCCCCCATTGTTACTAAACCTTTTCTCTATACAGTAACCCTGATCCTTTTAAAAGTCAAATCAGGCTATTTTTGTTTCCTCTAAAAAACCTCTCATCACTTCCCACCCCACTCAGAATAAAATCCCAAACCCTCACTATATCCTACAAGGCCCCAAGTTACCTCTGAAGATTACTCTCCCTCTCACTCAATATACTGACCTTCCTATTTCTCCAATAAGCCAAATGTGGTGCTACTTCAGAGCTTTTGTACTTTGATTATTCTCTCTTCCCGGAATGCTCTCTTCCTGGATTTTTCCAGGTATCAATGTAACTTACTCCCTCACTTCATTTGGGGTTCTGCTTAAACATTTTCACTCACAGAAACTTTCCTTATCACATTCTGTCTCCTATCGTACTTTATTTTTCCTCACAGAAGTCACTTCTGTTCTTGTTTTTTTGTTTATTTTCTCCTCTACTAGATTCTGATCTTTAGATTCCAGAACAGTGCCCGCTTCCCAATGCTAAAGGGATTAGTAATTACATTTTCAAAAGCAATGGTAACAGTGAGCATTTTGTCTTATTCTTGACTTTAAAGTGAATTTTAATACTTTAACACTAAATATAGTTGCTATAGGTATTAACAGATATTAATCAGGTTAAGAAAGTTATTTGTAGTTTGTTAGGAGTTTGTAACCATGCACAGATGTTGAATTTTAACCACATCTATTGACACATTTATATGGTTTGCCTCCTTTCTGTGATAAGGTTAAAATATAGCAGTTTCTGAAAGATTACTTGCACATAATATATAACATACACATTTTTTTTAATTTTTTATTTATTTGACAGAGATCACAAGTAGGCAGAGAGGCAGACAGAGAGAGAGGGGGAAGCAGGCTCCCCGCTGAGCAGAGAGCCCGATGCGGGGCTCGATCCCAGGACCCCGGGATCACAACCTGAGCCGAAGGCAGAGGCTTTAACCCACTGAGCCACCCAGGTGCCCCATAACATACACATTTTAAAACGACATTGCTAGATTCCATTTGCTAATATATTTTTGTGACTTTGTCTTCCATGAAGGTAAGACTGGGCCACCATTTTTCCCCTTTATTCATTAACTTAATGGGGTCATGGAATTAAGGCTATATTCATCTCATAAAATAAAGCAGGAAAACTTCTTTCTTTTTTAATTCTTTCAGTTTGTTTAAGATAGGATTTATCTCTTTTTGAAGGTTTGACAGAATACTAGGAACACCATCTGAACCTGGAATATTTTTGTCGTTTTTCTGTGTGTAGGGATAAATTTTAAAATAAAATTTCTTCAATGATTACAGGTCTATTGAGGTTTTCCATTTCTGAGACAACTTTTACAAGCTTATTAATTGTGTTGTTCATTACTCTGTATCACCTAATCTAAAACTTCTTTATTCTATTTAAGTTTTCCTTTAAGATTTTATTTATTTATATATTTGAGGGAAAAAGGGAGAACACAAGCAGGAGAAGGAGCAGAGGGAGAAGCAGACTCTCCACTGAGCAGGAAGCCCAATGTGGGGTTGGATCCTAGGACCCTGGGATCATGACCTGAGCCCAAGGCAGCAGACACTTAACTGACTGAGCCATCCAGGTGCCCCTCTATTTAAATTTTCTATTGAAAATTTGAACATTTGTGGATTTGTTAATTTTCTCCTTATAATTCTGTCTCACAAACTCCCCCCCACCTCCAAATGATTTTAGCAAAGTCTTATCTCTTCTTGTTCTTTTTTCATTATGATGATAATCTTTAGCCCTAAAAATATTTTTACCTTTAGTGTGCATGTTTTCCCTAATATCAGTATTTTTATACTTGCTATCTTTGACTATTTGCCTGGTATATCTTTTCCATGTTTTACTTTCTCCCATTCTATTTTGGCATGTTTTAGGTATGGCTCTTAAAAATAGCATTTCATAATCCAATTAAAAATGTACAGAAGACATCCAGATGGCCAACAGACACATGAAAAAATGCTCAGCATCAGAGAAATGCAAATCAAAACTACTAATACCTCACACCTGTCAGAATAACTAAATAACTAAAATCAACAACACAGGGAACAACAGGTATTGGTGAGGATGTGGAGAAAGGGGAATCCTCTTGTACTGTTGGTGGGAATGCAAACTGGTGAGGCCACTCTGGAAAACAGTATGGAGGTTCCTCAAAAAGTTAAAATTAGAGCTACCCTATGACCCCGCAATTACACTACTGGGTATTTACCCAAAGAATACAAAAATACTAATTCAAAGGGATACATGCACCGTGATGTTTATAGCAGCATTATCTATAATAGCCAAAGTACAGAAACAGCCCAAGTGTCCACCTATTGATGAATGGATAAAGATGTGGTAGGGTGCCTGGGTGGCTCAGTGGGTTAAGCCGCTGCCTTCGGCTCAGGTCATGATCTCAGGGTCCTGGGATCGAGTCCTGCATCGGGCTCTCTGCTCAGCAGGCTCTCTGAGCTGCTGAGCAGAGAGCCTGCTTCCCTCTCTCTCTCTGCCTGCCTCTCTGTCTACTTGTGATCTCTGTCAAATAAATAAATAAAATCTTAAAAAAAAAAAAAAGATGTGGTAGACACACACACAACACACACACACACACACACACAGAGGAATATTACTCAACCATATAAAGAATGAAATCTTGCCATTTGAAATTACATGGATGGAGCTAGAAAGTATTATGCTAAGCGAAATAAGTCAATCAGAGAAACACAATTGCCATATGATTTCACTTATATGTGGAATTTAAGAAACAAAATGAACGAGCAAAGGGGGAAAAAAAGGGAAACCAAGAAACAGAAGGGAGGCAGGTTTGGGGGTGGATTAAATAGGTGATGGGGATTAAGAAGTACACTTGTGATGACTGGCAGGTGATGTGTGGAAGTGTTGAATCACTGCATTGCACACCTGAACCTGTAACATTTTACACTGTATGCTAACTGGGATTTAACTAAAAACTTCCCAAAGAAAGTGGAAAAAATATAAACCAGAAAAAATAGCATTTTAGTTTTAATAAATAAAATAAAATCTGATCATCTATGTTATTTAAATAGTTAAGTTCTATCCATTGATATTTATGGTACTACTGATATTTTTTTGTTTTAATTCTACCATCTTGTTTTGTGCTAGCTATTGTGTGTTTTATTATTTTCTCTTGCTTTTTATTGATCTTTTCTTTTTATTACTCAACTAATATAAAAATCTATTTGCAACCATTTAGGGCTCTCTTCAATTTTCCTTTAATATTTTTTTGGAAGATTTTCAACAACAACAGACCTAGCTTATGTATACTAACAAAACTTTCTTCTGAAGACTTACCTAGATATAATTATATATCATGTGTTTTTAACTCATAAATGACAATTAGGACCTTTACTTATACCTAAATCTTATTTGGGTGGGAAAGAGGACTACAGGAGATTTAAGTGGTCATCAATTTATAGGTAGAATGAAAACTTTCAACTTTCTGATTTGAATTGCAATGTTCTATTAATAGATTCTGATGCTTCCGAGTCAGTGTGTTATTACATATTACTTTTATTAAGAGATTTCAAAATATTTCTTACAAAGAACTCAAACACCAAATCTTTTAATGCACATAAATAGAACCAATAGAATGCAAAAAAATATACCAACATTTCCAATGTTTGGTGTGGATCACTGCAACATTTAAAATTGGGATGGAAGCGTCTCAATGGTTTCGGCATCTACACCCAGGTCTTCAGAATATTAGTTGACATGGAGGTGGTCTTTTTTTTTTTTTTTAAAGATATTATTTATTTATTTGACAGAGAAAGAGGTCACAAGTAGGCAAAGAGGCAGGCAAAGAGAGAGGGGGAAGCAGGCTCCCTGCTGAACACAAAACCCGATGTGGGGCTCGATCCCAGGACCCTGTGATCATGACCTGAGCTGAAGGCAGATGCGTAAACCACTGAGCCACCCAACATGCCCCAACATGGTGGTGGTCTTAACAGATTTTTTAATGTACACCTACTATTAAGTTAAATGTTGACTCTGGAAGAACTTGATATCCCTTTAGTATTGCTCTTATAGGTATTCTGAGAGGTCATAGAAAACCAGAGCCTCAAAGATCTGATTAAACACTGAGAGTGGAGGTAGTTATCAAAGGTAATGTAATCATTTGGGGGGCACAGTAAACAGGAACAGACTAAGCAACAGAGAGAATCTTCCCTGTTTCTACTAATCACAAGTTCCCAGGGAATCTAGTCAAAATTTAGGAAATATCTCTTTCATTAAGAAAAATGAACTGTTTTATTGGGAATAACACCATAAAGAAAAACTTTATGGAGTCATATGGCCCTTGTAGTGGGTAGAGGAAAGGGTTGCTAAAATTTAAGTACTATATTAACAAATCTTCCTTACTGATTTCAATGAGCATTACTTTTCATTGACAAATAAAGACAGAGGTATGTTCCTATCATTCAAAAAACTTTAGTAAAGGATATTTAACAAAAATTAAAATACCTCTAAAAATATTTCATATGATCCTACCTCTAAATAATAATTGATAAAGCTATTACTTAACACAGACATTTAAGAAAGCCCTTCAAATCAAAAATTCATATAACTGACAGCCAGCCTCAAGTCCTTCCTTTTGTTCTATATCTTAGAGATATATATCTGAAATGACAGCTAGTCAAGAAGTTATGGTTCCTAACAGGGGGCTTAATAAATTCTCAACAGCCTTAAAAGGTAAAACTGCTGGGACGCCCAAGTGGCTCTGTCAGTTAAGCATCCGACTCTTGATTTCAGCTCAGGTCATGATCTCAGGGATGTGAGACTGAACCCAGTGTGGCTCCACACTGGGCATGGAGCCTGCTTAAGATTCTCCCTCTTCCCCGCAACTTGCATAATCTCTTTCAAAAAGGAAAAAAGAAAAGTTAAAACTGCTACGGAAAATAACTGTCTTCTGCTAACACAGTACTTTTTAATGAATAATGTTTTTAATTACTTGGTATTAAAATGTTCATCTCCACCATGAGTTTCTAAACTCTCTAATTTCCACCATTATATTTCCATTAAGATTATTCAATCTAACATTTTAGGGTAAGTTATGAAAAATGTTATTAAAACTGTTACTAAAAATATAAGTTTTTAAAAAATATATATAAGTTTTTTGCAATGAATGAAATTACACAAAATAACATATAAGCTACACTTGGATATCCCACATAATATTTATAAATCTTTGTATCCAAATAAAGTTGGAATTTAAACCTTTATCTTGATGACTGTTAGTTGTTCCTAGGTACTGTAAGTCAGAATCCACACTGCCAGTTTTCCCACATATCTGTGAAAATCCAAGTTGTCCACACTTCCCAGAAACATTTGTCTGATGAGTCCCAGTACTGCCTTTGAAGAGAAGGAAGAGAAAAACATAAAAATAAATATTAACTTTATTTCATGAATACATTTAATTTCAGAAATATTGATTTCATTTGCATAGGAATAACTACAGGAGTAACTGTACAGTGAACTAGGTAGGCAAGAAAGGGACAGTTTTTGTTACGGGCATATCTGATTGGTATCAGGGGTTAAAGAACAGAAGAGACTGCAAAAGTACAAAGAAAGGTATATTGAAAAATATACACAAAAACTCTTTCTACATGCTGCCTTACCATGGAACATTTCTCCAGACCTTGCTTTCCTTCTCTTCCCCCAACTTTTTACTTAAATTCCAGTTAGTTAACATAGAGTGTAGTATTAGTTTCAAAAGTAGAATTTAGTGATCTGTCACTTATATATAATACCCAGTGCTCATCCCAACAAGTACCCTCCTTAATACCCACCACCCATTTAACCCATCCCCTCAACATCCTCCAGCAACACTCAGTTTGTTCTCCATAGTTAAAACTGTTTTACGGTTTGCTTCTTTTTTTTCTCCCCTTATGTTCACCTGTTTTGTTTCTCAAATTCCACATATGAGTGAAATCATATGGTATTTGTCTTTCTCTGACTTATTTCGCCTAGCATAGTATTCTCTAGCTCCAACCACATCATTGCAAAAAGCAAGATTTCATTCTTTTCTTTTCTTTTCTTTTTTTTTTTTTTTAAGATTTTACTTATTTATCTGACAGAGCAAGAGAGCACAAGCAGGGGAAACAGCAGAGGGAGAGGGAGAAGCAGACTCCCTGCTCAGCAGGGAGCCCAACAAGGGGGCTCCATACCAGCACCCTGAGCCTTAAGCAGCTGTTTAACCAACTGAGCCCCTCAGACACCTATACCACATCTTCTTTATCCATGCATCAGTCAATGGACACTTGGGCTCCTTCCATAATTTGGCAATTGTTGAAAATGCTGCTATAAACGTGAAAATGCTGCTATAAAATGTGCATGTGTCCCTTCGAATCAGTATTTTTGTACCTTTGGGTAAACATCTAGTACTGCAATTACTGGATCATAGGATAGTTTTATTTTTAACTTTTTATTTTATTTCATTTTTTATTTTTAACAACAACAATGTAAGAGGATTTCCCTTCTTCTCATCCTCACCAACATCTGTTGTTTCCTGGGCTGATTTTCCTTCTTCCTGACATTTGTAGTATATATTATACAAAAATGTCGTACTGCAGAACTCTTCTAGTTTGTTTCCTAACATGTAACACAGCATTCACATAGTTTCCAAGCTTATGTGGCCATATTTCCAAGATCTCTTCCCCTTGGCTGGTTAAGGTTATTCCTTACTGGGGGTCCTTTATATAAGTTCTGAAATTTTATGATTTTTAAAATTCTCTCCCTTTGATTTTAAGCTCCTTTAACCTTCATGTACTGGACACCTTCTAAAGTAATTTTCACCTCCATGCTTTGGTTCTACTTTTGCCCTATCTATAAGAGCCCCTCTCTTTCTTCACTGTTAACCACAAACCTCTCCCCTTTTTTTTTTTTTTTTAATTTTACTTATTTATTTGACAGACAGAGATCACAAGTAAACAGAGAGGCAGGCAGAGAGAGAGAAGGAAGCAGGCTCCCCTCTGAGCAGAGAGCCCAATGCGAGGCTCAATCCCAGGACCCTGGGATCATGACCTAAGACAGAGGCTTTAACCCACTGAGCCACCCAGGAGCCCCAAACCTCTCCCTTTTTTAAGGTCCAGCTCATGCCCAATTTTTCCTGGAGTTTTCTCAAACCACTTCATCACCACTTCACCACTTCTATCACCTTTTCCTTTCTTAAATCCCTACAGTACTTACAATTCATGTCATCCAATCTAGCATCAGGTTATATGATGTCTTACTTTCCAGTTATTTTAAATCTATACAACTAGGTGAGAGCCCTCAACAGTACAGAAAGCATGATAAAGCATGAGCCTTATAAAAATCCAAACTAACGGTATAAGCATAACTGGATATATTCTTTTTTTTTTAAGATTTTATTTAGTTATTTGACAGAGAAAGAGAGAGAGATCACAAGTAGGCAGAGAGGCAGGCAGAGAGAGAGGAGGAAGCAGACCTCCCACTGAGCAGAGAGCCCGATGAGGGGCTCCATCCCAGGACCCTGAGATCATGACCTGAGCTGAAGTCAGAGGCTTTAACCCACTGAGCCACCCAGGCACCCCATAACTGGATATATTCTTGCATTTCTTTTACTCTATTAGACATTAAAACTACACAATATGTCTAACAGTCATTTTTGTATGAAAATATTATGGACTTTTACTGCATAAAGGTATATAAATTCTCCTGTGGTAACAATACTCTCTAAATTTTGTGCCTGGACTCATAGCTAACACATTTCAATAAATGATATCATCTGGATATTAAATAAATATTAAATAAACAACTATAAAAAACTCAATCTTTATGTTATAAACCACTTTTCCTTCCCAAATGGCTTTGTTTTGTCAACACATTACCCTTTCTGTAATTACATGTGTGCTAAATCTTGAAATCTTCTTCTATTCCCTATCTTCATCTTCTATATCCAGTGGTCATATTTTCCTGATTATTTCTATTTGATTTGTAACCAACCTTATCACCCTAGCTTCTTTTTTCCTTAATGAAAACAATCTCCCATTAGAGTTCCATATAGCTTATAAGCTTGAGTTCAAATTTCTGAGCCTAGTACTCAAGGGTTCCCCATATCCAAATTTATTCTCAACCATCTAAAATGAATCATGTCTTCTTCACACAGCTCCTAGAATATCCCAAGCCCATTCCTAATGTAAACCTCTGCTCTCCTCACAACTCACCTCTAACTGCTTATATCATATCCATCCTCAAAAGATGCATTATAATTACCTCCTCTTCAGTGCCTTTTCTAACTGATATGACCCATGACAATGACGATGTCCTTTCAACTACCATAATATTTACTTTCTGTAACACTTACTTAGACAAACATCTTTCTGTTGCTCTGGCCAAAAAACCTTAGAGCACTCTTTACTTCTCTCTCTCACACATTCCATACCCAATCCATCAGCAGATCATATCAACTCTACTTACGACATATGGTCAGTATCTAACTGCTTTCACTACATTCACTGCTAGCCTGGTTAAACCTCCATTAACTCTACCCTGTTCTCACCCTTGCCCTCCTTAAGTCTATTTATTTATTTTTAAAAGATTTATTTATTTATTTGAGGGAGATGCTGGGGGCGGGGGCAGGAAAGGCAGAGGAAGAGGGAGAGAATCTCAAACAGACTCTCTCTGAGCATGGACCCAGACCTGGGACTGGATATCACCACAGTGAGATTCATGACCTGAGCCAAAGTCAAGAGTTGGACACTTGACTGACTGAGCCACCCAGGTGCCCTTCCTTAGCTCTATTTTAAATGTAACATCCAAAACATGCCTAGAAAATATAAGGCAACATATGTTACCTCTTTTCTCAAAATGTTCCTCACTCAGAGTAAAAGCTAGAGTTCATTCAATAGTCCACTAGACCTTATAAATAAGGACCCTTATTACCTCTTTAATTTCATTTTCTACTTCTCTACCCCTTACTGATTTCATTCCAGACTAACTAGCCTCTTTGATCTTTCTCAAACATGTTCTGCATTCTGCACTATTCCCTCTTCCTGTATTATTTTTTCTTCTCTCTTGATACTTGTGTGGTTTTCTTCAAATATTCTCCTTCTGAATGTGGTCTTCTTTCACCACATTATTTAAAATAGCCCTTTCTCCATTTCCGCTTCTCTGCTTTATTTTTCTCCATAGCATTTATCACCATCTAACCTACTATGCTTTGCATTTATTTAATGTCTGCTTTGCTCCAATTAGAATGTAAGATTTATTACGAAGAAAGTTTTCCCTCTTTTGTTGACTGCCATATTCCCAGTACCTAGTAAAATATCTGACACATAGGAGACACTCAATAAATATGGATTGTTGATTAAGTAAATACTGCCTTACATTAGTACTTAAAGGGTTTCACTGAGAAACCCTCCCAGAGCCTTAGGAGACAATTATATCAAAGTGTCCATTCTTATTAGATTTTTTTTTTTTTTTTTTTTTTTTTGAGAGAGAAAGAGAGAGAACAGACACAAACAAGTGTATGGGATGAGAGGGAGAGAGACTCCCAAGCAGGCTCCACACCCAGTGCAGAGCTAGACATAGGGCTTGATCTCATGACCCTGAAATCATGACCTGAGCCAAAATTAAGAGTTGGACACTCAATGGACTAAGGCACCCAGGTGCCCCATTCCTATCAGATCTTTAACAAATATTTATTGAATCTGAATTGTCTACTAGATTATAAATTCTTCTTAAAGGAATTATTAAGTTTAGAGAAACCTTTAAGATAGTTTCAACATGTCCATTACCTGGACCTTTTACTTACCAGCAGCACATACAGGAAGAGAATCTGGGTTATAATCTCGACTATTCTGAAATAAGTTTCTTGACACTCTTTTTCTGCTAAAACATAAATCATCATTTACTGGCATTCCTTGAGAGGGCTTTAATTTTGGAGATGGGATGAAATCATATGCTGAAAACTGTAAGAAGAGAATAAAAAATTATCAAATATGTGTTACATCTTCTTGGTAATAAATATGGCAGAATAATTTAGACTCAATTATGAAATTCAGATTAAAAATACTAAATTTATCAAATATACAATGATACAAATAAACATCCAAATATCATATGTTACACTAACTGTATTTTTCATTCCATGATAGAAATGCTAAATTTTTGTCTCTTATTATTTTACCCCAAACCTTTTCTGCACCTTACCTTCTTAAAGTACAAATCTGGCAGCTGAGAAGGAAAGAATGTAAATGACAAAAAGAATTAAAAGACAACTTGAATACAGCAAAGAACATTTCTGATTTAGGAGTGTAGACTGTCACACTATGCTGTCCTTGAGTATTACGCAGTAAATGCCAACTGAAGGTCATTGAACCAGTAAACACTCCACTCTACTAGTCTTACTGTGACAAATTTACTATCCATATTCTGTAGCCCAAATAAAAATGGTAACCTATGTCACAGTTCCCTTAGGAGGTTTTCTTAAGATAGATTTTTTAGTTGAAACCAAGTGCCTGATACTTTACATATGTCTAGTACTTTATAGTATCCAATTTTTTTTTTTCACATGTCCCTTTTGATCCTTAAGGTACAAAAGTGCTATAGGACAGATAGTTAGAGAACTAAATGAGAGCATGATCCAAGTGTTCAGAATTCTTTTTTTCTTTTCTTTCTTTTTTTTTTTTAAAGATTTTATTTATTTATTTGACAGAGAAAGAGAGAGAGGTATCACAGGTAGGCAGAGAGGCAGGCAGAGAGGGAGAAGCAGGCTTCCTAATGAGCAGAGAACCTGACGTGGGGCTCAATCCCAGGACCCTGAAATCATGACCTGAGCCAAAGGCAGAGGTTTAACCCACTGAGCACCCACGCGCCCCCAAGTGTTCAGAATTCTTCACCAATGACAACCTCAATTGTTCTGGATCACTTCACATTCAATATGGCTATAGCATATTTAAAAAATTGAGAGAACAGCGGTGCCTGGCTGGCTCAGTCAAAAGAGCATGTGACTCTTGATCCTGGGGGTGCAAGTTCGAGCTGCACGTTGGGTACAGAAATTATTTAAAAATAAATAAATATGTAAACTTAAAAACTAAAAAAAAAAAAAAAGTTGAATGAACAGAAATTATACTCACTGCCTATATATTTATTTGAAGCTTACAGACACAGTCAAATCTAGACATGTAGTTAGCTATAAGCCTTCTCAGTATGCTCCTTTGCAAACTTTGCCAAATATTGAATAACAATGAAAAACAATAAAATTAAAGATATGACTATTTGAAAACTTCTTTGCTACTTGACTATTACAAGACTATGAACTACCAAATCCTCGGATAAACTGTTTCTCCTTAACAAATTTTGTGAAAAACAAGTTAACATCTTCAAAACTTAACCCAGAAAATACCAAAGAAAAATAAATAATGCCTGAAATGAAAAAAACCTGACTTTACTTTCTCAGAGTACAGTATTACAATTTCTATGACTGATTATACAATAGTTTATATTAAATGGGATAAAAATGAAACCAATTACAGTCAACTTTTGATTAGACACATTAAGACATACTAACCCAGTTAAAATAGTGAGTAATCAAGAAATAATCCTACAGTAGGGAATACATTTTTTTTTTCTTTAGGTGGGCTCCATATGCCCAGCAAGGAGCCCAACACAGGGCCTGAACTCCTGACTTTGAGATCAAGACCTATCCTGGGTGGCTCTGCCGGATAAGCACATGACTCCTGATTTCAGCTCAGGTCATGATCCCAGGGTCATGAAATAGAGCCCTGCATTGGGCTCCATGCTGGCCGTGGAGCCTGCTTAAGATTCTCTCTCTCCCCCTGCACCTCTCACCCTACTTGCTCATTGCTCATGTGCTCTCTCTTAAAAAAAAAAAAAAATTGTTTTGATTACCTAAAGTCTCCTTCTGAAACAACTCTGTGTTTTTCTTTGTTCTTCCTTTTTTTTTTTTGCACCTTGAAAACTTTATATTTTTTTCCATTTTATTTTCTTTTCAGTGCTCCAAAATTCATGGATTTATGCACCACACCTAGTGCTCCATGCAATACGTGTCCTCCTTAATACCCGCCACCAGGCTTACCCAACCCCCCACACCCTCCCCTCCAAACCCCCGTTTGTTTCTGAGTCCACAGTTTCTCATGGTTTGTCTACCCCTCCAATTTCCCCCATCTCACTTCTCCTCTCCATCTCCCAATGTCCTCCATGCTATTCCTTATGCTCCACAAGTAACTGAAACCATGTGATACTTGACTCTCTCTGCTTGTCTACTTGACTTATTCTTTTTTTTTTTTTTTTAAGAGAAAGAGAGCACAAGCAGGGGGAGTGGGAGAGGGAGAAGCAGGCTCTCCGCTGAGCAAGAAGCTCTATGTGAGGCTCCATCTCAGGACCCCAGAATCACGACCTGAGACGAAGGCAGAACTTAACCATCTGAACCACCAGCTACCCCATCTTTGTGTTTTTAAAAACACTTGAAGAAAACATGGTTGTGTTACTAGATATGAAGTTTTATATCTCACTTTTGTACTTAACATTATCATAAAACTACTTCCATGTTGCTAAAACCTCTTATAAATGCTATAAACTTCAATTACAAAAACAGCAAACTGCTTATTGTAAAAAAAATGCAAAAAATATAGAAGTAAATAAGATATAAAATTCTTCTTTGGAAAAAAATAATTCTTCTTTGGTAACCTTTTCATTAGAATTTTGATGATAAACTCTTTAACAGGTCTTTTTCTATATATAAACATACCTCCAAAAACTATTTTTTTAAAAAAGACTTATCCATTCACTTTAGAGAGAGTACACGTACATACATGTGAGAGAATGGGGACACAGGGGAAGAGGGAGAGAATCTCCAGCAGACTCCCTGCTCAGTGTGGAATCAGATGAGGGAGGCTCATCTCACAATCCTGAGATCATGACCTGAGCCAAAAATGGAGAGTCGAGGTTTAATCGAGGGAGCCACTCCGCAACTCTCAATAATGTATTCTTAAGAAACAAAAATAGATCACATAATACTCTGGCACACAGTAAGTGCTCATCATATTATAGATATCCTTCCATGTAATCCATACATATCTGCTTATTCTAACGGTTGCCCAGTATTTCGCATTATTGTTGAACTCATAGTTCCCTACTGATGGACATTTTCTATGTCACAACTTTTCAGTATTATAATCTTGTAGTGAACATTGTTATGTACATATCCTTGTACATTTTTAGAGACTGCATAATATTCCATTGACTAGACATGCCATTCTCTTATTATGGAACATTTGGTTGCTTCCAAAAAAAATTTTTTTAATGATAAGGAAGAAATTCCAATGACAGAAATGGTGCATATCTGGCTTAAGGTAGCAGTGCTGACTGAAGGGGACTGGCAGACCTTAGAAATGTTACACAGCTTAAATACCTTTTTAAAACAACTAAAATGGTGGTTTCTTTGATATCCATAGGCTTCCCACACAAGGCAGAATACCCAAACTGAACTTTCTGTAGCTGTCAGCTAACCAGTTTACCCACAAAATATGTAAACGAGACATTTCTAGTTTTCCCTTTATTTAGCCAATTAGCTGATTCTCTTACATGTAAGAACAAAAGAACATTGCAAATAACAAACTAAGTATTTCTGACTCCTTGTTTGATGTTTATTTCTGGAAATTTCACTAATATGCTGCTTTTCTGGGTCCAAAATGAGAATCAAACACACAACCTACAACCGTACCTTTTCTGAGACTTGGGCCCTTGAGTACAGTTAATCTTTCCTCAGGTAACTGACTGAGCAATATGGCTCTTGCGCAGTGAATCTGATTTTTGGTAAAGCCTCTTTCTGGTTCTGACTTTAATTGGACACATGGACAATAGCTTCCACACAGATAGCAGCAGTGGTAGAAATGGGTTTTGATTTTATGATCTGACTATTATGTGATTTCTGCTGGATAACAGGGAGCTAATAGGGCATCTGCAATCTCATTGGGGTATGCTCCACTTAAGTATTTTTTAAAATTAACATATAATGTATTATTTGTTTCAGGGGTACAGGTCTGTGAACCATTAGTCTTGCACAATCACAGCACTCACCATAGCACATACCTTCCCCAGTGTCCATCACCCAGCCACCCTATCCCTTTACCCCTTCCCCCCGATCCAGCAGCCCTCAGTTTGTTTCCTAAGATTAAGAGTCTCTTATAGTTTGTCTCCCTCCTCAGTCCCCTCTAGTTTCATTTTAAGTATTTTTTAAATTTTAATTTTATTTATTTATTTTTAGAGACTATTTGAGAGAGAAAGAGAAAGTGCACGAGTGAGAGAGTACAAGCAGTGGAAGCAGCAGTGGGAGAAGGAGAAGCAGACTCTTCGCTGAGCAGGGAGCCCGATGTGGGACTAGATCCCAGCACCCTGAGATCATGACCGGAGCCGAAGCAGATGCTTAACTGACTGAGCCACCCACGTGCCCCCTGTTTAAGTATTTTTAAATGTACTGATATGAGCTCCTTTACTCTAATAACCAGATCTCTTTTTCCCCATCCAAAACTTGGGTTTTTTTTAACGTTTACTTAGAATGGGCCCAATATCTACCTGTTAATATCTACAAAAATCAAATTCCTATAGCAAAGATGAAAGGAAACAAAATCTATAACGTTCAATGGATTCAGTGGTCAGCTTTCTTCAATTTCTCTAAATAACTGAGTAACTGTAAATTAATATTACTTTAGAACTCTGAGGCTAGGGGTGCCTGGGTGGCTCAGTGGGTTAAAGCCTCTGCCTTCGGCTCAGGTCATGATCCCAGGGTTCTGGGATCGAGCCCTGCATCAGGCTCTCTGCTCAGCAGGGAGTCTGCTTCCTCCCCTCTCTCTCTGCCTGCCTCTCTGCCTACTTGTGATCTCTGTCTGTCAAATAAATTTAAAAAAAAAAATGCAGCTATGTTAGAACTCTGAGGCTAAAGGATAGTAAAGAAGTTTAATTATAAATTAGACACATTCAGAGAAATAATGATTTCCAAAAGCCAAACAAAACAATATTTCATAGTTTTCCAAACCTCAAGCAAGTTAAACTTTTTTAAAAACTAAGAAAATTCAATGCCATTTCTTTTTTTTTTTTTAAGATTTTATTTATTCATTTGACAGAGAGAGAGAGAGAGAGATCACAAGTAGACAGAGAGACAGGCAGAGAGAGATGGGAAGCAGGCTCCCCGCTGAGCAGAGAGCCCCATGCGGGACTCGATCCCAGAACCCTGAGATCATGACCGGAGCTGAAGGCAGAGGAGTAACCCACTGAGCCACCCAGGCATACCAATTCAATGCCATTTCTATATAAGATATGAACATTGGGAAAAAAAGAATGTCTCTCCAAATCCTTGGGAGTCACAATTCTTAGTCAATTAGTTATCTACTGCTATAAAATGCATTATCCCGGAGCACAGTAGCTTAAAACAATGAATATTTATTATCTTTTTTCTGTGGATCACAAATTTACAAGTGGCTTAACTGGATGGTTTATGTATCTCGGAGGCTGCAATCAAGATATTGGCAAAGCTGCTGTCACTGGAAGGTTTGACTGAGAGTGGAGGATCACTGAACTTCACTCAGTGGCTACTATCAGGAGGCCTCAGTTCCTCCCTATCTGGGTCTCTCCAGAGGGCTGCTCATGATCTGGCAGCTGGCTTCCTCCAGAGCAAGCAATCCAAGAAAGACAACAACCAAGATGCAAGCTGTGGTGCCTTTTTATGACCTAGTTTCTGAAGTCACACACCATTATTTCTACCTTATTTCTTAGAATTGAGTCATTAAGTCTACACACACGCAAGTAGAGGAGAACTAGATTGCAACAACTCAGGGAAAGAATCTCAATGAATTTGTGGTAGATATATTTACAACCAACATACTCAACAATGATGAATCTAATGGTAATTAAGTGTTTTTGTTTCTTTAGCTGGTCAACATCAATAGACCGGCACCTGCTTCTACCTTAAAATTTGCTGCTTTATCATAATTAGATCCTCTAAGTTATTCAGAAGGTAAAATTTTTCCATTTTATGAATATAAAATATTTTTGAGCAAATAGATTGGTATACCATGTCTATCTGTAGATTGTATTAAACAGAATAAAATCAAATGAAACAACACTGTTTCAAATGACATAATAAAATCTTCTAAGAGGGTAAGTGCTTATATCGCATTAAATTAAATAAAACCCAAGATTTCTAGGATTTCTTTACTTGTTATGATTTGAAGGTACTGTTAAAGGCAAACGATGGTCTTGCCACAAGCTGTACATTCAAGGGAAAACATAGACTAGCTGCAAGTTTAATTAATGACCTTGGTTAACCAAGAAAAAAAGTGTTCTTAAACTTTAAAGTTTTAATATCTGGTATATAATTATATAGAAAAAGTTCATAAAAAAATCCTTTTAAACATAGCACTTTGAAGAAATAAAACTCCAGTCTGAGTGCCCCAGGAACTCAAATTTCTTTAATTTCCTACACTGGCTTCACAGTTTGGGTATATTAATATAGCTCCTTTAAAAAAAAAATTGTATGGGCTCCTGGGTGGCTCTGTGGGTTAAAGCCTCTGCCTTCAGTTCAGGTCATGACCCCGGGTCCTGGGATGGAGCCCCTGATCAGGCTCTCTGCTCAGCAGGGAGCCTGCTTCCTCCTCTCTCTCTGCCTGCCTCTCTGGCTACTTTTGATCTCTGTCTGTCAAATTAATAAATAAGATCTTTAAAAAAAAAGTAAAATCATAGTTCAATTAAATTTTATAATAGATATCTTTATTAAAAGGGATCAATTCCTATAATGCCTATATCATATATGATTCTATATCATATAATCCTATAATGATTAATATATAGCTTGTTATAATTTTCAAGCCCTTAATCTTAAGATTTTAGACTAATATAAAATTGAATTAATGAAAAATCTTTAGATCCTTGAACTTAAAAATATGCAAATCAGTGCTCACCAAATATATTTTTAATTTATTCTTGTCTCTTATACATTATTGAATAACCATCAATTAAACAGATTAAAGGATATATAAATACCTTTGGATGATGTTAAATACATGTTTATTGCCACTTAAATCACTGTAAAAGCATATGAAATATGTACTCAGAGAGAATGAAAGCTAATTTTTTGGTTACATGACTTTCAGTTTTTTGTGCATCTATGAGGAAATAAAGTTGGTTTCTTTGAGTAAGGTTGTATTTAATATATACAGCAGACTAGGTTCTAAGTTAAAAAGTTATAGGGAAATAAAAATATAATACAAGGTAATGGATACATGCTGTCTGCTTATCAAGGGCGTTGTTACAGCTTTTTTTAAGATGGAAAAATATATATAAATATATATTGTCTTATTTAATATGTTTTTAAGGTTTATTTCTAAAAATTGATTTTAAAATTATTTTTAAGTTTTTAAATAGATCAACTATACAGAATAGATATGCTTTGGTGTTGTTCAAGATTTTGACAAGCATTAAAACTAAGGTTTTCGGGGCACCTGAGTGGCTCAGTCATTAAGCAGCTCCCTTTGGCTTGGGTAATGATCCCAGGGTCCTGGGATCGAGCCCCACATCAGGCTCCCTGCTTGGCAGGAAGCCTGCTTCTCCCTCTCCCACTCCCCCTGCTTGTGTTCCCTCTCTCACTGTGTCTCCCTGTCAAATAAATAAAAAAATCTCAAAACAAACAAAAAACTATGGTTTTCAGATTTTTTAGACACACTAGTAAAATTTTAAAAAGAAAATCAGGTGCGCCTGACTGGTTCAGTCACTAGAATGTATGACACTTGAGATTAGTTTAAAAAAAATTCAAAAAAGAAAAAAGAAAATCAATGACTATTTATGGAAAACAATCTAATATCTGTAATGACATCAGATGTGATTTTCAGGGTTATCCATGATTTTGACATGCTTAAACCAAGAGTTTTTCTCTTTCAGATATTCCAATCAGATTTTGAAAAGAAAATCAAAGACTACTTATTAGAAACAACTGAACATCCAAGAAAAATCTCAAGTTTTAGGATTAATTCACACCAAATACATTAGTGCAGTTTAATAATTTTGACCTTAAAAATTGGTCATATTAAGTATTTTATTAATTTTATTTATTTATTTAGAGAGAGAGAGAATGAGCAAGGTGGGGGGGAGGGAAACTTTCTGCTTCACTTCTAAACTGTTTTTTCTCGGTTCTCTTCCAACACTTAGGCACCTGTGTCTTTGCCTTGTTTGGTTCTCTCTCCTATTGCTATTTCCTAAATGGAACTATATGTCAAGACCATGTGAGCATGCTGTTCTTGCTCTATTAGATGGCCTTTACTGGAGAGTCTAGCTCTTCTCAGTCTCAGCAATTACTTCTCAGTACATGACTTCCAAGATCTGTATCTCTAGTTCTTTCTTGTCTCTCAAATAGTTATTCTTCAAACTCAACTGGCAAATTCTATCTTCTTCCTGTTGAATTTCATTTCCCCCCAAATTAATTTCCTTGTTCTGGGCCTTCCTATGTGTTTTCATGAATCGATTATGCATTGGTCACCTCATTTAAATCTGTTATCCATTTTCCTCTCTCTCTCCTCCAACACTTGGTCACTAAATGTTTTGTAATATCTCTTACATCCATTATTTTCTTTCTAGTTTAATCCTGAAGCCCTGCTAATCTTCATAAATCTCAACACCTCATACCAACTAGTCCAATAAGTATAATTCTAACTAATCTTCTAAGTCTCTAGTCTCTGGCTTCTCTAAAAAAAAAGGAAAAAAAAAAAAACACCACAACTTATTCCAAGTAAATCATGGGGGAAAAAACCCACAAAAACCAAACAAATAGTCTCAAACAACTGTCAAAATTACAAGCTAAATTCTTTGGTCTCCAATATAGCCCCTGCTTCCCTCTTGTAAACTTATCTCTTAACACTACACTACAAAAATCATCTTTCTATGCAAACTAGTCTTTCTTCAAAATGAGCTCCAGGAGTATGCAATATAACAATCATGAGTTTTTCCAGAAGTTTTTCTGTTTAATGTCACCAACCAGTGCTATACGTGGACAAGACAGGAGTAACAGATTAACAGTAGACTGGAAATGTTAAAGCAGAACTTGGGCAAGAGCCAGCACAAATCAGACCAGGAGCCATTTCCAGACATTCTGGAAAAATGAACTATGGAGACAGTAAGATCAGCAGTTGCTGAGAGGGAAGGAAGGAGGGATGAAGAGGCAGAGCACAGATTTCCAGGGCAGTGAACTATTCTGTATGATACTACAATGCTGAATACTGGGCAAGGAATATGGACTTTGGGTGATACTGATATGTCAATGTACATCAACTGCAATAAATGTACTACTGTGGTGCCAGTCCAGAAGGCTGTGCATGTGGTGGGGGCAGAAAGGATAAGGGAAATCTCTGTACTTTCTCTTCAATTTTGCTCCGAACATAAAACAGTTCTAAAAAATGGTTATTAAAAAATATACATACTTGGGGCATCTCGTGGCTCAGTTGTTAAACATCTGCCTTCAGCTCAGGTCATGATCCCAGGGTCCTGCGATCGAGCCCCACATCGGGCTCCCCACTCAGTGGGGAGACTGCTTCTCCCTTTCCCTCTGCCTGCCACTCTGCCTACTTGTGTGGTCTCTCTCTCTCTCTCTGTCAAATTAGTAAAATCTTTAAAAACACACACACACACACACACACACACACACACACACACACACTTAGAGGGCGCCTGGGTGGCTCAGTAGGTTAAGCACCGGCCTTTGGCTTAAGTTGTGATCCTAGGGTCCCGGGCTACTTGCTCAGCAGGGAGTCTGCCTTTCCCTCTCCCTCTGCCCCTCCCCCTGCTCATGCTCTCTCTCTCAAATAAATAATAAAATCTTAAAATATATAAATAAATATATATATATATATACACACACACTCTTCAAAAACAGCATACTTAAAAACATTTAAATATTTAATCACTGTCATCAAGATAAATTCCAGTGTAGTTCTTCTACAAACCGTTTATGAATAAGTAAAACTTAATTTCTGGGATTAAGTTCTATCTTTTAAAAGCAACATATGTCTACACTGGAATTTCAAAAATGCACTTATTTTCAGATTCTTGGTACTTCGGTTACCACAAGAATCATAATACACTAACATTTTAGATTTGACACAGAACAAGCAGTGTTAAGATCCATGCTTATGGAAAACTATTCACTGCCAGGTAATGTTTACAATACAGGAGAATAACCATATAACTATATTATGTAAGTATCTAGTATCATCTTCTATTACTGCCTACCAAACAGTTTCAGCTGTGCAGAAACTCACCATTTCTTACTAATTTTCTAAGTCTTTTCATAAGGCAGTCCCTTTTTGTTTTTTTTTAAGATTTTACTTATTTATTTGAGAGAGAATGAGAGAAACAGCATGAATGGAAGGGGAGGGCCAGAAGGAGAGAGAAAAGTAGACACACACAGCCCTTCCAGCACCCCCTTGCCTTACCCCCACACCCTGCCTCCTTCTCCGCCTGGGCAAGGAACCTGATGTGGGACTCTCTGACCTGAGGCAGATGCTTAACCAACTCAGCCACCCAGGTGACCCTCCCAGTGAATAAAGATATTCTCTCCCTCTGAAAATCACTAGGATCCACCCATACTTAGCAAAACTCTATTCATCTTTTATCACACCATTTAAATCATAATCACCTAGAAAATAATTAATTTAAGAAGAGTTTGAAAATAAAATTCTGTGGAATAATTCCAAGCAGAAGAAGACCTGCAAAGAAATCTTGACCTTTAGTAGGCAGTTAGTTATTATGTTATTGTTGTAGTAATTATTTTTTTGTGAATTAAAGAATACAGCATATGAGTATGACTGACACTGGAAACCAGGGTTTTACTGTGGGAGAAGGGAGGTATAGATATGGACGAAAGAAAGATGAGGAAAAACCCTGTGGTGCTGGATTTGAATTAGAAGTATCAGTATGATTTAAGGAAGAAAAAAAAAAAAAAAAAAAAGGTACTCCCTGGTTCATCCACTGAAATCAGGACCAATCCACAATGGTAAACAATAGCAATGAGTACATTTATATGTAGACTTTGGTTTTTAAACTCTACTCTTAACTAAAAAAACAGTTTTAATGCTCTTGAAAAAATGGCTGATTTCAGGTCTGGCACAAGAAAGGTACAAGGTAAGCCTGGACATCCTGTATGTTTAAGTAAAGGAAGTGTTCAAAGACTAAAGAGTCACCTCAATGGACATAAGAGTCGGCCACTGGTCAACTTTGAGCCAATTTTAGCATCAAAAGGAATACTGGTGTATTTAATACAGAACAAAAAAGAATGCCAGATAACAAATATAGAATGTAAGAATAAAAAAACAGATACCGTTTCTCTGTAGCCCTTGATGTAATAAATGGAATAGGTAAGGATCATTACTGGATGTTAGCAACAGTGGCTGAAAGGTTGTTGGGTTATTCATAGGGTCTCAAAGTATCATCCTGCAGATCATGTGCTAATTATAAAGAGGAAGATAAACTTTACAATAGAGTGTCTACCTTAACCAAGTAGTAAAATTTAGCTCACCAGTAGCAGGACAACCTGATATTATATGGCTCCTGATGTGATGTCCTGTTAAGTTCACAACATCTCCTATGTAACATTTTTGCTAAAAGTGTTTATCTTGAATGTAATCATAAAGAAACAATCAGATAAATTAAGAAATGTAGACAATTCTACAAAACTACCCCAAATTCTTCAAATAAGTCAATGTCATGAAAGAAACAAACAAGTAGGTATATTGTTCTAGATAAGAGACAAATTAACTACATGAACCTTGACTGGAACCTGGATGATAAAAGTAAAACAAATACTACTAGAAAACGTTTTTTAAGGGACAATTGGAGAAATTTAAATACAGACTATATATTAGATATTAATGAATTACTATTGATTTTCTGAGGTGTGTTAATAATGTGATAAAGTAAAATGCCATTCTTAGACGATATATATGGAAATATTTAGGAATGAAATATCAAGATATCTGCACTTGCGTTCAAATGGTTTAGTAAATATGAAGCACACATGGCAAGATGACATCTGGTAAATATAAATAAAGTAGATGGATATTCATTATACAATTCTTTTAAGTTATTTATAGATTTGCAATTTTCAAAATAAAAAATTTGGGAGAAAATCAGTTCAGATGTCACATCTTCTTGGAAGACTTTTTAAACTTTTCTAGTGACATTATTTTTTCTCTTTTCATATTCCTGTAGACTCTTTATATTTCTACCTCAGCCCTTAACAAACTTGATACTGTCCATTTACAGGTCTGACATTTTCCCTAAACTTCATGGAACCAGGCTCATCTTCATTAATAGAACTTAGCTGACATGTACTAAATATTCAGGGTTTATTTATGGATGAAATAATCGATATCGCAAATGGACAGACCAAAACTGAAATCCAGGTATTGTCACTATCATATTGTGCCTCAAATTCAATGAAATCCATCAAGCAGTAAGCCTATTAAATGTTCCTACGTGATCTGTATCTATATAATAGATATCCACATCACCATTCAAACCAAATTAAAAACAAAGCATAACAATCCTAAAGCAGCCTCACCCTTAAGTCATTACAGGCCTATGTTCATTTTGAATTCTTTCTAGTTTCAATTCAAGGCAATTAGCAAAAATGCATACCTGTTCTATGTCCTTGGAATTGGAGGTCTGGTTTTCTCCCGAGACTCCAGGCTGTTCATTTTCCCATGGTAATTTATTTTTTCCTTTTCCTGCACTTAATACCCTTCGGGTACAGACAGTTGGACTGTAAGATCCATAAATTTGCATGCTGTCCCTTGTGTGGTCTCCACAGTGACAGTGTGCACTCTGAGTTCTGTTACCAGCCAAAAGCCAGTCTGTATCTGCTCCATGTGCCAGATGGCTTGACCTACCCTGGGCAGATGATGGCATAAGCATTGCATATTCCACAAATCCCTGTTCTGTTAACCTTGGGAGGGTTTTTCTAGCCAATCTGGCCTGCACAGCATTCATCACTCCATCTCCATTATCTTGAAGTTCAACAGTATCCACAGCTTTGAAAAGAATGCTAGTTTTACCTGAGCCCATTGACGATGCCAACACAGCAAACGCTTCAAGAGCTGCTTGACGCACCCTGCGTTTGCTATCTACAAGAGCGGGGGCAAGATTAAAAGACAGTTTGGGTAAGTCAAAATCCTCGCTGGGATAGGTCAGGAGGGAGCAGATACAAATGTTCACTACCTCCTCTCTCACTCTGGAATGTTTATGTTTGAGATGTTCCAGGAGTAAACAAAGCACCTGTTGAGGACCTACTTCCTTCATCAGCTTGAGGAAGATCTTCATGTATTCTTGTTTGATTACCAACTTGTTGTCTGCCAGCACTTTGACAGAAGCTGCTATAACTTGTCCCAAGAACTGCTGTACCTGCTGTCCTAGGCGAATAACCAGTAAATGCAGGACCTGAAGTGTGCCATGAACCACTTTGAAGTTAGAATCATCTAACAAATTATACAGCAAGCTAATGAAACCGACAAGACTGGAATGAGGGGTAGAACTAGGATTAAATCTTCCTATCACCTGTTTTAATTCCTCGACGGCCTGAGTCCGGTTCTTATAGTCTTCCTGATCTAACAATCTTGAATGCAGCTCTTGAGGAATAATCCCAAATTTAAGATTGCTGTTAGAAAGAGTCACTGTACAGGGGAGAGGATCTTCAGCAAATCCAGAGGCTTCAAGTTCCAAATAATAAGGAACCTGACTTCCAAATTGGGACTCCAGGCGGCGATTGTAGTGTCTCCTCAGGGCAGATGGCAGGCGAGAGATATAGGACTGAAATCTCTCTTGGCCAAGTCGTTCCCCAATTTGCTGAAGTGCAGAGAAAGCAGTCTCAGATTCTTCTTCTATCTCCTGATCGCCAAGCTTTCTGGCGAGGGATATTATTACCTCAGTGAGATCTAGGTTGAACAACAAATCCTCAGGAGTAAGCAAGACAGGGAACAGCAGTGCTGTGGCAGCTCGAAGCCGGGCATCCGTGCTTTCCAGTCCTTGCTGTATAAGTGTTCTCAGCACCTGTCCAGAACTACGTTTCAGGCATATATGTAGGATCTGTAGTGCATCTTTCCGTAGGGCTGGATTCTCTTCTCGTAAGGAGACAACGAGCTGAGGCAGAAGTGCTAAGCTAAAGGCCTCTTCCAGCTGGCCTGCCTCCCCTTGACCCCGGATAACGTCCGAGAGGAGTTGCAAGCAGAGTCGCTTCTCATCACTACCTCCTTCCACAAGCACTCGGCCCAGGGCCCGATACAATGCTTCCTTCCGTCGGGGGAAGCCGAGTCGACCGCCTCGCCGTGGCAAAGCAGCCTGCAAAGCCTGGAAGGCCTCGGAAGGATCTGGCGCGGTCCGGAGTAGTTGAAGAAGCCGAGTCTCCTCTTCATCTCCCCCAGACAAACCACCTCCAGACCCAGACCAACTACTTGTGATTGCCTCCGCGGGCATCAAGAGGGTCGAGGCCAGAGGCGAAGGTGTCGGCGGGCAGGAACTGTGGTCTCCGGCAGCTCCACGGCAATAGTTTTTCTCGCCTCTCATGGTGCCTCCACCTCGATTATCATCAGTCTGTGGGGCGGAAGGACGATTGCAGCTCTGGAGGCGATAGGCACAGAGGGCTGGAAGTTGCGGCAGCCCCAGCAGCGCAGAGGGCAAAGCCGCCATGGAGGGTCGTCAGGTGGCAGAGGCGGGAGGAAACCATCGTCTCTGAAGGGCTCGATGGAGCCCAGCCTTCCAGTTCCTCTCCAAGCCCCAAGCTGCAGAGGAAGAAAAGGAACAGCTTCAGTTAGCTGCCAGGTCTCCCTTAGGAGGCTGGCTTCGGCAAAATGGCCCCTGCCGGAGCCCTAGACCCCACAGCAGCCAGCGGGCGTAACCAGGGGCACCACGTGACCAAACCGATGGCTTCCATGGTGATCTACCCAGCGCGGACCTCTTAACCCGGAAATCGACGTGTCGTGGTGAATGCTGGGTCATGTAGTCCACGTCCGGTGTTACGAATAAGCAGCAGGCTCCTAGAAAAGGAAGTGAGAACATTACGAAAGTAGAGAACGTATCTAGAGCGGAGAAGGCGAAAAGGGGTGAAGGCACTAGGCGGAAGTGACGTTTCCGCTCGGAGCGGAACATCCCCGCCCCACCCGAAAAGATTGGGGTTTGAAGACAAGTGAGGATCCTGCCCCGATTCCAGTGGTCCACGACTCCTCCTCCTGTCGTTGCTGGCGTGATTCCTGGGACTCAGGTATTTTCCTTTTGCTGTCCTCCTGCGGCGCAGGCTTTGGCAGAGTTTTGCCGGAGTGACGCTAGTGCTTCCATAAGAGGTAAAGAAATGCACGGGAGCTAGCAGAGAGAGAGGCGACATCTTCTTGTGCAGGGTTTGTTACCGTTGTAAATGCGTTGCTTTTTGCAACCCTGAGTAAGTGCGATCCTTCCCTCCTGCCGTCCGCGTACACTGACTGGAGATTCGGACCAAGGCCAAGCTCAGAGCTCGCGTACTTCCCCCCTCCCCCCAAATTCTGGTCTTTGGGGCCCTTATATTCCGCCCTCCCCCGCTTCCTTTTCCTACTTCGCTTACCCTCTGGTAGTGGAAGGTTAATGATTTTCTTTCATCTTTCCTTACTTTCATTTTAAATTCTCTTTAAAAACGTACTTAATCAATTTTTCCTGTATCTTACCACGTCTTTTTGAGACGTTCTCAAAGTCTCCTAATGCAGTTCCACTCTGAGACTTACTCCTTCCTTCCTCCCGTTCTCTTTGCCACCCCAACATCTCTGCAGAATACTTGCGCGTCTCTGCAGCCTTTCAGTCTCCTGGAAACTGAGATTGCAAAGACAATTTCACTTGCGGTTGAAGTTCTTGGCATCAGGGATCTAAGAGAATTCTGCCCTGTACATTTAGGGCTAATAATAGACGTTTCTTTGTTTTAGGCGAAGTGTGAATTATTGGTGAGCGTTCTCTCCTTGTTAATGAAACTTAAACGGACACAATTGAAGAGCTGGAGTGTCTGGCGTGAGGCTGAATTCTTTGAAGTGTGGAAGAGATATTTTTTGAAGGAATAACACAATTAATTACTTTATAATGACCCACTGAGAAAAGGCTGAGTTATCATTTGAAGTCTCTCATGCAGTTTAAATGCAAGTGGAGTCAGGATAATTGAGTTACACATGCCAAACCACTTTGTAAATAATGTTGCTGGATAATGCAAGTTTATTTATTTTTTAAAAAGATTTTATTTATTTATTTGACCGAGACACAGCGAGAGAGGGAACACAAGCAGGGGGAGTGGGTGAGGGAGAAGCAGGCTTCCTGCCGAGCAGAGAGCCCGATGTGGGGCTCTATCCTGGGACCCTGGGATCATGACCTAAGTCGAAGGCAGACGCTTAACGACTGAGCCACCCAGTCGCCTGGATAATTCAAGTTTAAACATAATTTCTGTTCGTTGTCTGAAAGCACAATTCGAGGATTATAAATTTCTTTTTTGTCTTTTGGAAATAAAAATAAATGTAAATGAGGCTTGTGTAAACATCCTTATGTTTTGGTTTCAGTTCTAGGTTGTTATTTTGATTTTAATTAGTCATTTGGTGTTTAAATGAATCTGCCTAATTTGGTTTAACTTTATTTCAGTAGACACACACACCCCTTTTTTAAATAAAAAAAAAAAAAATTTTAGGGATAGTGCAAGGGCTGAGGAGTGAAAACCAAGAGGATTGTAGCAGTCCTCAGTAAGAAGGAATGTCTGGTTCTCATATTTCCAGTGTAAGAAACTCGTATTTATACATTTACTCATATATGCTCAGGCTTCAGTAACCTCACTCAAACTAAACTAAATATGAGAATGATGTACACATTAGAATGTACCTATTAGAATGCCAGTTTATGTTGGAATAGAAGATAACCCTTTCCAGTGATCAGAATTTTCAGGTTGAAAAATCCAGTGCAGTATTGAAGAACATGGGAAATGGAGGTGGTGTGGTAATCATGAAATCAAAGAAAGGGAACTTGGAGAGTCTTGAATGATATATCATCAAAGTTATGGTAGAAGCTTAAGAATTACTCCTTCCCTCCATAGAGAATACTTTTCAAGGGTTGTGGATACTTAAGCCAACCAGTTATTGTGGCCTTTCTCTTAGAACAAAGCAAAATGAGTCTTTATTTTGACCCCTTTTCTCCGGGCTCCGTAGATCACTATGTTACAGATTGCAATTTATTTTATATCTATTACATTTAATGTTTTTGATGAAGACTTGTTAGATTCATTAGCCCGCATGGTGGATATTTAGGAAATGGGACCTTATCAACATCGTGTATCCTACTAATTTTCTTTTAAGATTATTTTGTGGAAGGCAAATCTCATTCATTTAATTTATATTCTATTTATTTCTTTTACAAAGCAAATTTAAAAAATCTTATTCTTGGGATGCCTGGGTAGCTCAGTTGGTTAAGCGGCTGCCTTCAGCTCAGGTCATGATCCCAGCATCCTGGGATCGAGTACCACATCGGGCTCCTTGCTCAGTACGGAGCCTGCTTCTCCCTCTGCCTCTGCCTGCCACTCTGCCTGTGCTCGCTCTCTCTCTCTAACAAATAAATACATTAAAAAAAAATCTTATTCTTGAATTCCAGTAATCCAAATTATAGGAATTGTATATTGACCTTTTATATTTAGCCGTAAGTAGAGATAAAATAAAAATTTTTAGATTAGATTCCAGAGTAGTGGAATATACTATGTGTTTAATAGTATGCCTTTGAAAGTTGAAAGGCTGTAATTAAGAATACATTGAAAAGGGGTGCTTGTGTGGCTCAGTGGGTTACAGCCTCTTCCTTCAGCTCAGGTCATGATTCCAGGGTCTTGGGATCAAGTCTCACATTGGGCTCTCTGCTCAGCATGGAGCCTGCTTCCCCCTCTCTCTCTGCCTGCCTTTCTGCCTACTTACGATCTCTGTCAAATAAATAAATAAAATCTTTAAAATAAAAATACATTGAAAATGGGTAAAACAAGTTTAAAATATCAATACTTTTTTAAAAGTTTAGTTAAATTAATGGATTATAGGAATATTTGTTATACATTAATTTTTTGAGCTGGACTTATAAACACAATTGCCCTACAATGTCTTTTATTTCCACAGTCAGAGATAAGATATTAATTGGCTGGATGAACCATCATAGTTTTTTCTGTGTTTTTAGTCAAATTTTACAGACATCCAGGACTATTGGAAATCAGTGTGAATTCTGTAAATTATTACGGCTTTTGTATAGTTTAAGAAGTTACTATGAAGAAATGCTATGCAAAGGAAAGATGCTATTAACAGGTCATGATAAGATTACCATTTATTGATTATTTACTGTGTGTCATTCAGGGTGGTAAGTACCTAATGAATATTGACTTATTGAATTTTCACAACAATTTTTGAAATTACATAAGTTTGTGCTGTGGCACATGTTATGGATGTTTCCATGGAAAGTAATTGGACAGAGAGAGAAAGAGCTTTAGAATAGTTTTGGTGGGGAAGAGTTTTGAAACTACAGGCTAAAATTTTATTTTTCCATTATTAATCATTCATATATTTTATGATATATTGTTTAACTACATATATTTAATCTTCCTTTTTGGGTTTCTGTTCTGAAGTTTTTTAGTTTCTTACTTGAGCCAAAACTTCAATAAGGTTAAGAAATGATGAGTCTATTTTTATATATGTGAAATTAAACAGGTTTTCTTGATTTATATCAGAGATCCATTTTCTTTTTTTCTTTTTTAGGTGTATGTTTCAAAGCCATTGTGCATTTCTGAGTCAAAATTACAACTTTAAACAAAAATCCAATTTTTGTTGCATTTCTGATGTTAATCTGTGTAAATTAACAGGATTTCACTTTCATTGCAACCAGTTTTTCAGTGGACAGATTAATTATGTAACTTACAGCTTTTGCTGGATATAAAAAAGGCTTTGAGGACTTTCTTTTGTATTATTTCTGACTTCATGATATAATGATTCATATTATAGTGTGCTTCTAATTTTACTTTTGTTTCTCCAGACATAATTAAAGTCAATCTCAGGGAACAGGAAAATTGCCAGCTTGTTCTTAGGCCCACTGATAAAGTAGTAGGCCATCATTAATTGATTTCTGCTGTGAGGAGAGTTGAACTGTGGGAAAGAAATTTAAGAAAAGAACTGATCTGATAAAATACTCTCATTTTATATAAATCATACTTTTACAGCAAAGTTTATGTGTGTTTGGCTTTTTTTTTTAACAATTTTTTCTCATCACCATTTATTTTCTCTCATTGTAGCAGATAATTGCCTCCCAACTGATTTCAGCACCACTGTTTTCTTAGGTGTCAATTAAGTACTTAATAAACTCACAGCCTGACCTTTATTAGCTTTGTTTCAGCACCCAAAATTATGAAACTGATGTAGACTATGGAAAGTTTGATTTTATGTAATATTCTTTTTATATTGTGCATATTTATATAACAAGAATGCTGCCATTATATAAATAATAGAAGGGAATGATTATTCCATAGATGCCTCTGTATTTCATTTTAAAACCCTGATGAACTTTTGTATCTGATCTACATAGTGTGTGTATATCTTTTATATATGTGTTTGTGTTTGTGTGTGATCTATCTATTTTTAAGTTTCTGTCCTGGACTTTTTTAGATTCTTGTTTGAGCTAAAACTTTATTTATTTATTTATGTAATATTTATTTACTTATTTGACAGAGACACAGAGAGAGAGAGCACAAGCAGGGAGAGTGGAAGAGGGAAAAGCAGGCTTCGCACTGAGCAGGGAGCCTGATGAGGGACTCAATCCCAGGACCCAGGGATCATAACCTGAACTGAAGGCAGTTGCTTAACCAACTGTGCCACCCAGGAGCCCCCTTGAGTTAAAACTTTAATAAGGTTAAGAAATTATGAGTTTATAAGTGAGGCTTTATAAAATAGTCATGAAGAACTCTGGAGATAGAGTGCCAAGGTTTAAATCTTGCCTGGGCCTAATTTCTCTGTGCCTCGGGTTACTTTAAAAGGTAAGAATAACAACAGCAGTGTATATCTCATGGTGTTATTCTGAGGATGAAAGGAGTTAATACATGTAAAAAGCTGAGAACAGTAATTGGCCCATTTTAAAAAAATTTTTTTAAAAGATTTTGTTTATTTATTTATTTATTTAACAGAGAGATACACAGAAAGAGAAGGAACACAAGCAGCGGGAGTGGGACAGGGAGAAGCAGGCTTCCTGCCAAACAGGGAGCCCCATGCGGGGCTTGATCCCAAGACCCCGGGATCATGACCTGAGCTGAAGGCAGACACTTAACGACTGAGCCACCCAGGCACCCCAGTAATTGGCCCATTTTGACAAAGGTCTTCCAAGCAGGTCTTTATAAAACAATTCTCTCAGGAGTGGCAACAATTATAAATTGGTTCAGTAAATATTTGAGGGGTCTATCTATACTGTTCCACATTGAAATTTTTTGAAAGTAATGTATAGAGAACATTGTTCTAAGATTAAGAAAACATTACAGTCCCAGAAACATCTCTTTCTACTTGTATGATCTTTGTTAATTCATTTAAACTCTGGGGGCACCTGGGTGGCTCAGTGGGTTAAAGCCTCTGCCTTCAGCTTGTGTCATGATCCCAAGGTCCTGGGACCAAGCCCTGCATTGGGTGCTCTGCTTGGCAGGGAGCCTGCTTCCTCCTCTCTCTCTCTGCCTGCCTCTCTGCTTACTTGTGATCTGTCTGTCAAATAATAAATAAAAATCTTTTAAAAATAAATAAATAAATAAACTCTCTGAACTTCACATTCTTCATCTCTAGGTCTTATGCCAAGTTTAGTGCCATATACAAACATTCTTTTTTCTTCCTGTGCAAAATTTCAAAAGCATGCAAAAATAACATCATAAACCCTCATGTACCTATCACCCATCTTTAATAGTTAGCAGCTCATGATATCATCTACATCTCATATTATTTTTTAAAAATATTTTATGTATTTACTTAGTGTACGCATGCATGTGTGCTTGGGGCAGTACAGGGAAAGGGAGGGAGGGAGAGAGAGAGAATTTCAAGCAGACTTCTCACTGAGCATGGAGCTCAGCGCAGGGCTTACTCTCACAACCCTGAGATCCTATCCTGAGCTGAAATCAAGAGTTAGACATTTAACCAACTAAGCCATCCAAGTGCCCCTCGTTGCATATTATTTTAAGCAAATTCCTGATATATTATTTTACCTACAAATATTTTAGTATGTAAAAGATAAAAATTCTTGGGACTCCTGGGTGGCTTAGTTGGTTAAGTGTCTGCCTTTGGCTCAGGTCATGATCCTGGGGTCCTGGGATCTCCTTGCTCAATGGGGAGCCTGCTTCTCCCTCTGCCCACTGCTCCCCTGCTTGTGCATGCACACTCTCTCTGACAAGTAAATTAAAAAAAAAAAAATCTTAAAAAATAAAGATTAAAAACTCTTAAAAACGTAGCTACAGTATCATTTTTCAGCAACAATGATTATTTTTTTTTTAAGATTTTATTTATTTATTTGACAGAGATCACAAGTAGGTGGAGAGTCAGGCAGAGAGAGAGGCGGGGGGAAGCAGGCTCCCCGCTGAGCAGAGAGCCCAATGCGGGGCTCAATCCCAGGACCCTGGGACCATGACCTGAGCCGAAGGCAGAGGCTCTAACCCACTGAGCCACCCAGGCACCCCAATGGTAATTAGTTAATACAATGAATAATCTAGTTAGTTTCCAAATTTCCAGTTGTCTCCTAAATGTATGTGTCTGCATGTGTGTGCATGCACCTGCATGCATACAGTTACAAGTTGTATTTGTTTGCTATGTCTTTCAAGTTTATCTTGATCTGTATGTTCATTCTCTCTTTTTTTTTTTTTTTTCATTTCTTTCAGTTTATTTATGGAAGCATCTGGGTTATTTCATAAACTTTCTCACAGTCAGGAGATTTTTGCTGATTGCATCCTTTTCTTACAGTTTAACATGCTTTTTCTGTTCTCTGTATTTGTGATAAATTAATAGTTGGATCTAGACTGTTGACTGCATGTTTGATTTTGGTGTGTGTGGGGGACTGGAGAGTTCGGGAATATCAGGAATATCCATAGTCTTCTCTTGAAAGATCCTGATGTCTGGTTGTCTCTCTTTGTGATATTAGCAGCCCTTCATAATCAACACTTTTGACCAATACCTACACTTCTTCATTAAGATTGTGAAATGGTGACACTTTATCGTTCTTTCTTTATTTATTAACTGGAGTACTTTTATCAAAAGAAACTTCCCCTCATGTATTTGGTACCCTAGTGGTACAGTTAGTATCGGAAAGACATGATAAATGTTTGATTCTTTCCCTTTATTTACTAGGTTTCAAGTAATAAGTTGGTTCATTAGCACCCTTCAGTGGTACTGGATTAGGACTTAATTTAAGTTGTCATAATTGTATTATCATTATGGACTCATGGATTTATTTATTTATAGATTTTATTTATTTATTTGTCAGAGACAGAGAGCAAGCACAAGCAAGGGGAACAACAGGCAGGCAGAGGAAGATGCAGTCTCCTTGGTGAGCAATAAGCCCAAGGCAGGACTCAATCCCAGGACTCTGGGATCACGACCTGAGCCGAAAGCAGACGCTTAAAACTGAGCCACCCAGTCTCTGCCTACTTGTGATCTGTCAAAAAAAAAAAAAAATCTTAAAAAAAAACTGAGCCACCCAGGCATCCCTGGACTCATGGAATTAAGCATATCTGATATGTCTTAGTCAGTTGCAGTTATTGATATTCACTCTGTCCCATCTTTGACTAGTGATAGCCTATTCAGTTTGGCTCCTTTTTTTTTAATAACCTTTGTTGTCACTAATAGCTTTCTTGCTGTCTAGTAGTAAAAATTCCAAATTTATCTTGATATTTTTGTTCCAGGCCTTGAATCAGCCATTTGTACAAGGAGTTCTGATCCCTTGAGCGGGAATGATATTTAGGGACCACATCTGGGTGGTAGGAGTGCTCCTTGTTACTGGGTTGGTCATAGTTCCTAGCCCTGTTCAGTAAACGGAGTAGGAAATATAATTAACTTTTTCCTTAAAATAATGTATATATTTTTTACATTTGTATATCTCATATGTACTTTTTATATTATATACATAAAATATATACTAGTACATATAATTAATGTTGTTTCTGTATATAGATTTAATCCCTCTTATACTTTTTATTCAAAATCAGAGTACAAGGTTTATATTCAATATCTTAGTCTTACATCTTTCTCTTTTCTCCCCTACTGAGTATGACAGATCACAGTGACCCTACAGACAATGATATTAGAAATGCCATGTAATTATGCAATGCACACATAACAGTTCACAATGCACACATAACAATTTCAGAATATTAATAATACTTTCACCAATAATGTGATTCCTGAAAATAGCATAAGGTTTTTGTTTTGTTTGGGGGCATATCCCAGTAGTAACAGACCATCAACTTACTGTTTTGAGGTTATTCAGAATGGCATGGTTAGGCCACTAACTAAATAAACATAAGTAGATAGTCAAAGCTTTATAATGTAATCACCTTGATCTGTCTTTTCACTTATGCTTCTGGGTTTTGTATCATAGTTAAGAAATTATTTCTAATCTTGGTTACAGAGGAAATCACCCTGTTGTTTTAATAAAACATGTTGTATTATTTTATTTTTTTTACATTTATACCTCTGATCCATTAGGAATTTATCCTGGTGTAGTTTTATGAAGAGATCTAATTTTATCTATTTTTATAAGGCTACTTAGTTATTCTAATATGTTTATTTAAAACCCCTGTTTTCCTCATTGATTTTGAGGTAGTGCCTTTATCATAAGCTAAATTTGTATATGCTAGGTGGTATATTTCTCTATTCTGATTCTTCTCGATTGGTCTGTTTCTTCAAACCAAACATTCTATTTAATCCACAACAAATTTTACAACTTACAAAATTCAAGTCAAGAATACGTAATTTTCCCAAAGTATACTGCTATTAATTACTTAAATATAGACTTGAACTCACATCTCTCTGGTACTAAAATTCATAATTTTCTCACTTTTCTTTCCTGTTTTCCATGATACTTTCTTTTCCTTCTGCACAAGGTTGTTACGGTGATGAAATTGTCAATGTAAACTGTCATAGGTGAGGTTTTAAAAATTAGAAGTTATTGCTTCTTTGAGTTACTTTTAGCCATTTAAAGGTAAATAGCTGAACCAAATATAGTCACAGTTGTAATTCATAATTTTGAGGGAGTTGTAGTATGATGTAGGATAATTTTTTAGCAGTTACACTTGTGCTGACAATATCTGAACTGGTTCTCAAACATTAGCATGCGTATCAGTTGCCTGGAGGGCTTAAAACACATGTTGCTGCTGCTCCCTGTCTATGCAGTTTCTGATTTCTTAGATTTGTGGCTGGGCTCAAGGATTTGTGTCCCTTGCAGGTCCCAGGTGATGCAGATGCTGGTGGTACAAGGATCATATTTTGAGAACCATTGTTTTAAAGCTTCTAAAAAAGTTGAAGTTTTGTGAATTTCTCTTAAGTCAGATTTCTTCAGAGATAAAAGGGGCAAATTAAAAATTTTAAAAATGATGTTATGACAAACCTCCAATGTAGTTCATTTTAAGTTCCCTATGTTTACCTTGACATTTTGCAGTTTTTAGTTTGAGTTGTTTCAGTTAAGCATTCAAAGTATTATCTCTTTACTTAAACCTTATTCTCAATATTTCTTTTCCTTAAAATTTTATTTAAATTCAATTAATTACCATAAAATCTGTTATTTGTTTCAGGGATAAAGGTCTGTGATTCATCAGCCATATTTATATAATACCCAGTGCTCATTGTAATACATACCCTCCACAATGTCTATCACCCAGTTTCCCCATCCCTTTACTCCCCCTCCCATCCAGCAACCCTCAGTTTGTTTCCTATGATTAAGAGTCTCTTATGGTTTGTCTCCCTTTCTGGTTTTGTCTTGTTTGATTTTTTCCTCTTTTCCCCTATGATCCTCTGCCTTGTTTCTTAAATTCCACATATCAGTGAGATCATATGATAATTATCTTTCTCTGATTGATTTATCTTGCTTAGCATAATACCCTCTAGTATCATCCATGTCTTGCAAATGGCGGGAGTACATTTTTTGATGGCTGCATAATATTCCATGTATAGATATATGTGTGTGTGTGTGTGTGTGTGTGTGTGTGTGTGTGTGTGTGCGCGCGCGCGCGCTGGCTGTGTATCACATCTTCTTTATCCATTCATCTCCTAGGGGATATCTAGGCTCTTTCCATAGTTCAGCTGTTGTGGACATTGCTGCTATAAACATTTGGGTGCACATGTCCCTTTGGATCACTACATTTGTATCTTTAGGGTAAATACCCAGTAGTCTGATTGCTGGGTCCTAGGATAGCTCTACTTTCAACTTTGTGAGGAACCTCCATACTGTTTTCGAAAGTGGCTGCACCAGCTTGTATTCCTACCAACTGTAGGAGGATTCCCCTTTCTCTGCATCCTCACCATCTCTGGTCTGTCATTTCCTGATTTGTTAATTTTAGCCATTCTGACTGGTATGAGGTGGTATCTCATTGTGGTTTGGTTTGTATTTGCCTGATGCTAAGTGATTTTGAGCACTTTTTCATATATCTCTTGTCCATTTGAATGTCTTTTTTTTTTTTTTTTAAAGATTTTATTTATTTATTTGACAGACAGAGATCACAAGTCGGCAGAGAGGCAGGCAGAGAGAGAGGAAGGGAAGCAGGCTCCCCGCTGAGCAGAGAGCCCGATGCGGGGCTCGATCCCAGGACCCCGGGATCACGACCTGAGCCGAAGGCAGCGGCTTAACCCACTGAGCCACCCAGGCGCCCCCATTTGAATGTCTTTGAAGAAATGTCTGTTCACGTCTTCTGCCCATTTCTTGATTGGATTATTCTTTGGTGTTGAGTTTGATAAGTTCTTTGTCAAACAAGTTTGATTTTGGGATACTAGCCCTTTATCTGATATTTCATTTGCAAATATCTTCTCCTGTTCTGTCAGCTGTCTTTTGGTTTTGTCAACTGTTTCCTTTGCTGTGCAAAAGCTTTTTATCTTAACGCAGTCCTAATGGTTCATTTTTGCCTTTGTTTCCCTTACATTCTTCTTCTAGCAAGAAGTTCCTGTGGCTGAGGTCAAAGAGGTTGCTGCCTTCTCGTCAAGAATTTTGATGGTTTCCTGTCTCACATTGAGGTCTTTCATCCATTTTGAGTCTATTTTCGTGTCTAGTTTAAGGAAATGGTCCAGTTTCGATCTTCTGCATGTAATTTTCTACTTTTCCCAACACCATTTGTTGAAGAGACTGTCTTTTTTTCCATTAGATACTCTTTCTTGCCTTGTCAAAGATTAGTTGACCATAGAGTTGAGGGTCCACTTCTGGGTTCTCTGTTCTATTCTTTTGATCAGTGGGTCTGTTAATGTGCCAGTACCATACTGTCTTAATGATTATAGCTTTGTAATAGAGCTTGGAGTCCAGAATTGTGATGCCACCAGTTTTGGTTTTCTTTTTCAACATTACTTAGGCTATTCAGGGTCTTTGCTGGTTCCATACAAATTTTAAGATTTTGTTCCATTTCTGTGAAAGAAGTTGATGGTATTTTGATAGGGACTGCATTGAATGCATAGATTGCTCTAGGTAGCATAGACATTTAAACAATATTTGTTCTTCCAATCCTTGAGCATGAACGTTTTTCCATTTCATTGTCTCTTCCTCTATCTCTTTTATGAGGACTCTATAGTTTTCTGAATACAGTTCCTTTGCCTCTTTGGCTAGGTTTATTCCTAAGTATCTTACAGTTTTGGGTGCAGTTGTAAATGGGATTGACTCCTTAATTTCTCTTTCTTCTGTCTTTTTGTTAGTGTAGTTGGTGTATAGAAATGCAATTGATTTCTGTGCATTGATTTTGTATCCTGCCACTTTGCTGAATTCCTGTATGAGTTCTAACAATTTTGCGGTGGAGTCTTTTGGGTTTTCCATATAGAGTATCATGTCATCTGGAAAGAGTTAGAGTTTGACTTTTTCCTTGCTGATTTGGATGCCTTTTATTTATTTATTTTTTTTGTTGTCTGATTGCTGAGGCTAGGACTTCAAGTACTGTGTTGAACAGTGGTAAGAGTAGACATGCCTGCCATGTTCCTGACCTTAGGGGGAAAGCTCTCAGTTTGTCCCCATTGAGAATGATATTCCCTGTGGGTTTTTCATAGATGACTTTTATGATATTGAGGTATGTACCCTCTATCCCTACACTATAAGGAGTTTTAATCAAGAAGGGATGCTGTAGGGGCACCTGGGTGGCTCAGTGGTTGGGCCTCTGCCTTCGGCTCAGGTCATGATCTCGGGGTCCTGGGATCGAGTCCCACATCGGGCCCTCTGCTCTACAGGGAGCCTGCTTCCTCCTCTCTCTCTCTCTGCTTGCCTCTCTGCCCACTTGTGATCTCTCTCTGTCAAATAAATAAAATATTTAAAAAAAAAAAAAAAGAAGGGATGCTGTACCTTGTCAAATGCTTTTTCTGAGTCTATTGAGAAGATTATGTGATTCTTGTCCTTTCTTTTATTTATGTAGTGTATCACACTGATTGATTTATAGATATTGAACCAACCTTGGAGCCCAGGGATAAATCCTGCTTGGTCATGGTGAATAATCCTTTGAATGTACTGTTAGATCCTATTGGCTGGTATTTTGGTGAGAATGTTTGCATCCATGTTCATTAGGGATATTGGTCTGTGATTCTCCTTTTTGGTGGGGTCTTGGTCTGATTTGGGGATCAAGGTAATGCCTCATAGAAAGAGTTTGGGAGTTTTCTCTCTATCTTGATTTTTTGAAATATCTTCAGAAGAATAGGTATTAATTCTTTAAATGTTTGGTAGAATTCCCCTGGGAAGCCATCAGGCCCTGGGATCCTATTGTTGGGAGATTTTTTTTTTTTTTTTAAGATTATTTATTTATTTATTTGACAGAGAGAGAGAGAGAGAGGGAACAGAAGCAGGGGGCAGTGGAAGAGGGAGAAGCAGGCTTCCTACTGAGCAGGGAGCCTGATGTGGAGCTCGATCCCAGGACCCTGGGATCATGACCTGAGCCAAAGACAGATGCTTACAAACTGAGCCACCCAGGCACCCCTGTTGGGAGATTTTTGATTACTGCTTCGATTTCCTTGCTGGTTATGGTCTGTTTAGGTTTTCTGTTTCTTCCTGGTTCACTTTTGATGGTTTATATGTCTCTAGGAATGCATCCATTTCCTCCAGACTGCCTAATTTGTTGGCATATAGTTGCTCATAGTATGTTCTTATAATTGTTTATATTTCTTTGGTGTTAGTTTTGATTTCTCCTCTTTCATTCATGATTTTATTTATTTGGGTCCTTCCTCTTTTCTTTTTGATAAGTCTGACCAAGGGTTTATCAATCTTACTAATTTTTTCAAAGAACCAGCTCCCAGTTATGTTGATCTGTTTTATTGTTCTTCGGTTTCTATTTCATTGACTACTGCTCTAATCTTTATTATTTCTCTTCTCCTGTTGTGTTTTCTATGCTTCTATGCTGTTCTTTCTCTAGTTCCTTTAGGTATGGGATTAGGTTGTGTATTTGAGACCTTTCTTATTTCTTGAGAAAGGTTTGTAGTGCTATATGCTCTCCTCTTAGGACCACTTTTGCTGCATCTCAAAGATTTTGAACAATTGTGTTTTCATTTTCATTTGTTTCCATGAATTTTTTAAATTCTTCTTTAACTTCCTAGTTGACCCATTCATTTTTTAATAGGATGCTCTTTATCCTCCATGTATTTGAGTTCTTTCCAATTTTGTTCTTGTGATTGAGTTCCACTTTCAAAGCACTATGGTCTGAAAACATGCAGGAAATGATCCCAGTCTTTTAGTACTGGTTGAGACCTGATTTGTGACCCAGGATGTGATCTATTCTGGGGAATGTTTCATGTGTACTCAAGAAGAATATGTATTCTCTTGCTTTGGGATAGAAGGTTCTGAATAGATCTGTGAAGACTATCTGGTCCAGTGTGTCATTTAAAGCCCTTATATCCTAGGGGCACCTGGGTAGCTCAGTGGGTTAAGCCTCTGCCTTTGGCTCAGGTCATGATCTCAGGGTCCTGGGATTGAGCCCCACATCAGGCTCTCTGTTCAGCAGGGAGTCTGCTTGCTCCTCTCTCTCTGCCTGCCTTCCTGCCTATTTGTGATCTCTCCCTCTGTCAGGTAAATAAATAAAATCTTTAAAAAAAGAAATAAAGCCCTTATATCCTAGTTGATCTTATGCTTAGATGATCTGTCCATTGCCAGGAGGGGAGTGTTAAAGTCCCCTACTAATATTGTATTATTGTCGATGTGTTTCTTTGATTTTGTTATTAATTGGCTTATATAATTGGCTGCTTCCAAGTTAGGGGTATAAATATTTATAATTGTTAGATCTTCTTGTTGGATAGACACTTTAATTACGATATTGTGTCCTTCCTCATCTCTTATTACAGTGTTTGGTTTAAAATCTACTTTGACTGATTTAAGGCTTGCCATCCCAGCTTTCTTTTGAGGTCTGTTAGCATGATAAATGGCTTTCCACCCCCTCAGTTTAAATCTGGAGGTGTCTTTGGGTCAGAAATTATTCTCTTGCAGATAGCATATTGATGGGTCTTGTTTTTTTTATCCAGTCTGATACCCTGTGTCTTTTGATAGGGGTGTTTGGCCAATTACATTCAGAGTTAATTATTGAAACATGAATTTAGTGCCATTGTATTGCCTGTAAAGTGGCTGTTACTTTATATCATCTCTGTTTCTTTCTGGTCTTTGTTATTTTTGGGCTTTCTCTTTACTTAGAGGACCCCTTTTAGTGTTTCTTATAGGGCTGGTTTAGTGATCATAAATTCTTTTAGTTTCTGTTTGTACTGGAAGTTTTTTGTCTCTCCTTTTTGAATGACATCCTACCTGGACAAAGTATTCTTGGCTGCATATTTTTCTCATTTAGCACCCTGAATGTAACATGCCAGTCCTTTCTGGCCTGCCACAGCTCCACGAATAGGTCTGCTGCCAATCTAATGTTTCTGCCCTTGTAGGTTACCAGTCTCTTGTCCCTAGATGCTTTTTGGATTTTTGCTTTGTCTTTGAGATTAGTAAGTTTCACTATTACATGTTGGGGTGTCGACCTATTTTTACTGATTTTGATTTTACTATGCCCCTGGATATTGATGCCTGTTTCCTTCTCCAGATTAGGGAAGTTCTACTTTCTGCCCTTTTCTCTATTTTCCTCCTCTTCTGGGATCCCAGTTATTCTAATATTGTTCCATTTTATGGTTTCACTTGTCTCTCAGATTTTCCTTTTGTGAACTGGTTCTTTTTCTCTCTCTTTTTCTCGGGTTCTTTATTCTCCATTGTTTGGTCTTCTGTATCACTGATTCTTTCTTCTGCTCATTTATCCTAGCAGTTAGAGCCTCCATTTTTTATTGCATCTCATTGAAAGTCTTTTTGATTTCGACTTGGTTAAATTTTAGTTCTTTTATTTCTTCAGAAAGGGATTCTCTAGTGTCTTCTATGCTTTTTTCAAGCCCCGCCAGTATCTTTTTTTTTTTTTTTTTTAAGATTTTATTTATATATTTGTCAGCGAATACAAGCAGGGGGAGTGGCAGGCAGAGGAGGAAGCAGGCTTCTTGCTGAGCAAGGAGCCCAATGTGGGACTTGATCCCAGGACTCTGGGTTCATGACCTGAGTGGAAAGCAGACCCTTAACGGACGGACTGAGCCACCCAGGCATCACAGGCCCAGGTAGTATCTTTATAATCGTTATTCTGAACTCTAGTTCCAACATCTTTCTAATGTCCATATTTATAAGGTCCCTGGCAGTCAGTACTGCCTCTTGTTCTCTTTTTTGAGGTGAGTTTTTCTGTCTTGTCATTCTGTGCAGGGAAGAATAGATGAACGAGAGAACAAAATACTAAAATGGCAACGACCCCAGAGAAATATACACTAAACAAATCAGAAGAGACCTGATATGGGTGGCAGGGTGGTGGGGGAGGGAAGAAAAGGAAAAAAAAAATACTATAATCAGACAGATGTGCAGAATAGAGCAATACACTGGCTTCTGTGTGTATTTTGGTATGTTTTATAGAAAACTAGGTCCCAAAATTGTAAAGGAAGAAAAACTTATGTATGTATAAAAATAAAATTAAATACATGAAAGAGTAGAATGTAACTGTAAAATTGGAAATTAAAAGACAAGAAAAAACAAAAGAAAAAAAAACAAGAAAAACAAAAAAGGATCTAAACAGACAGGTGAATAGAACAGAGCCATCTGCTATGTCCTGAGTATATTTAGTCAGTTTTAGAGGAAACTGAATCTCAAAATTGTAAAGAAAGAAAAACTTCTATATACAAAAATAAAATTAAATACATTGAAAGGGTAGAATGTAACTGTCAAAATGAAAACTTTAAAAAGATTTTAAAAAGGAGTTGATAAAATAAGAAATTGGTTTTGAAAAGGGAAAGAAGAAATTTAAAAAAATAAAGAAAATTTTAAAAATTAAAGTAGAAAGACTAAAGAATCCTGAAAATAAAAGCCATGAGTTCTTTGTGCTGTATTCCCCTAGTGTTAGAGTTTTGCAGTTCTCATTGTTAAACTTGGTCTTGGCTGGATGTTCTTGCTGATCTTTTGGGGGAATGGCCTGTTGCTTTGATTCTCAAGTGTATTTGCCCGAAGCAGAATTTCACTGCCCTTGCCAGGGGGCCAGGCTAAGGAATTTCCTCTGGTTTGCTCTATGTGGCTTTTGTTCCCTGAAGGCTTTCCGCACAGCTTTAGAGGACAAGAATGAAAATGGCTGCCTCCCAGTCTCCAGCTGGGGAGATAAAAGCTCAGGCCGCACTCCTCTCTGAGTCCTCAGAGGAAAGCAGTTAGTTACTTCTGTCTCCCTGGTCTCCAGCAGCACTCTGTGCTTACCCAGCCTGTGACTGCATGTTTTTATCTCAGGCACATGACCCCGTTTGGAGTCTCCAAACCGTTTAGGCGTCTGTGGCACGCTCCCACAGCACTTCTCCCCGGGGGAAGAAGGGAGCGTCTCCCTGGTTCTGCTGCATTTTGGGCCCCTGCTTAGAGAGCAATCCCCTCTGTGCTGAAGATCACAGTCCATTGCAACCCCAAGGTGAGAGTCCACTCCTGGTCTCACTGATTGTAGCCGGCTTCCCCCTCTGATGCCTGGGAACCTGCCACAGTCAGGCACCCCTGCTTCCTGTGACCCCGAGGATCCTTCGACCACACTGCCCCAGCTAGGATTTCGTCCCTGCTTAGCAGCCTGAGCCACCTCCCTCACCAACACAGACTTCTAAACATTTTGTTTTTGTGCTCTGCTGCTTTATCACTTCCTGGTAGCCGGCTGATGGAGGCTCCCTCCCCTTGCAGTCTTTCTTCCCATATATTGCCTCAGATTCACTTCTCAGCACTTTCTACCTTGTAGAAGATGGTCACTTTTCTATTTGTAGAGTTACACCTATTCTTTTCTTCGATCTCCGGTTGAGTTTGCAGATACTCAGAATGATTTGATAGCTGTTTAGCTGAATTCCTGGGACCAGACGAAATTTAGGTCTCCTATTCCTCTGCATTTTGGACTCCTTCCCTATTCTCAATATTTCTTTTCTTTTTCTTTTTTTTTTTTTTTGAAAATTTTATTTATTTATTTGACAGAGATAACAAGTAGGCAGAGAGGCAGGTAGAGAGAGAGGGGGAAGCAGGCTCCCTACTGAGTGGAGAGCCTGATGCGGGGCTCGATCCCAGGACCCTGAAATCATGACCTGCGCTGAAGGCAGAGGCTTAACCCACTGAGCCACCCAGGTGCCCCTCTCAATATTTCTTAAAGGGAGTGAACAGTGTCATTTGTATTCTGTCCAGTGATGTAAAGAAGTATGTATGGACGTTCTTTTACAAATTCATCTTTACTAGTACCCTTTCTTTGAGTGGTTTTTAAAACTTCGATCATTTTTATTATTTTGGGGGGATACTAAAAGTATAAAGGATAAAGAAGAAATACTATAGACGGTATAAGTGTACGAAGGCAGCTTCACTATGACCTTCATTATAACCTTGTATAGGGCCACCTAGGCAAATCTTGGATCCTGGAACCACAGCTCATCCGAGCGTTGAAGCACCTTGTGATTCTTCTGAAACACAGGGAGTGCGGAAGCCTTTAAGGAGTGGCTACAAGGCCATCTCCCACTTGACCCCGTATAACCCCCAAGATTCTGACATGGGACAGAATCTCAATTCCCTGATTATGATGAGGGGTGGAGCTTTCAAGCCCCGCCCTCACCCCAAAGAGTAGAGCTGCAAAATACAAAACTGCTTAGCTGCAATATAGTTTGGGTTCTTCACAACTTGTGTTTCCTTCATCTAGCCCTTTTTGTTTTGGTATTGTCCTTTTGGTGTGTGGGACAAGGATTCAGGGAACTTAGTCTTTGGTTTACTCTTCTTTTCATTGTCTATAACTAGTAAACTATCAAAATATAAAAGTGGCTTGTCGTATCTTTTCTGGTCAAACTAGCCAGGCTTTGATTATGTTAGTTCGCTTGTAAGTAAGCTTCATTTCTTTTTTAGTAACCATGAAAGGAAGTCACATGTGGTAGCTGGCAAAAAACCAAGCCTTTTTGAGGATGATGATATAATAGTAAACAGCCTCTAACAGCTATTGAGTTATGTGTACTGTTTTGTCTGTGTTTTACAGATGAGAAAACTGAGACTTTTTTTTTTAAGATTTTATTTATTTATTTGACAGAGAGAGAAATCAAAAGTAGGCAGAGAGGCAGGCAGAGAGAAGGGGAAGCAGGCTCCCTGCTGAGCAGAGAGCCCGATGTGGGGCTCGATCCCAGGACCCTGAGATCATGATCTGAGCCAAAGACAGAGGCTTAACCCACTCAGCCCCCCAGGCACTCCATGAGAAAACTGAGTCTTTAAGATCAAGTACTTTTCCCAAGGTCACATAGCTAGTATAAATAGTAAAGACAATGTTGTAACCCTAGGACTCTGATTCCTAAGCCCAGTCTCTTAAAATCATACTGTCCTGCATATATGGATATTTGAGATATACATATACACACATAAACACACATAGGTGTGTATGTTTTGTGTGTACATTTATGTGTGTGTATTTTTACAAATCAGTATTGTATTGTGCCTTTATATCATATGTTAATGGTAATTTATCAGACTTGAATAAACAAAACTTAGTTTAATATAAGGATCTTTCACTATATGATTCATATTTATGTAAAACAAATCAATAACTCATTAACTTGATTTAAAAATCAACGAATCTGCATTAGTTTGGGGGGCTTAGGATGTCAGTGGTACAGGATGGATTTCTTTTTTTTTTTTTTTCCTAAGATTTTATTTATTTATTTGACAGACAGAGATTACAAGTAGGCAGGGAGGCAGGCAGAGAGAAAGGGGGAAGCAGGCTCCATGCTGAGCAGAGAGCCTGATGCGGGGCTCGATCCCATGATCCTGAGACATGACCCGAGCCGGAGGCAGAGGCTTTAACCACTGAGCCACCCAGTTGCCCCCAGGGTGGATTTCTTACTTGGTAGTGAGAGATGGTGCAACACAGAAAGCAGAATACCTCTTAAGTAGACACTTTAGAAATTCACTAGTAATATAATAACTTGTTGATAAATGCTATTCTAAACACTTTATTTGTATAAACTTATTTAGTCCTCAAAGCAGCCCTACATTATTATATTATTATTATTATTATTATTGAATAACTTTTAGGTTTTTCACATAATAACCCTCTCAGATTTCCTTCTCTTCATACTCAACATCCTCAGTTCCGTTACCCATAAGACATGATTTGAATTTCCCCTCTTCATCATGTTATACTTTGTTCTGCTCCCTTTTAAGAATCTGTACTCCAGATGTGGTGTGACATTTGCAAAACAAAGTGAGAATATCTCCTCTAGTTCTGCATATTATAGTTTTATTATTGCAACTTAAGCCTACCTAAGCTTAGTATACTAAAATAATAGTGCAATTAAAATCTCTGAGCCCTTTAAACACATCCTACAGTTGAGTCTTTTCTCTCTTAAGCTATTCTTATGTAGTTGTTTTGAAATCCACTTTGGAATCTTAATATTTATCCCTCTTAAATTTCTTCTTGTTAAATATCAGGTCTTTTGGATGCTTCATTTGTTAACCAATGATTTTGCTGTCTTTGGAAGCTTCATGTCATCTGTAGAGGTGAAGGGCATGCCCAAGTATCTTCATTTTGGCCTTACAGCTTTACTCTAGAAGCCTTCCTCCAGGTAGACCTCATTCCGTTAAGTAGTATGAACTAGTGTTGCTGATTTAGCTAACTGAACTACCTTATATTTTTTAATTTTACTGTCAAGAAAATCATGAGAGTCATTCTAAAATTCTTTACAGACATCAGGTGTATTTTCTTGATCTCCGACTCGGCTAAATACATCAAATAAAGAAACAAAATTAGTCTGTAACACATGTCTTATTTTTAACTCCATCTATCCTAGTCCTAGAGGTCACTATATCCTCTTCTAGGTATTCACATATCAAAGTTATTTTAAAATGTTATCTGAAATTAACATTAACCTTACCAAAAATGTTTGTAGAATTTACGATATTATTTTTGAAAACAGTCTCCAGTCTTGCGGTCCTGGCAGTGATTTAGGGATTTCATTTACAGATTCTTTTATGTATCTTGGAACATTATTACTTAGTCTACGAGAGATGTGATCTTATAAAGTAGCTTAGGTGTCTTTTTAAACTTATTCTTTAAAGACTATCTTTTAAAAGCAGTTTTAGATTCACAGCAGAATTGAGAGGAATGTACAGAGATTTCCCATATATACCCTGCCCCAGCATATGCATACTATCCCCCATTATCAACATCCCCCCCCCAAAGTGGACATTTGTTACCTACCTACATTGACACATCATTATCACCCAAAGTCCATAATTTACCTTAGGGCTCACTCTTGGTGTTGTACGTTCATGGATTTGGACAAATGTATAATGGTACATATCTATCATTATAGTATCACACAGAGTAATTTCACTGCCCTAAAAAATCCTACGTGCTTCACCTATTCATCCCTCCCTTCTTTCTAACCTCTAGTAGTCATTGATCTTTTTATCATCTCCATAGTTTTGCCCTTTCCAGAATGTCATATAATTGGAATTATGCAGTATGGGGCCCTTTCAGATTGGCTTCTTTCACTTGGCAAGATGCATTTAGGTTTTCTTTTTTTTTTTTTTTTTTTTTCATGGCTTGATAGGAAGCATTTCTTTGGGCACTGAATAATATCCCATTGTTTGATGTACCACAATTTATCCATTCACAAACTGAAGGACATCCTGGTTGTTTCCAAGTGTTAGCACTTATGAATAAAGCTGCCATTAGCATACATGTACAGTTTTCGTGTGGACATAAGTTTTCAGTTCATTTGAATAAACAACAAAGAGGGCAGTGGCTGGATTGTATGGTAAGAGTATGTTTAGTTTTATAAGAAGCCATCGAAGTGTCTTCTAAAGTAGCTGTACCATTTTGCATTCCCACAAGCCATAATGATAGTTCCTATTGCCCCGTATTCTCTCCAGGAATTTGTATCCACAGTGTTATGGATTTTGACCATTCTAATAGGTGTGAAGTAGAATCTCATTCTTGTTTTAATATGCAGTTCTCTCTAACATCTTTTCTTATGCTTCTTGCCATCTGTTTATCTTCTCTGGTTAGATGTTTTTTAATCAGGCTTGAATATACAAAACTTAGTTTAATATAAGTGTCTGTCACTATATGATTGCTATTTAATCAGGTTGTTCTTTTTTTAAAAGATTTTATTTATTTAACAGAGAGAGACAGCTAGAAAGGGAACACAAGCAATGGGAGTGGGAGAGAGAGAAGCAGGCATCCTGTAGAGCAAGGAGCCCGACATGGGGCTCAATCCCAGGACCCTGGGATCATGACCTGAGCTGAAGGCAGGTGCTTAATGACTGAGCCACCCAGGTGCCCCAGGTTGTTCATTTTTATATTGTTGAATTTTGAGTAATTTTTTCTGAATAACAGTTCTTTTTCTAAAAATTCTTTATTTAAATTCAATTTAGGTTAACATATACTGTATTATTCATTTCAGAGGTAGAATTTAGTGATTCATCAGATGCATATAACACCCAGTCCTCATTACATCAAGTTCCCTCCTTAAGGCCCATCACGCAATTACCCCTTCCCTTCAACTAGCTCCCCTTCAGCGACCCTTATTTTGTTTCCTAGAGTTCACCGTCTCTTATGGTTTGCCCCTCTATTTTCATATTATTTTATTTTTCCTTCCCTTCCCCTATGTTCATCTGTTTTGTTTCTTAAATTCTGCATACAAATGAAACCTCTGACTGACTTATTTTGCTTAGCATAATACTCTCTAGTTCCATCCACATCATTGCAAAGGACAAAATTTCATTCTTTTTGATGGCTGAGTACTGTCCATTATATATATATATACCACATCTTCTGTATCCATTGAATAAGAGTTCTTTATCAAATGTGTCTTTTGAAAATATTTCCTCCCAAGGCATGTTTTGTCCTCTTGTTCTCTTGACATTGTCTTTCTCAGAGCAGAAGTTTTTTGTTTTAATGACATTTTTTGGGGGGGAGCCATTATTCAGCCTACCACAATTCCTGTTCCTTCCTTTTCTTCTTTTTTTTCTCTCATCTCTTTTCTTCTATTTTTTATTCTTTTTCATCTTCAGATGTATGAAGTGACAAAATAGATTGGTTGACTATAATCTGAAGTTATGTTGAAGAGTTGAATAGATAATGTCTAGATGAGTAAGTGAGTCTAACTGCCCTCAATTATAGAGCATCAGATTGTGTTCACATGAATTTTTTGTTTGTCGTTGAATTTGTTGATAGTAATACTTTTGTTAAATTCAGCACCCTTTATTAAAGTAATTACTAAGTCTTTGGGTAAAGTGTGTGAGTTAATATGAAATTTCTTTCCAAGTAAAGCATCTTTTGGCAGGCATTGATGTTATTATTGAGAAAATAGCCAAAGAATTTTTAGCATTCTTTCAAAACTCATTTTCCTTTAGGCAAAATTTTTTTCACATTTCCATTTTGTTTCAGTGTTAACTCAGACTTGAATTTAATGAAGGGAAACAGAAGAGTTGGTAGAGTTCTAGTCCAAAAGTCCATTGTCAGGAGACATTTGTGGTTTGGGGCATATCACTTTTGTGGCCATTGGGCCTTTGGGCCTTTGTTTCCTTGTATCTATAATATAGGAATTGAATTATATGATTGTTAATTATGTGATTGCTAAAAGTCTCGGTCTAGTATTTAGTGTAAAGTATTTAAAAACCAACAAACAGGCCAATAAACAACAAATTTCATTTATTTTGTACTATTTGAAAAGGGAGTCATACGGTCAAGATTATTTTGAAGTAACTGTGCTTTTTCTTTTTCTGCAGATGGACCACACATCCCCAACCTACATGCTTGCTAACTTAACCCACTTGCATTCTGAACAACTTCTGCAGGGCTTGAATCTTCTTCGTCAACATCACGAGCTCTGTGACATCATTCTTCGTGTTGGTGATGTTAAAATCCATGCTCACAAAGTGGTACTTGCCAGCATCAGTCCATATTTCAAAGCTATGTTCACTGGAAACCTTTCTGAAAAAGAGAACAGTGAGGTTGAGTTTCAGTGCATTGATGAAACTGCTCTCCAGGCCATTGTGGAGTATGCCTATACAGGAACTGTTTTTATTTCACAGGACACAGTTGAATCTCTCCTTCCAGCAGCAAACCTACTCCAGATAAAACTTGTCCTGAAGGAATGTTGTGCATTTCTTGAAAGCCAGCTTGATCCTGGTAATTGTATCGGAATTTCTCGTTTTGCAGAGACATACGGTTGTCATGACCTTTATTTGGCAGCTACTAAATACATATGCCAGAATTTTGAAGCTGTTTGCCAGACTGAAGAGTTTTTTGAACTTACACATGCTGATTTGGATGAAATTGTTTCCAATGACTGTTTGAATGTAGCTACCGAAGAGACTGTTTTTTATGCACTTGAGTCTTGGATCAAGTACGATGTACAAGAACGTCAGAAATACTTAGCACAGCTACTTAATAGTGTGAGATTACCATTGCTGAGTGTTAAGTTTCTCACTAGACTTTATGAAGCAAATCATCTTATTCGTGATGATCGTACTTGTAAACATCTTTTGAATGAAGCCCTAAAGTACCACTTTATGCCTGAACATAGACTCTCTCATCAGACTGTCCTGATGACACGACCTCGCTGTGCTCCCAAAGTACTTTGTGCTGTAGGAGGAAAATCTGGACTATTTGCCTGTTTGGATAGGTAAATAGAAGGCTTTCTTAAAGGAGTGGTGCTAAAAGATTTTATACTTTTTAAGTGTGCTAATTTTCTCTATTCCTTAAATAATTTGATTTTACTATTTACTTTCTTTATTTATTTTTTTGTTTTTTTCTTTTACTCTTCCTAAAACGCTTACCTGGTTGTTTTAATCACATTGTCATTCATTCCTTTCAACACTCTCAGTTATTAACAACCTTCCCCCAGTTCCCCCATGCACAAACTATGAATTTTTGTTACTTCTCTACCATTTTATGTCTTTTTTTCTTTTAATTTGTGAAACTGTTTACATTATTATTTGACCAGCTCAGTAGAGATTTATTATTGCTAACTATAAACAGAAGATACCAAAAAGGAGAGCTTGAAATCTTTGATGAGGGCAGACTGGGGACAGAAGTGGTTTGAATGAATACCATCAAGTAGAAGAATCACCAAAGAAATAAGAAAAAGTAGGATACTGAATACAAATCATGGACATACATATTTATTTTCTTCAGTATAAACGTTTTTTAATGACAATAGTAAAGAGTTGTCTCTTTTCTAATAATCTGCAGTAGGAGTTATCAGACTCTTTCTGTATAGAGCCAGATAGTAAATATTTTAGACTTTGTGGCCATATGGTTCTCTTATGACTACTCAGCTCTACCGTTGTAGTGTGACAGCAGCCATAGACAATATGTAAAAAAATGAGATGACTGGATTCCAACAAAACTTTATTTACAAAAGTCCCTAGTGGACTGAATTTGGTTCTTAGCCATAGTTTGCCAGTCCCTGATTTGCAGCATTATACAAGTAACTTTTATATGTTGAAAAGATAGCTGGATGTTACCTTTGCTTTACCCTTGAATGGGAATGCTTCATGAAAACTTCCATGTTTGATAAGTTTATTTAATACTGTGATTTCTTTCTGGCAATTTTCAAAAATTTAGTAGATTGCTTTTACCCCCTCAAATGGTAGAAAGGTACTGATGTTCTAGCAGTGTCAACTGACATATCTGTATCTTTTAGAAAGTCTCAGTTACATTTTAATTGTCTAAATTAAACTAATTACATAGTCTAAACCTAGTATCATTGAGACCAGTCTATAGGTAGAATATTAGTTATGGTAACTACAAAACTTGATTATTAATTCTTATTTTTAAGGGCACTAATTATTGGCATAAAGTAAAGCATATTAGTAAAATGTCATGAGAAAAATTCCAAATGTGAATTTACATGGTAAAAATTCTTGACCAGTTGCCTCTTGGTCTCAAGTATTAAAGATAACATACATAAATTATTAAAAAGTTATAAGAACTGTTCATATGTTGAGATCCAGTAATCTTTCATCTAACATCTGTTATAAGGAAAAAAAAAAAACTTTTTTTAAGTAGACTCCACACCCAGCGTGGAAACCAGTTCTGGACTTGAACTCATGACCTTGAGATCAAGACTGTACTGAGATCAAAAGTCGGATGCTTAACTGACTGAACCACCCACTCCAGGAAAAAAAAAATTTTTAAATGTCATTTGCCGTTTATTATAGTTATAACAAATGGCCACAAAGCCATTTATTGCAGTATTATTTATAACTATGGAAAAATTGGAATCAATCTAAGAAATTATTCAATTTGACTCTATAAAAAATATTTAACACCTGTGCATCAGACACACTATGCTGGATAATGGTTCTTTAACAAATTTATAACTTAGTTAAGGAGGCAGATATTTAAATAGATAATTATGTGGTATTAATGCAGTGATAAAGATAATACCATGGAAGTATTAAGGAAAGGCATTTATCCCATTTAGGAGATTTAAGGAAGATATTGTTAATGCCCAAGCTGAGTGTTGAAGGCTAAGCAAGACCCAAGCAAAAGGTCACAGGAAGTGCACAAAGACACAATGGAATGATACAGTATAGCATGTGCAGAAGATTAAAAGCTGTTTGGTATTCCAGAGTATAAAGTTCAAAGATCAAGGGCTCCTGTTTGGCTCAGTTGGTGGAGCATGCGACTCTTGATCTCAGGGTTGTAAGTTTGAGCCCCACGTTGGGTATAGAGATTACATAAAATAAAATCTTAAGGGAAGAAAAGGAAAATGCAAGTTAAAAATAAAATAAGATTCAAAGATCTAAACAGTAAGGGGTAGGCTGTTATCAGTATGGGCCAAGTTAAAGAAGGTATCCCGTGCCATGATGAAGAGGATTTTTTTTTTAAAGATTTTTTATTTATTTATTTGACAGACAGAGATCACAAGTAGGCAGAGAGGCAGGCAGAGGGAGAGAGAGGAGAAAGCAGGCTCCCCGCTGAGCAGAGAGCCCGATGCGGGGCTCGATCCCAGGACTCTGGGATCATGACCTGAGCCGAAGGCAGAGGCTTTAACCCACTGAGCCACCCAGGCACCCCGAAGAGGATTTTTCTTATGTGGGTCCAAAAACAATTTTAAGGAGGATAGTGAAATGATCACATTCATATATTAGATCATCCTTGGCTGCCTTATGGAGAAAGATTGAGGGGCCAGAATTAGTATCTGAGTCATTAGGAAAGAGACTATTATAAAAGTATAGGCCAGAGATTATGAGGTCCAAAGTGGAAGTAGCAAAGATAGAGAAGGGGGTATTAATTTAAGAAATGTTTTAAGAGAGCAAATGGACAGGAATTAGTGAATGGACATGGGGGGATGGTGAGAGGGAAGAATCAAAAATGAGTTAGATTTCTTGGTTAGATACTGGATGAATCTTATATACCGTGAGAGAGAATATAGGAGGAGGAGCCATTTTAAAGGGGAAGGTAGCGTGTTCTGTTTTGGACATACTGAGTTTGAAATGCCTATTACATATCCGAGTGAAGGATGACTCACTAGCTGGAAATGATTGCAAAAGCTCAACGAATAGATCAAAGCTGGATATTTGGAACTTATTGGCATGTAATATCATTTGGAGGTATAAATTTAAAACCATGAAGTCTTCTGGACTTCTTGACTGGTTTAAATGTCCCTTCTTTCTACCCACTGAGAACATATAGAAAGGAAAAAAAAGATTGGTTCATAAATGAACCTCTGGGGAACATTAATGTTCAAGAAGAAGGCTGTAAGAACAATCTCAGAAGTAGGAGAATCAAGAGAGAATAGTGTCATGAAAGCCAAGCAATTTAAATGTGTCAAGAAGGAAGAAGTGTGATTAACAATGTAAAATGGCTAAGGAATGTTCCAGAAAGATAAAGATAGAAGAGTGGCTCTTGAATTTGGCTATATGGAGATCATTAATGACTTTTGGTGAAGTAATTTCAGCAGAATTTTAGGAATGCTGTGGATATATTATAGCAGATTGAGATGGGTATAAAAAATAAGGAAATAAACTGTGAAGACTTCTAAGAATCTTCGCTGAGATGAGGAGAGAGGTAAGGCAAAATGATAGTTTTGTTTATTTTGTTCTTGAGAGAGAGACAGGAGTATGTTTATTATCAGATGCTGGTAAAGAAGAATAAGGTAAAGGTACAAGATAGAGGAATGGTCATTGATACGGCAAGATTTTAGAGGAAATTGTAAGGGGTTGGTATCAAAAGTAGAGGTAGAATCATTTTTTTGTTTGTTTGTTTTTAAATATTTTATTTACTTATTTGTCAGAGAGTAAGAATGCACAAGCATGGGGAACAGCAGGTAGAAGGAGAAGCAGGCTTCCTGCTGAGCAAGGAGCTAGAAGTGGGACTTGATCCCAAGACCCTGGGATCATGACCTGAGCCAAAGGCAGAATGCTTAACCAATGGAGCCACCCAGGTGCCCCAAAGGTGGAAGGTTTTACATATGAGGAAGAAGGACTCTTTATGTCCCAAAACCAGAATATGAGGATAGGTTTGCTGGCGTAGGGAGGGGTGGGAGAAGGAGTTCAAGATAGATACTATCCAATAGCCTCACTTTTCCCTTTAGAAAAGGAAGGAGGTATGCAAAAGAGGGAAGTGAGGATTGGGTAGGTGGCTTAAGGAATTTCAGGAAGCTCTGAATATTGTTTCTGTTTACACATAGGGAGTCATAAGGATGGCAGTACATTCGAAGTGATTTTGAATAATTATGCAAATACACTTAATGTTAAATGGACTTTGAGCCACACCACACATGACACCACTCACCTCAGTGCTCTGAGTCACAGGTCAGATTCCAAGAAAAATAATTATCCATTTGCCTTCAAAAACCATAAGGACTAGAACCTTTATATCTTGTATCTTGGTTTACCTAAATCACCTCTGAAAGTCCATTATCATAGCTGAACTCTTATCATTGAGAGGTTTTTTTTTCTCATACCAATCAGTTCTCCATTTCTCCAACACTAAATGCATGTCCAGGAATCTGACAGTATCCAGAGTTAGCTCAGACCCCACTGCTTAAGGGCTTAGTCCCAGAAGACTATCCCCACTTAAGATGCTGTCCACAAATGGGGTGCTCACGTTACCTGCATTTCTGTCTAGAAGAGTGAAAGTTCAGGGGTTCCCACAATAGCCCCTGCTCAAGTTTGCTAGAATGACTCATAGGACTCAGGAAAGTGCATTACCTACCAGTCTGTTACAAAGGATACAACTGAGGAACAATCAAATGGAAGAGATACATTGAGCAGGGTGTGGGGAGGAAAGGGACAGAGCTTCCATGCCCTCTCTGGTATGCCACCCACTCCTAGCATCTCAGTGTGTTACCAGCCTAGAAGCTCTCTAAACCCCATTGTTTAGGGAGGGAGTTTTATGGCGATTTCATTGTGAGGGTATGATTGATTAAATCATTGGCCATTGGTGATTGAGCTCAACCTCAGACTGTTAATCACATTATTGCCACCTCTGGTTTCTGGCCCCCATGCTGAAGCTATCTAGGTGGCCACTTGTAGTCACTTCAGTAGCATAAACTGAAGTGTAATTGAAAAGAGATCATTATAAATAACAAAAGCTCTTCCTGTCACTCAGGAAATTTCCAAGAAGTTTAGGAGCTCTGTGCTAGGAACCTGGGACATAACCCAAATGTATTGTTTTTTTATTACACTGTTATTTTATGGTCCTATATATCATCTAATTTAACTTAATCGCCCAGTCCTTTTCTTTTTGACTCCCCAAATCTGTCTGCCATGTCTTGTAGAATTTATATCCAATCATTAAAAAAAATCCCCTTTATTTTTAACTAGTTGGTCTAATGAAATATGACTGATGTTTAAAGATACTGTTTTTACCAAATCCCTCTCAAACCTGTTTTGTTTTGTTTTGTTTCCGCATACCTCATGTATCATAGGTCCTAAAGGTTGGTAAGTGTTTTCTTTGTTCCTCATATCTACTTCCTAGATTTTTTTTATCTCCCCTTTCTCCAAAATCTCAATTCATTCCAAGCATTTGCCATCAGGGCTGTATCATTTGATACACCTTCATGTTGCCAACATCTGCAACCCCTTTAGTAACTTTATTTACTGAAGATCTTTATAACTGGCTTACTATATTTCTCATCATTCTGTATCATTTGATACACCTTCATGTTGCCAACATCTGCAACCCCTTTAGTAACTTTGTTCACTGAAGATTTATTCACTGGCTTACTGTCTTTCTCATCATTCTGTATAGAGTTATTCTTTCTGATTTCAACATCTCCATAGTATGATCCACAGTTATACAACAACTTTGCCTCTCTTCTTGATCTCACTTCTAACAGTCTTTTTTGCCTTACCTCAGGAACTATTCTCATGATTTATTCTCATGATCATACTACAATTTTGCCATTACCAGTGACTTCAAACTTCAGAAATCTTGGTTACATACATTCCGTTCTCTGACTACCATGTCCTTTCTTGTGAGCTTATTTATTTCAGTACATCTGCAGTCATTCTTTGTTCCCTTCAAGATTTTTAATCCTTTGGCCCTATATTCAGAAAACTTAACTGCTCACTGATTACTACATGTCCTCACTTTCACTCCTTACTCAGCTTAGATTCCACGAACATCATTGTTATCATTCCATTGAATATACTCATGGCTCCCTTGCCCTTCTTCAATCATACTCTTCTAGTTAGAATCCATTCTCCACTTATGCCATGGCTGCACCTGAGCAGCAATATGTGGCTAGAGAAACGCACACACCCATCTTAAGTGATCTCATTTAGGACACCTAGCACTGTTGGCAACCCCTTTCATTTCCCTAAGTAATTTACTCTCCACTTCCTTGAAGTACTGTTGTATACCTTTTCTCTCCATAAGGACATCCAACCCCGTCCAACCCTCACCTTTCAGCTCTCAGCTAATGACTATCTCTTACTCTCTCAGAAGATAGAAGCAAACCGAGGAGTACTATCTTGTCTTCTGATCTCCAAATCCACCAAGTTATTTGTATCTGAGACCAGTCCCTCCATTTCTCTACTTACTAACTTCCATTTCCTCTCCTCTGCACAAGGGCTCTGCTCTTGAATTTATCGCATATCTGTCTTACATCACCTTCCCCCACTGTACTACATCATTGCCATTAGCATGCAAACATGTTCTGGTTTAGGCTCCCAGATTAAACCAATCTTCCCTGGAGGCTGTGGTCTTTCTCTGCTTATCCTTATATCTGGTCTCATCTGTTTTAATCCTTAAAGTCTTTGGAACAGTCGATATCCACTGTTTTCCCTCATCTCCTATTCTTTCTTGAACCACTCCAGTCAAGATTTGTCCCTACCACCTCACTCAAACTGCTTTCATGAAGGTCAAATAATTCCCTGATGTATCATTTTCATCAGAACAAATTCACGTTTTAAAACAAGCAGTATAACAAAACTGTATATAGGCACTCAGTAACTACTGAATGAATGAATGTTCTTTAATCATACTGAATAGAGAATATATATTTTATGTTATTGCACAACTGAGTTTGGAGACATTGAAATGAAGTATGAATACTTTCAAGAAACCATATATAGTTTGCATGCAAGGCATAAAGAAGAAAATCCAATTACTTATCAACCAGCTTAAAAAGTAAACAATACCTTTAAATTCCCTTGTGTCCCTCCTTGATGCATCTCCTTTCCTCCCCTAGAAGTGACCACTATTCTGAATTTTCTGCATGTTATTTCTTTGCTTTTCATTGTAATTTTGCCTCATATTTATGTGCCCCAATATAGCATTAGGTTTTACTTTTTTTTATATAAATACAGTAATGCTACATATATTCTTCAGGGATGTGTTTTCTTACTGAACAATAAATACGTTTGTGAATTTTATCTGTGAGATTGCATGAAACAATAGTTCATTTAGTTTCATTGGTATATGATATTGTAGTATATGGGTATAATATAATACTTTCTTTTTACAATGAATATGTTAATTATAAGAATTAATTAAAGTGTTACACACATACAGAAGAATGCATAAATCCCAAGTGTACAGGTCAGTGAATTATCACAAAGTGAATATTAACAAACCAGTTCAAGAAGTAGTACATGACCAACACCCAGAAACCACTCTGGAGTTCCCTCCCTACCGAAGGTAACCACTATCCTCATTTCTAATCCAGAGATTAGAAATGTCTTTGGACTTGGTATAAATAAACTATACAGAATGTATTCTTTTGATTTGGGCCTCTTTCCCTTGGCATTATAGGTGTAAGATTCATTTCTGTTAAAGGAAAAAGATTCATTCCTGTTACATGTAGCTGTAATTTATTTTCATTGCTGTATTCTCTGATATGCCACATTTTATTTATTTATTTTATAGTTGATGAACCTTGGAACTCTTTCCAGTTTTTGACTGTTACAAATAATGCTGCTGTGAACATCATGCATAAACACGTGTGCTTTTCCTTTGGATACATATCTAGGAATGGAATTGCTCAGTTTAGGGTGATATACCACATCTTATTTATCCATTCTCCTTTTGATGGGTGATTGTGCTGTGCTGCTATAAACATTGCTGTATGTATGTCCTGGTGCAAAACTGACTTTAATGGGCATTCAGTAGTGTAGATACACGTGAACGAAATTGCCGAATCAGAATATTTGTGTACCTTCAGTTTTACCAGATTATGTAAAATTGTTTTCCAGCGTAGTTTGTACCAGTTTGCGCTCCCACCAATAGAGTATGCGTTTCTTGCTCACATTCTTGCCAACAGCTGTTACCATCTGACTTTAAATTTTTGCCAGTCTAGAAAGTATGTTATGGCTTGTTGTGGTTTTAATTGGCATGTCGCTGATTACTAAGGAGATTAAACATTTTTGTTTGGGGCCATTTTGATTTTTAAATTTTAATTTTTTCTGCTTATTCTTCAGTGTGGAGATGTACTTTCCTCAGAATGACTCTTGGATTGGTTTGGCACCCCTAAACATTCCTCGCTATGAATTTGGAATATGTGTTTTAGACCAAAAAGTGTATGTTATAGGTGGTATTGAAACTAACGTGCGTCCTGGCATCACTATCAGAAAGCATGAAAATTCAGTAGAATGCTGGAATCCTGATACAAATACCTGGACTTCTCTTGAGAGAATGAATGAAAGCCGAAGTACCCTTGGAGTAGTAGTACTTGCAGGAGAACTTTATGCTTTAGGTGGTTATGATGGACAATCTTATTTACAATCTGTAGAGAAATATATTCCTAAAATAAGAAAATGGCAACCTGTGGCACCAATGACTACAACAAGAAGCTGTTTTGCTGCAGCCGTGTTGGATGGAATGATATATGCCATTGGTGGGTATGGTCCTGCCCACATGAACAGGTATTTAACTTAATGAAGTTGTATATGCTTGTAGATTTTTAAAGTCTCATTAACAATAATTCTTACACAACTGGTATGTGTGAATGAACTTCCCTTCTTAGTTTTTAAAGTAATATTGTTAGGCATTTGAAATTTAATCTGCTCTATGTGTGTAATTGTAATTGTTTTATATGAGGATTTAATACATAGCTAAAAATAAGATTCCTCTTAATAAAATTTTAAATTCATTCATTTAATATAATTGGTTTAGATCTTAAAATTCAGAGATCTGATTATAAAATGAAGTTAGACAACTTTAGATTTTGGGTGGCGAATTTATATAAATATGGGTGTGTGTGTGTTTATAAATGGTCTGTCACTGCATTGCTTAGTAGACTAAAAAGTGAAAAATGTAATTCCTATATGCTTATATATTATGCATCATAAACATAAAGCCTTATTTAAATATTCCTTTTTGGATTCTTATTCTATAATAATGCGTGTATCATTGTATACCTGAGTTCTGCTGGAGTCTGAATTTGAGGTTTCTGCATTTTGTAGCATTTTCTGAATAAAGGAGAAAAATATATGAGAAAAATAAAAGCATAAAGTGATTTGCTTATATGGAAAATTAATCATAATTCTGAGCCTTTGTTGAAATTGCTGTTCCAAAGATTTTCTCTAATAGTAACTAAAGTGATGTGTCTTTTATTGATTGTGAACATTTAATGGAAGAGTATATTGTGATTTGTTAAGTGAGAAGGCAAGAGCACAATAGCATTTCATCTATAAATTTTTATTTCTTTATAAGCTAAAGTATTCCTCCTTTTTATTGCTCCTTAGTTGAAGGAAAAGTATTTGGGGCAGAGCCATGCATTTTTATTCTTTGAAAATGTGCTGGCAGAAATTTATAAGATAAAAATTGAGTATTTCTTTTGGGAGATAATGCTCTTGAAGTTTAAGTTCTTGCTAAAGTTTATCAACTCTTCTGGTCCAGTAATTTGGCTCTAATGGCTTTTATCCCAGTGTCCTTTCAGGAATATTTATAGTTTTGTCTATATTCTGGTCTAGTTTACAGTCTAGTCTCTGCTCTGAACTCCAGAATTATGCTACTGACTCTCAACTGCTTCAGGCTTTTTTTTTTTTTTTTTTTTTTTTTAAAGACTTTTATTATTTTTTTGACAGACAGAGATCACAAGTAGGCAGAGTGGCAGGCAGAGAGAGAGAGGAGGAAGCAGGCTCCCTACTGAGCAGAGAGCCCGATATGGGGCTCGATCCCAGGACCCTGGGACCCTGGGACCATGACCTGAGCCTAAGGCAGAGGCCCTAACCCACTGAGCCACCCAGGCGCCCCTGCTTCAGGCTTTTTTGAGAAGTTAGGTTAGGACCAGAACAAGCTCAGCAAGCCTGCCTTTGTGCCCACTCATGTCAAAATAGAGATATAAAGGCCCTCTGGGATTTTCTAGGGAAGCTTTTTCGGAAATTCTCATCTGCTTTGGATATCCATAATGCAGCTTGGAAATGCCAGGTGTTCTCTGGAATGCAGACTTGACTTAAACCCCTGAATTCTCCTAAATCACTCTGAGATTATTATGATTGGCCAGTTTGTGTTACGTAATCTGCAGTGTTTGCTTTACAGTAAACCACCACAACTTCTATAAGATAAAAAATTTCCTTTCCTTTACTTGTTTTCATCTTCCCTTTTCCTTAGCTATGTAGAAGATCCTTACTGTCCTTGGAAAACATTTATATTTAATTTGTGATTTTCAGAGTTCTTTCAGAACATGCATACTCATTTGACTTCATTTTTATATGAATCCTTTCAGGTTAAGTTATTGCCATTTTTTCAGGTGAGCAGAAGGGGCTTATCTAGGATTACACATACCCGTAGTGTTAGGGCTAGGGTTCATTCAACTCTAAGTATACAGCATTAGTACTTGAACCCAGGTTTCCTGATTTCAGAAGCGTTATGCCCTTAGTATACCCTGCTGCTTGTATGATATAACAGAATAGCATATGAGTATTATTGCTTGCAGTTTACTAAGGTAAGCTTTTATCTTGTGGCTTTACCAGCAAAATGTAAACATCTGGAACAAACTACTCTTGTTTTATATCTGTCTGTTGGAACTTCTAAAACTATGGTAGGTTTTAGTTTTGCTTTGGTAGGAAGAAATGGCACAAGGAATATGCAAATTAATTCTTTCTTTTGTGAATATTTGCAGTGTGGAGCGTTATGACCCAAGTAAGGACTCCTGGGAGATGGTTGCATCTATGGCAGATAAAAGGATTCACTTTGGTGTGGGTGTCATGCTAGGCTTTATTTTTGTGGTGGGTGGACATAATGGTGTCTCACATTTGTCAAGCATTGAAAGATATGACCCTCATCAGAATCAGTGGACTGTATGTAGACCAATGAAAGAACCCAGAACAGGTAATAATAACTAAATAATATCTAAACATAGATGATGATATTTCTTATAGTGATATTCTTGGAATAGTAGTACCATGGAATATAATAGTAAGAGTATTACTTGTCCAGCAAAACAAAACAAAACAAAAAACTTTATTGTGCTACACTTGAGAGACAGCTGATTTGACAAAACTACACAGATTTCTATACTGTGATTTTAATATGCCAGTGTGCATATTATCATTTTCTTAAAGTTGGGAGAACACATTTTTAGAAATGGTGGGAATAGAATGTATCTTACAGAAGCTCTTCTGTCCATATAGCAAATGTCATCTTTTTATATGTTACACATTCACACAGAATCTAGATTGTTCTTTTTTTTTTTTTTTTTTTTTGTACATCAGTCTGTAGTTTACCTTTCAAATACTCTCACATTCAGAGGGTGTTTGGAGATATAGGAAAGGTTGGATTTCAGGGTTCCCAGAGAAAAACAAAAACGTCTTTGAAGAATAGAAATTATTACCTTTGAACCCAAACTCATAACACATTATTTTAAGGGGAAGGTTTTAAGTTGATGGAAATGCTTTAGGGATATTTCTTGCATAAGAGGGAAAGTCGTAAAATAACAAGAATGTGAAAAAACATTGGGTAGTCTTGTTCTCTTTAGAAGTGTGTATAACAGTATATACAGTACAATTTTTAAAAGCATAAGTTGTATGGTTCAAGATATGTTTCAGATTTTCAACATACTTAAAAACCTGATAAAGATGAATGATCTGTTGAAAGTTGAAAATATGTAAATATAAACAAAAGTAAGCATATGGAAAGACATATACTACATTCTTGGTATTTTTCTGTGGTAGAGGAGAAGGAGAGTAGGATTGGGAAGGAGAGATGAAGGAAGACTTCAACTCTTGCTTTCATGTTAGGGTTTTTTTTTTCCCCCAGTAAGTATGTATGGTGATGTTGCTTGTTTAATTAACTGTAGATTATTGAAATGTATTTTAAGAAAACATTAAAATACAAATTTATTTTTAGGGAGAAGTCAACTTCATGGTTAACATGTTTTTTCCTATTTTTACCCACTTTTCCTAGGGGTTGGTGCTGCAGTAGTTGATAACTACCTTTATGTAGTTGGTGGTCACTCAGGGTCTTCCTATCTGAATACCGTGCAGAAATATGACCCTATCTCAGATACGTGGCTGGATTCAGCTGGCATGATATACTGTCGCTGCAACTTCGGATTAACTGCACTTTGACAAGTGTGGACTGGTGGGAATCGTGTGGTGATGAACCTTGTGCCACATGAAAGGATGCCCCATTTTCTGAAATCCAAAAGCTACATTACTTTCTTTTTAACTTGAAATGGCATGAAGACTCAAGGTTCTGTTGGGTACTTTGAATTGACAAGTAGCTTTGGTTGCTCTTGATTATACAGTGAATCAATAATCAAAAAAAAAAAAAAAAAGGAAAGATCTTGCCAATTTAATTGTGCACTTTTTCCCCTAATACTGGCATAGAGTAGTTTTATGTTCATTAGTGTACATGTGGAGAAAATCTTGCTGCTTTAAAAAAAATTAGCTCTCCTTCTTTCTTAATATATGCACCATGATTTACTACGATGAGAGATGCTTAGATGTGGGAGTGTATTGAAAGGCTAGACAGAATGCTGATACTGTCTGTTGGATATAAATTCATATGCTTCACATTTTAAACAAATAAAGGGCTGCTTTTTTGAGGGGGGTACTTTTAAGGATTGTAAATTATATACCGTAGTGAGTCACCTGGATATTCTTCCTACGAAATGGCTTTAGGGCTGGAGATGTAATAAGTTTGCAAAACAAATGCTTTTACTGTCATCATTTTTTGGAGGCTTATATTAAGAAGCCAGATATTTCCTGTTTATGCCTTTTTTATAGGGCAGGTTAATGCTGGATGAATTTAGTTACTTACCTGTGCTATGCTAAGCATGGATAGAAAGTTAAGCATATCAGTTTCAGTTTTATTTTTTTCATAGTACAGTGGATTCCCAGTGTTGATGTAAATATTTGACAAATGTTTAGTACCACCCTTAGTAATACTGATTTTTTCTACATATCCTTATAATAATTTTAGTTTTTTAAGACCCTTAGTTGCTTTTTCACAGTGTTCAGATATAAAAATGGTGCTAACTGTAGGATCTGTAACAAGGCTATAATAATGTTCTTTTGGATGTTCAGTATGAGATATGCATGACATGTTTTAATAGTATTTTTTTTTCATTTTTACTGGCATGGTTTGTGCTTATTAAAAATGTTAGTGATTATGCTAATTTTAACATTCAAAAATCATCTAAATGGCCCATGTTATATTTTTCATGGTTCTTGAGTAGTGATTTTTAAAAAGATGCATTTTTTATCTTCTTCTAGTGCTAGATATATGTCCTTTTTAAAGACAAATATATGCATTAAATATAAAGCACTAGGCAGTTATGCATTACTTTGTACACTTCTTAGGTAATTGGATATTTTAAAGTTACTGAGGAAAACTGGAACTCAATGTTTACTTGAGTAATCGTTCTAAATTTGGTTCTACTTTGACTAAAGAAACAAGCAAGACTGTTTGCTATAGCCAGTGACAGCTTATTTAAAATAAGTGGTCAGCTCATTTTGTTTAGCATGTTTTAGAAAATATCTGTTAGTCTTGAATATATTACTTTGCATTTTATTAGGATATCGGTACTTATAATTTTTGGTACTGTAGTTGTGTAATTTTCTTTTCTTTGATTTTTTTTAAACCTGCTTATTATCTCTATAGTCTCCGCAAAACCAGTGTATATTTGTTTCCTAAGAAAAAATTCATACTGCATTCTTAAGTGCCATAATATTCCAAGCTGTTGTTAAGAAGCCATTTGTAATTATAAAACATAGGTTTGTTCATTTAGCATCTATGTTACTATGTGTAGCCTGGCAATTTGCAGTTTTTCTTGTTCTTCCATAAACTGCCAGTGTAGATTTAAAATATAGTACAAAACTATGTAAAGTCATCTTTAATCATGTAAGTAGTATGCTTTATGAATATTTGCACAGATTATAAAACCTTGCAAGTGATTTTTAGTCTCTTCCTAATAAGAACTTAACAGGAGCTACTAATAACATTGACAGGCTGAGTATTTTCTATGTTGCTTGTTTGAATAACATAATGATATATAGCAATAACTTTTTAATTGATTTGAATAAACCTATTGAATAGAAACAAGGTGCACTATTGTGATTGGGCTAGACTTTATTTAAAGAAAAGCAATTTAATCACTTCTCGGCCTTTTGGCTAAGATCAAGTGTAGTATCTTATTAGTTTAAAGGAAAGCAATTTAAAATAGATTTCATTACATACTTAATTTTAAGTCTTCAACTCGGTTTTTTTTTTTCGTTTATGTCAAATTGTTAAATGCATTAATTCTATTTTTAATCTTCTCTCCCCCAAAGATAAAGGAATTGGAAAGACTGTAAAAATCTATTTTAATTGTAAACAGATCTATACTATACATTTTAACAATGTTTTATTCATTTATCATTATCCCCACTATCAAATTGTTATAAAACATATAATCACTTGGTAAATTAGACCAAAGGCCTACACTGATCGTTGTTTTGGAAAAATCTAAACTTTATCCTGCTAAAGACTAAATGTGAAACATCTTGGGCAATAGTAGGAACCATATACCAGCGAATAAATTACAAAAACCTGTAAAAAGAAATGAAACCCCAAACTTTAGAAATACTAACTTTGGGTTTACTAAACCTACGGTACTATTCATAACAGCCAGAGGTATTGTAACCTGACAACTGATAACTTTACAATAGACCTTCTCATACAGATTTGTGAGAAGTTTCATCATGAATATTTTCTGACAAATTGTGTATTTAAAGTCACATGTTTCTTACGTTAAAAAACATCAAAATATTTGATTATAAATTCCCACCATACTAGAAATAATTTATATACTCAGGCAAAGGGGAGAAAGCTATTTAAGATTGTCCAGAAATATTTTGGAAAAAAGGTGACAGTGGAAATAGAAATTAATCTCATCACTTGGAAGATACTTGCCTTCCATAATTATGAAGACTTAATCTGGTAGGAATGTTTGGCTATTTAATGTTTGTTAAATATAGTAATAGAAGTTAGGTGATTTTTAATGTAGCCCAAAGGATGTTTATGTAAGTCCATAGGTTATTGCTAACATTGTTTCAAATATGAATGAATATTAAACTATAGGAAGTGGTATTTAATGACAGGAAAATGGCATTAGGTTTTGAAAAATTATTTTGAGAGCTTGACAAATTATGGAGGGTCTACTTTGTATACATGATATTGTGCCAGATCCTGTCAGGGCTAGAAATATAAGTAAGATACAAATCTTTTCATTCAAAGAGTAAAGTATGGTGAGGGAGCTCTGTACCCAAATAACTATTATGGTAAAGTTTGAATTTAATTCCTTGTAGCCAATATCATCAAAAGTGATTAGAGACCTAATTTATGTGTAGACATTTGTGTCCTTTAGTGTCCAGTTAGGTTTTACTGACATGAAAAAGAATCATAGTAAAAATATTTATAGAACTCCAAACTTCCTGGAATTGGTTAATATATTTTCTATTAGAAAAATAAAATTATAGAAACTTTAAAAAATTACATACTATGTTATCAAGGCTCTGGCTAACATTGAAGGAAATATATGTATATATAATGCTTTGTTTTCAGTTTTGGTGTTGGATTTCTGGTATTGTCACCTAAGTGCTCATTTTCAGGAAAATCAGATTCTACAATAAATACACTGCTTAAAAGTTCAATAAACTTGTGATAACCTCTATAACCTCTGTAGTCTGAAAGCTAAGAAATTATAAGATGTCACATGTCAAGTTAACATCCAGTTCTACTTCTTAACCTTTTTTTTTTCTTTGTAAAACAGCACTTTAATTAGACATGATTTAATTAAATACATTTATTCTGTGGCTGGATACATATTGGATTTTCACTTACAGTATATTGATTCAGTGTTGATACATATTGGAAAAGAGTGCAAGATATAGTAAGTTTTAAATACTATAGGTTTACAAGTTTTCTTATTGGTGTGAATATAGTCAATAAAAATCCAGTTTACATCTCTGTAGAGAGAAAAATTGTTTTCCATACGTCTTTTATATTATGCATATTTAACTAGAGATAATTTATTGTTAATTTTGTCAAGTTATCCTGTGTAAGTCCCGTTTATTTTAAAATACTAAGCAAAAAGTTCCAAGTTTGCCTTAAAATACAAGTGAAATTAAAGAACTGGATGATAATGCCTCTATTTTTGCCTTATGAATTGTGCTGTATCATAAACCAGAGATGGTTTTGATTTTAACAGGATTCTGAAATTTTGTAGATGTAGAGTACTAATATTTGTACTCTCTTGCAAAGAATGTGATCTAGTGGATTATGTTAATGTTTAAGTGTTTTGTAAATGTATTTTACCTCTGAATATGTATCTTTTTAGCATCAGGGTTTTATTTTTGTTTACATGGTAAAGTGGCATTTAACTTGTTGAAGGTTGTATTCTTTTGTCTTTTATTTTAAAAGTTCTTTATGTGTACTATTGTGGTGATGCTCTGTAATGACTATGGTTAAATTTCATTTAATGTGAAATGTTTAAAATAAATTTGAGAAACATGCCTTTGTATGTTTCAAATGTTATGAACTGACCCAAGCTAACTTTGTTATTTTCAACTCTTAGATCCTTTTTGGTAGATAGGTAGTGGTCACAAATACTGAAGTAGGTACGGGAAAGCCAGTCTTTTACATCCTCATTACCAGGTTATAATGAAACGTGTTAGGCTAAACTCTGACACGTGTTCAGACACTCATTAAAGAAACATTCTTCAGCAAAGCCAGCGCAAAGGACTTCAGTTGGTAAGTTCAGTGCAGTCCCAGCTTTCCGTCCTTTTAGATTCTTTAACTTGCCTTGTAAGAGGGGTTTACTTGGGGCAGACAAGGCAGCATTCCAGAGGATTCGCTTATGTTTCTGCCCAGTATCAGACAACCAGTAGTCCTAAAGGAAAGGGTGTAAACAAGGGATTAATCCCCAGGTGCCATCTTTGTGGAAGTTGTGAACTATAGGTCAGCATGGATTCAGATAACCTGCCCATGCAAGGATTGGAAATAAATTTAGACAATCCATATATCTTGAAACTCTAATTTCACCAATAAGAGCAACTTTTTGATTTTATGTTAGTCTGTGAGCCACTGTTCCCCAATAATGTCCCTAATATTTAATATACTGAGCAAAACATTGGATGCTGATCAAATTATGGATAACAGAATCTGCCTATGGATAACATGAATTTGCCTTGAGTATGGGTTTCCTGATCATAATACCAGTTAACCATCCCTCAACTGCATTTTTAACAGGGCCACTCCTAGAGTTTAAGTAGAAATTTAATAGATACATGCTGAAGTATATTATAGATGGCAAAGTATGCAAATATCCATTTTAAGAGTACTGGTTAAAATACTGAAGTTAAGATTTCTTGCCTGAGTGGATGCGTTTGAAGTTCTGCTTGTGATTTCTAAGACATGGATGGATAGCTCTCTTGTTACCCAGAAATTGTTGTAAAATCTCAGCAGAGAGTTGTTAAGTTCTTAGCATGTGTAAGATGTGGTGCAAGGTGCAAAGGAGTAGCAAGCCATATTCTGCAATTTGCTTGAGGAACAAAAAAGTACACCTCATTTTTCCCCCCACCGCGAGAGAGAATAAGAGGAGTGCTGTGCTGGCAGAGCTGTAACTGTGCCTCTTGTGTTCTTTCATAAAATTAGTTGATGGTTCTCTTGTCTGGGGCCAGTGCAATAATGAGGGTGAAAGTTTTTTTTTTTTTTTTTTAAGACTTTATTTGACAGAGATCACAGGTAGGCAGAGAGGCAGACAGAGAGAGAGGAGGAGGAAGGCTCCCCGCTGAGCAGAGAGATCCTGGGATCATGACCTGGGCTGAAGGCAGAGGCTTTAACCCACTGAGCCACCCAGGTGCCCGGAGGGTGAAAGTTTTAACTAATTTGGAAAACTGTGATTACTGGATTGTACAATAGTGGAAAGCAAAAAGCTATTCCAATGAGTCTAAACTTAAGGCTAGGCATAAAATTCAGTTCTGTGATAAGATAGTATCAGAATAACTCAAGTGGGTTTTGATATGTTTTCCAGGCTTTTTTCCCCTTCATTTTTTTTTTTTTATTTTTTTATTTTTTTAATTTATTTGTCAGAGGGAGAGAGGGAGAGAGAGTGAGCACAGGCAGACAGAATGGCAGGCAGAGGTAGAGGGAGAAGCAGGCTCCCCGCCAAGCAAGGAGCCCGATGTGGGACTCGATCCCAGGACTCTGGGATCATGACCTGAGCCGAAGGCAGCTGCTTAACCAACTGAGCCACCCAGGCGTCCCTCCCCTTCATTTTTAATAGTAACGTACCCGTGTACCCATCACCCAACTTCAAAAATTAACCTTTTTGCAATTAGTTTTGCTAATCCTTCATCTATTCATCCTTCTTTTTTCTGGAATATTTTTAGAGAGACCCCCAGACATGCAAAATAATATGACTGGTAAATAATTGAGACTATATCTCTAAATGATAATGACACTTAAATTTTTCATTCTATAAGGCACATTGATAATAATCTCACTTAAAATTCTAATACTTCTATATTACTTAGTACACAATCTATATTCAAATGTCCCTGACTGTCCTAATTTTTTGTCATTATTGTTAGTTGGTTGAGGCAGGATCTACATGAAGTTTTACCTTGCATTTGACTGTTAGGTTTCTGAGTCCATTTCAGTCTCCACCAATCACTGCATTCCTCTCCTTTTTCATGTCATTTACTTATGAACAAATGAGAACATTTGTCTGGTAGATTGTCCCATGTTCTAGATTTGGCTACTTGGTTTTTCTGGTATTGTTTAGCTTATTGTCCTATTCTTCAAATTTTCTGATAATTGGCTGTAGAGTCTTGATTAAATCGGTCCTTTTTTTTCTTTTTCTTTCCTTTTTTTTTTCTTCTTTTTTTGGCAAGTGTATTGGATGCTGTGTATTCTTTCTATTGCATTGAATCTGGGGTACATTATGTCCAGTTCCCCACTTTTAATAATGCTAGCATTAATCATGGTTTGCATTTAGATCTTGTCAACCTGATCGCTGCATTATTCCTATTAAACTCTCATTTGATGGTTTTAGTAGCTATTAATGACTACTGCTGGATCCATTATTATATTGAGTTGCAAAATAGTGATTTTTTTTAAAGATTTATTTATTTGTTTTAGAGAGAGAGAGAAAGAATCTCAAGCCAACTCCACACTGAGTGTGGAGTGTGCGGGGTTTGATCCCAGGACCTTGAGATCGTGACCTGAGCCGAAACCAAGAGTCAGACACTCAACCAAATGAGCCACCCAGGTGCCCCAAAGCAGTGATTTTCTAACTGCCGTTTTTTTTTTTTTTTTTCCTGCAGTAGCTGGAATTCTATAAAGAAAAACATTTCCTTATCACTTATTTGGTTACCCTGAAATAAGGTCTATACAGGAAAAGCTGGGGAAGATGTTTGGTTCTTTCTCTTCATCTTTGGAGTAATGAATTGATGCCCTAGAAACCTCTAAAGGTGATCAAGTATCATGAAGTCATGATTTTTTATGTATTTGTTTCAATTGTGTGTTTCCATTAATAGCCCCCATCTTAGTCTGGTGAGTACCTCCATTAAGTTCCATTGAAAATTTACTCGCTTTTAAAAAATTTTACTAAAATTATTTTGAGGGCGCACCTGGGTGACTCAGCTGGTTAAGCAGCTAACCTTCAGTTAGGTCATGATCCTAAGGTCCTGGGATCGAGTCCCACATTGGGCTACCTGCAGTGGGGAGTCTGCTTCTCCCTCTCCCTCTGCCGCTCCCCTGCTTGTGCTCTCATACTCTCTAAGAAAATCTTCAAAAAAATTAAATTTTGACATGATTCAAAATAATGTCAAACTTACAGAGAAGTTGTAATAATGATAGAACTCTGAAATACCTTTTCCAAAGTTCACCAATTTTTTTAACATTTTGCCACCTTTGTTTCATCATTTTTTTTTAAGGGTTAACCCTTTTTTAAATTTTTATTTATTTTAAAACTATTCTGGTTCATTTTTATTTATTTGGGTTTTTTTAATATTTTATTTATTTGAGAGAGAGAGAGAGATAATGAGAGGGGAGAGATCAGAGGGAGAAGCAGATCCCCGCTGAGCAGGGAGCCCGATGTGGGACTTGATCTCAGGACTCCAGGATCATGACCTGAGCCAAAGGCAGTTGCTCAACCAACTGAGTCACCCAGGTGCCCCTAACCCTTTTTAAAAATTATTACCTTTTTTTTAATCAGAGAGAGAATGAGCACAAGCAGGAGGAGCGGCAGGCAGAGGGAGAAGCAGTCTCCCGGCTCAGCAGGGAGCCTGATGCGGGACTCCAGTCCAGGACCTTAAGATCATGACCTGAACCAAAGGTAGCTGCTTAAACCGGCTGAGCCACCCAGGCATCCCTTGCTCTTATTTTTTTTTAACCATTCAAAAGTAGTTTCCATACACTATGTCCTTTTATCCCTTAATACTTAAGCACGTGTATCCTAAAAATAAGGATATTCATTCTCTTATGTAACCACAGTTCAGATACCAAATTCAAACATTGCTGTGTTTTGGCTTTCACATTTTCTTCCTCAGATCTAGAATTACCCATTCCTGCAAGGGTCCCGGCACTGTTTTGCTGGGAAGTGGTATTGACAGATCCCAGTGTTTTGCTAGTGGTGCTTTGTGCTACTCAGTAGTTACTGCTTATAGGCTATTCAATAGGTAGAATCAGGAAACGCTTCCTTTTTTATTTTAAAGGAAAAGGGATTCTACTTAAATTCTTGGATTTTAATGGTTTTTTCTTAGCCTGAAAATCTTGGTTTCTATCAACATTAGCATAATTACATATTTGACTTATCTTAAACATACTTAATAGCTTCAAAATAACAACGAAAGTATAGATAGGACCAATGAATGTAATTAAGAGTTCTTGTGGTTCTCTTTTGTCCTCAGAATATATTTCACAAGGATAAATATTAAAAGCACCACTTTTAGGGTTGCCTCGCTGGCTCAGTCAGTAGGGCATGTGACTCTCCATCTCAGAGTCATGAGTTCAAGTCCCATGTGGGCCTGGAGTTTACTTACAAAAAGGAAAACAGTGTTTTTAGAGTCAAATGAAGTAGTATTTTTATTTGATTAAAGCATGATTGATTAATGTAAATTTAGCTTACTTTAATGTTTGAATAATTAGGGATAGCTTTTTTGATGAAATTTTATTTTCTAATTATATAAAAATGTACTCGACCCTGAAGTTGAACTATAGGAGATGATGCATTCACAGAATTTTGTATGCATTTCCATCTCTTCCACTCTGTTCATTTGTATTCCTCTATAGGTAATCATTTTTATTAGATGTTGGTTTCATTGAAAATATAAGCCCCCCCCGCCCCCCCGCTTTCTCCATTTCCTTACAAAAAAGATAGCATGGGGGCCTGGATGGCTCAGTCAGTTGAGTAGCCACTCTTGGTTTTCGCTCCGGTCATGGTCTCAGGGTCCTGGGATCAATTCCCCCCCCCTCCCCCCGTCAAGTTCAGCAGGAGTCTGCTTCAGGATTCATTCTCTCCTTCTACCCCTTCTCCCACTTGCATGCACTCTCTTTCAAATAAGTCTTTAAAAAACAACAACAACCATATTTTCACACACACCCCTTTTTGCTTAATATATTCTAGAGATTATTCCATACCAGTGTGTGGAGATAATTCCCAATCTTTTTTTGTAATTGAATAGTACCTTACTGTGTGGCTATACCACAGATTTTTTAAGTAGTCTCCTGCTGATGGGCATTTGGGTTGTTTCCCCAACTTTTGTACTTAAAAGTAATGTCACAATGAAAACAGCCTTGTGCAACCTTGTGCATTTGCCATTTTGTATTTTGGAAATAGACTTTTAGAAATGAAATCACTGGCCAAAGGACAGATGATATATAATTTTCTGGGATCTCACCTGCTTTTGTTAGTTCAGGCTGCTATAACAACAGGCTGCTATAGACTGTGTGACTTACAAGTAGCAGAACTTTATTTCTCACAGATCTGGATGTTAGAAGTCAAGACCAGGTCCAGCATGGTTGGGTTCTGCTGAGACCCTCTTCAGGGTTATAGTCTCCCTACTTCTCATTGTATCCTCAAATGGCAGAGTAGAGAGGGAAAGCAAGCTCTCTCATGACTCTTGTTAAAGACACTAATGCCATTCATGAGGGCTCCATTTTCATGACTTCATCTAATCCTAATTACCTCCCAAAGGCCCCACCTTATAACAACATCGTAAGGAGGCAGGGTAGGGTTTCAGTATATGAATGCTGGGGAGACACAAATATTCAGCCCATAACATTTTTCAGTTCTCCCAAGATTGAATTTTGTGTTACCATGAACAATAGACAAGAGTATCTCATAGGCTGTTTTTATTAATTTACCTTCTCAGGGCCTTATTAGAAGGTAACACTTGACCTCAGGTTCTTTTTGGTTCAAATTATGTATAATATTAAAATCCAATGAAAGAAAGGAAGCTTATTTTTCATACATGTGAAAATCTTTAAATCCCTTACTGAGTAAGGTAGGGTCTAAATAAGGATCTACTGGGGCTCCTGGGTGGCTCAGTCATTAAGCATCTGCCTTTGGCTCAGGTCATGATCTTAGGACCCTGGGATTGGTCTCCCTGTTCTGTGGGAAGCCTGCTTCTCCCTCTTCCACTCCCCTGCTTCTGTTCCCTCTCTCACTGTCTCTCTGTGTCAAATAAATAAAATCTGAAAAAATACATATTATAAATAAATAAATAAGGATGGACCAATCACTTCTGTCATCCTGATCAGGAAGAAAGTCTTTTTTAATTTTTTTTTAATTTTTATTTATTTATTTTTTTTTTTTTAAGATTTTTATTTATTTATTTGACAGATCACAAGTAGGCAGAGAGGCAAGCAGAGAGAGAGGAGGAAGCAGGCTCCCCACTGAGCAGAGAGCTCAGTGCTCCATCCCAGGACTCTGGGATCATGACCTGAGCTGAAGGCAGAGGCTTTAACCCACTGAGCCACCTGGTGCCCCAGGAAGAAAGTCTTTTAAAGGATATTCTTGTGTGTGTCCTGAGGAGAGTTGATAGTTTGATATTCATATGCTGCCTCCTGCTGTGCCAAGGAGGCCACTTAGAGTTTAAATAGGCAGGGGTCCTAGAATTTAAGAGAGTAGTTGGTTCCCAAGGAATAGAGAACTATGTCTCAACAAGTTTTAGAGCCAAATGTTAAATAAACTATTGGACAGTATCTGGTAGATGAATGATTTTGAGCAGGAATAAGATGTCATATTTCATTATTATTGAGTATCTAGGAAAATTCAAGCTACTTACTTCACTTCCCTCTAGTACTTTTACTTTTTCCTCCAATATTTATACTTTTCCTTTGTTTTTGCATTTCAGACTAATTAATGAATTTAATATTGTTTTACTCTTAATATTACAAATTGTTCTGTGAACTGAATTGCCACAATTTAGTTCATTTTCTGCAGTAGCACTACTTAGCTACTAATTTCGTTTCTTAATATTGAAAGAGGAAAAAAAATAATGGTAGATAACACTTTCATGATGCTTACTATCTACTAGGCACTAAGTTCTATACATGTTCATTAAATCCTCACCTCAGCCTTATGAGATATATTCTATTATCATCTCCATCTTACAGTTAGGAAACTGGGGGCCAGAGGAGTCAAATAATAGGCCCAAGGTCACACAACCAGAGTCCCAAGTTTGTTTTATAACATACAATATATTACTTGTTTCAGGGATACAAGTCTGTGATTCATCAGTCTTACACAATTCACAGCACTCCCCATAGCACATACCCTCCCCAATGTCCATCCCCCAGCCACCCCATCCTTCCCAACCCCCTCTCCTCCAGCAACCCTCAGTTTGTTTCCTGAGATTAAGAGTCTCTTACGGTTTGTCTCCTTCTCTGGTTTCATCTTGTTTCATTTTTCCCTCCCTTCCCCTGTAATCCTCTTTCTTGTTTTTCAAATTCTTCTTATCAGTGGGATCATATGATAATTGTCTTTCTCTGATTGCCAGAGTCCAAGTTTGAACTCAGGCAATCAGGCTCAGGGTCTAGGTGTTTAGCAGCCATACTCTTGCCTCTCCTTGACAGCATGAAAAATTAATAGTTGAAAACTGATGATAATGGAGATAATCTAGTGGTAATGTGATCATATGTGATTCACTAGAAAGTTTGCAATTACATGATATTTTTCTTGGGTGAAAAATGTCAATTCTGAATCAGGTCTTCTGGCATTTCTGTAAGTTCTTTAGGGACAAGCATTTCTAACTCTTCAAAAGAAGAGGTCAGGAAAGTGGAAAGGAGTCCAGAAACTATGAGGGTTGAGATGAAAAAGCCCAGGAGTCAATTTACAAATATTACTTGAGCTGGGGTGTTGGCAGAGAGCATAAAGGATCTCATCAATGATGTCACCATTCTATGTTATCCCCAAGCTATGAATACATACAGTGACACAGGACACAAGGAAAAGGAACCTGGATTTGGTTCACCCAAATTATAAAGTGGGTTAATACTTAAAGGCCAGGGACGCCTGGGTGGCTCAGTGGGTTAAGCCTCTGCTTTCCGTTCAGGTCATGATCTCAGAGTCCTAGGATCAAGTCCCGCATCCGGCTCTCTGTTCAGCGGGGAGCCTGCTTCCCCCTCTCTCTCTGCCTGCCTCTCTACCTACTCATAATCTCTCTCTATGTGTCAAATAAATAAATAAAATCTTTAAAAAAAAAAAATACTTTAAGGCCAAAAAATTTCAGGCATGGTTCTTTCCTACCCCCTTCCATATTCCATACTGGGGAGCTTCTGCCACCTAGTGTTCATGTAGAAAACTGCAAGAGCTGGGAACTCCCCTTTCCTGTCCCACCGCAGGTCCAGTTCACAGCTCATTCACCAAGTATTGAAAGGGGATCCCGCCCAATGATCCTCTCACTTTCCCCTCAAGTCTCTTCCCTTCTGTCAGAAATAGAAAATATTTGACATTATTAATCCTTGTGGAATACTTTAGCTACAATAAATTCCTTTTTTAAATTTGAAGGTGTTTAAAATCCGTTTTATATTTATTTTAGGATTTATAGCCTTCTAATAGAAATTAAAGGTGGTTAATATTTGGGGTAGAGGTAGAGGAAATAAGACCTTACAACTACCCTAGAGAGCACAAGTTAGGCAATCTGCAGTCTCTTTTTTCTAGAAACCTCCTCTAGGGATGCTAGACAGGCAACTGTGAAAGGCCCATTTCAACAAAGACCTCACAGCAGTTGTCTGTGAAGCTGCCCCTCCTCTGTTCCCTCAAAACCTGAGGTGCTGACCCTGCCATAGGACTTCCTTCTAGACAGTCATCATTGATGGACTCATCTTTCCCCTTTTCAAGACATGTGCCCACCTCCAGTGCATAAATAATACCTAATTCAACTAGCAAATAGTAGTATCAAATAAGTGCTGCAGAATATGTCTGCTCTTAATTGGTTCTACCTTGTAGCCCCCCAAATCAAGCTTAGCCTGTTCGGGTAAAGATTTCTCTAGCTGGCCAGTTATTTCCTTCAAGGCCTAACCTGGTCTCTCCTTGATCTGAGCACAGTTCAGCTTTTCTCTGTTTCCTGTTGCTTGCTTTCCTCTTCTTTTTTCTAACCTGAAATGCCCATATGTTGGATGTGCAGAACTATTTATTATGCCTGCTTTTCACAAACTCACTAAGTTTTTTTTCTACTCTACCCTTAGAGCAAGCCAAATATGCTCAGTCTATTTTAATCTTTCTTTGTTATACTCTGTTAGGTTAACAGAGAAACAGAAAATCTATTTGGTTGTATCTGCTGTGGGACAATTTATGTCATCAGGGCCTTGCTTCCCAGCTCTGGCACCTGGGATGCTAGTTTTGAGGTAGAGGAATGTAAAGGAATGAATCTTTCATAAAGTAAGTTCTTGAAGGTTTGAGAAGATGAAGTCTTTTGAAGACAAGTGTCCAGGTAGAAAGAAATGTCTGAACAGATGGCCACAGCAGTTTTCTTCAGTCTCACTTTCCTCTTGAAGTTTCTCCACGTTGATAGCTTGTATCAACACAATGCTGCCCTGCCCCCGGAATATACAGTTCTTCAAAGCCCTAACTCATTGGCTCTTGTTCTCTTCAGTACTTTGAAGCCATGCTGGACTTTTCAAAAAGGCTGTCTAGTATGAACTAATGATTATCACTGCATGGAGAAATCATGGTTGATCATTTTTTTATACTTTTTGGGATTTATTCTTTTTTATTTATTTATTATTTTTATAATCATATTAAAAATGGGACTTCACTAAATTCAAAGGGAAAACAAGTAATGAAACTATAAATAAGCACATAAACAGATGGCTAATTCTACCATGGCTAACTTGTCTACACAGATCTTTTGCTCTCCAAGCTGCTATTCCATCCACATCATTTTTGAGGGTCCTGTGGGGGCAGCTAAGTTTTCCATCTTCAGATGATATTCTTTTTTGTTTTTTAATGATTTTGTCAGAGAGAGAGCTCGAACATGAGGGAATGAACACAAGCAGAGGGAGCGGAAGGCAGAGGGAGAAACAGGCTCCCCGCTGAGCAAGGAGGTGGGACTCAATCCCAGAACCTTGGGATCATGACCTGAGCTGAAGGCAGATGCTTAACCAACTGAGCCACCCAGACACCCCCAAATGATATTCCTCTTGATACCTTCCAGAAGACCCCACTGAGAAAACAATAGATGTACTGTGGAACTGATTGCTCACTCAGTATAAATAATACTTATCCTCAGGTAGAAATCAGCATTTATAAAAAAATCATTTAGCTCCAGTGGGCTCCCCGTAACTTCCTCTTCAACTTAAGACAGTCAAAAGTTATGTTTTCCCTGGAATTAAATTAAATTTGAGGCTAAAGGCTGTCTAGATGACCAGATACTGAACCCTGGGCCAGTTGGGTGTATATGAACCAGTTAGTAAGGCACCACGCCTTTGAGATGAACTTCAAAATCTTTTTTTTTTTTTTTTTTTTTTTTATTTGACAGATAGAGATCACAAGTAGGCAGAGAGGCAGGCAGAGAGAGAGAGAGGAGGAAGCAAGCTCCCTGCCGAGCAGAGAGCCCCTGTATCATTTGATACACCTTCATGTTGCCAACATCTGCAACCCCTTTAGTAACTTTATTTACTGAAGATCTTTATAACTGGCTTACTATATTTCTCATCATTCTGTATCATTTGATACACCTTCATGTTGCCAACATCTGCAACCCCTTTAGTAACTTTGTTCACTGAAGATTTATTCACTGGCTTACTGTCTTTCTCATCATTCTGTATAGAGTTATTCTTTCTGATTTCAACATCTCCATAGTATGATCCACAGTTATACAACAACTTTGCCTCTCTTCTTGATCTCACTTCTAACAGTCTTTTTTGCCTTACCTCAGGAACTATTCTCATGATTTATTCTCATGATCATACTACAATTTTGCCATTACCAGTGACTTCAAACTTCAGAAATCTTGGTTACATACATTCCGTTCTCTGACTACCATGTCCTTTCTTGTGAGCTTATTTATTTCAGTACATCTGCAGTCATTCTTTGTTCCCTTCAAGATTTTTAATCCTTTGGCCCTATATTCAGAAAACTTAACTGCTCACTGATTACTACATGTCCTCACTTTCACTCCTTACTCAGCTTAGATTCCACGAACATCATTGTTATCATTCCATTGAATATACTCATGGCTCCCTTGCCCTTCTTCAATCATACTCTTCTAGTTAGAATCCATTCTCCACTTATGCCATGGCTGCACCTGAGCAGCAATATGTGGCTAGAGAAACGCACACACCCATCTTAAGTGATCTCATTTAGGACACCTAGCACTGTTGGCAACCCCTTTCATTTCCCTAAGTAATTTACTCTCCACTTCCTTGAAGTACTGTTGTATACCTTTTCTCTCCATAAGGACATCCAACCCCGTCCAACCCTCACCTTTCAGCTCTCAGCTAATGACTATCTCTTACTCTCTCAGAAGATAGAAGCAAACCGAGGAGTACTATCTTGTCTTCTGATCTCCAAATCCACCAAGTTATTTGTATCTGAGACCAGTCCCTCCATTTCTCTACTTACTAACTTCCATTTCCTCTCCTCTGCACAAGGGCTCTGCTCTTGAATTTATCGCATATCTGTCTTACATCACCTTCCCCCACTGTACTACATCATTGCCATTAGCATGCAAACATGTTCTGGTTTAGGCTCCCAGATTAAACCAATCTTCCCTGGAGGCTGTGGTCTTTCTCTGCTTATCCTTATATCTGGTCTCATCTGTTTTAATCCTTAAAGTCTTTGGAACAGTCGATATCCACTGTTTTCCCTCATCTCCTATTCTTTCTTGAACCACTCCAGTCAAGATTTGTCCCTACCACCTCACTCAAACTGCTTTCATGAAGGTCAAATAATTCCCTGATGTATCATTTTCATCAGAACAAATTCACGTTTTAAAACAAGCAGTATAACAAAACTGTATATAGGCACTCAGTAACTACTGAATGAATGAATGTTCTTTAATCATACTGAATAGAGAATATATATTTTATGTTATTGCACAACTGAGTTTGGAGACATTGAAATGAAGTATGAATACTTTCAAGAAACCATATATAGTTTGCATGCAAGGCATAAAGAAGAAAATCCAATTACTTATCAACCAGCTTAAAAAGTAAACAATACCTTTAAATTCCCTTGTGTCCCTCCTTGATGCATCTCCTTTCCTCCCCTAGAAGTGACCACTATTCTGAATTTTCTGCATGTTATTTCTTTGCTTTTCATTGTAATTTTGCCTCATATTTATGTGCCCCAATATAGCATTAGGTTTTACTTTTTTTTATATAAATACAGTAATGCTACATATATTCTTCAGGGATGTGTTTTCTTACTGAACAATAAATACGTTTGTGAATTTTATCTGTGAGATTGCATGAAACAATAGTTCATTTAGTTTCATTGGTATATGATATTGTAGTATATGGGTATAATATAATACTTTCTTTTTACAATGAATATGTTAATTATAAGAATTAATTAAAGTGTTACACACATACAGAAGAATGCATAAATCCCAAGTGTACAGGTCAGTGAATTATCACAAAGTGAATATTAACAAACCAGTTCAAGAAGTAGTACATGACCAACACCCAGAAACCACTCTGGAGTTCCCTCCCTACCGAAGGTAACCACTATCCTCATTTCTAATCCAGAGATTAGAAATGTCTTTGGACTTGGTATAAATAAACTATACAGAATGTATTCTTTTGATTTGGGCCTCTTTCCCTTGGCATTATAGGTGTAAGATTCATTTCTGTTAAAGGAAAAAGATTCATTCCTGTTACATGTAGCTGTAATTTATTTTCATTGCTGTATTCTCTGATATGCCACATTTTATTTATTTATTTTATAGTTGATGAACCTTGGAACTCTTTCCAGTTTTTGACTGTTACAAATAATGCTGCTGTGAACATCATGCATAAACACGTGTGCTTTTCCTTTGGATACATATCTAGGAATGGAATTGCTCAGTTTAGGGTGATATACCACATCTTATTTATCCATTCTCCTTTTGATGGGTGATTGTGCTGTGCTGCTATAAACATTGCTGTATGTATGTCCTGGTGCAAAACTGACTTTAATGGGCATTCAGTAGTGTAGATACACGTGAACGAAATTGCCGAATCAGAATATTTGTGTACCTTCAGTTTTACCAGATTATGTAAAATTGTTTTCCAGCGTAGTTTGTACCAGTTTGCGCTCCCACCAATAGAGTATGCGTTTCTTGCTCACATTCTTGCCAACAGCTGTTACCATCTGACTTTAAATTTTTGCCAGTCTAGAAAGTATGTTATGGCTTGTTGTGGTTTTAATTGGCATGTCGCTGATTACTAAGGAGATTAAACATTTTTGTTTGGGGCCATTTTGATTTTTAAATTTTAATTTTTTCTGCTTATTCTTCAGTGTGGAGATGTACTTTCCTCAGAATGACTCTTGGATTGGTTTGGCACCCCTAAACATTCCTCGCTATGAATTTGGAATATGTGTTTTAGACCAAAAAGTGTATGTTATAGGTGGTATTGAAACTAACGTGCGTCCTGGCATCACTATCAGAAAGCATGAAAATTCAGTAGAATGCTGGAATCCTGATACAAATACCTGGACTTCTCTTGAGAGAATGAATGAAAGCCGAAGTACCCTTGGAGTAGTAGTACTTGCAGGAGAACTTTATGCTTTAGGTGGTTATGATGGACAATCTTATTTACAATCTGTAGAGAAATATATTCCTAAAATAAGAAAATGGCAACCTGTGGCACCAATGACTACAACAAGAAGCTGTTTTGCTGCAGCCGTGTTGGATGGAATGATATATGCCATTGGTGGGTATGGTCCTGCCCACATGAACAGGTATTTAACTTAATGAAGTTGTATATGCTTGTAGATTTTTAAAGTCTCATTAACAATAATTCTTACACAACTGGTATGTGTGAATGAACTTCCCTTCTTAGTTTTTAAAGTAATATTGTTAGGCATTTGAAATTTAATCTGCTCTATGTGTGTAATTGTAATTGTTTTATATGAGGATTTAATACATAGCTAAAAATAAGATTCCTCTTAATAAAATTTTAAATTCATTCATTTAATATAATTGGTTTAGATCTTAAAATTCAGAGATCTGATTATAAAATGAAGTTAGACAACTTTAGATTTTGGGTGGCGAATTTATATAAATATGGGTGTGTGTGTGTTTATAAATGGTCTGTCACTGCATTGCTTAGTAGACTAAAAAGTGAAAAATGTAATTCCTATATGCTTATATATTATGCATCATAAACATAAAGCCTTATTTAAATATTCCTTTTTGGATTCTTATTCTATAATAATGCGTGTATCATTGTATACCTGAGTTCTGCTGGAGTCTGAATTTGAGGTTTCTGCATTTTGTAGCATTTTCTGAATAAAGGAGAAAAATATATGAGAAAAATAAAAGCATAAAGTGATTTGCTTATATGGAAAATTAATCATAATTCTGAGCCTTTGTTGAAATTGCTGTTCCAAAGATTTTCTCTAATAGTAACTAAAGTGATGTGTCTTTTATTGATTGTGAACATTTAATGGAAGAGTATATTGTGATTTGTTAAGTGAGAAGGCAAGAGCACAATAGCATTTCATCTATAAATTTTTATTTCTTTATAAGCTAAAGTATTCCTCCTTTTTATTGCTCCTTAGTTGAAGGAAAAGTATTTGGGGCAGAGCCATGCATTTTTATTCTTTGAAAATGTGCTGGCAGAAATTTATAAGATAAAAATTGAGTATTTCTTTTGGGAGATAATGCTCTTGAAGTTTAAGTTCTTGCTAAAGTTTATCAACTCTTCTGGTCCAGTAATTTGGCTCTAATGGCTTTTATCCCAGTGTCCTTTCAGGAATATTTATAGTTTTGTCTATATTCTGGTCTAGTTTACAGTCTAGTCTCTGCTCTGAACTCCAGAATTATGCTACTGACTCTCAACTGCTTCAGGCTTTTTTTTTTTTTTTTTTTTTTTTTTAAAGACTTTTATTATTTTTTTGACAGACAGAGATCACAAGTAGGCAGAGTGGCAGGCAGAGAGAGAGAGGAGGAAGCAGGCTCCCTACTGAGCAGAGAGCCCGATATGGGGCTCGATCCCAGGACCCTGGGACCCTGGGACCATGACCTGAGCCTAAGGCAGAGGCCCTAACCCACTGAGCCACCCAGGCGCCCCTGCTTCAGGCTTTTTTGAGAAGTTAGGTTAGGACCAGAACAAGCTCAGCAAGCCTGCCTTTGTGCCCACTCATGTCAAAATAGAGATATAAAGGCCCTCTGGGATTTTCTAGGGAAGCTTTTTCGGAAATTCTCATCTGCTTTGGATATCCATAATGCAGCTTGGAAATGCCAGGTGTTCTCTGGAATGCAGACTTGACTTAAACCCCTGAATTCTCCTAAATCACTCTGAGATTATTATGATTGGCCAGTTTGTGTTACGTAATCTGCAGTGTTTGCTTTACAGTAAACCACCACAACTTCTATAAGATAAAAAATTTCCTTTCCTTTACTTGTTTTCATCTTCCCTTTTCCTTAGCTATGTAGAAGATCCTTACTGTCCTTGGAAAACATTTATATTTAATTTGTGATTTTCAGAGTTCTTTCAGAACATGCATACTCATTTGACTTCATTTTTATATGAATCCTTTCAGGTTAAGTTATTGCCATTTTTTCAGGTGAGCAGAAGGGGCTTATCTAGGATTACACATACCCGTAGTGTTAGGGCTAGGGTTCATTCAACTCTAAGTATACAGCATTAGTACTTGAACCCAGGTTTCCTGATTTCAGAAGCGTTATGCCCTTAGTATACCCTGCTGCTTGTATGATATAACAGAATAGCATATGAGTATTATTGCTTGCAGTTTACTAAGGTAAGCTTTTATCTTGTGGCTTTACCAGCAAAATGTAAACATCTGGAACAAACTACTCTTGTTTTATATCTGTCTGTTGGAACTTCTAAAACTATGGTAGGTTTTAGTTTTGCTTTGGTAGGAAGAAATGGCACAAGGAATATGCAAATTAATTCTTTCTTTTGTGAATATTTGCAGTGTGGAGCGTTATGACCCAAGTAAGGACTCCTGGGAGATGGTTGCATCTATGGCAGATAAAAGGATTCACTTTGGTGTGGGTGTCATGCTAGGCTTTATTTTTGTGGTGGGTGGACATAATGGTGTCTCACATTTGTCAAGCATTGAAAGATATGACCCTCATCAGAATCAGTGGACTGTATGTAGACCAATGAAAGAACCCAGAACAGGTAATAATAACTAAATAATATCTAAACATAGATGATGATATTTCTTATAGTGATATTCTTGGAATAGTAGTACCATGGAATATAATAGTAAGAGTATTACTTGTCCAGCAAAACAAAACAAAACAAAAAACTTTATTGTGCTACACTTGAGAGACAGCTGATTTGACAAAACTACACAGATTTCTATACTGTGATTTTAATATGCCAGTGTGCATATTATCATTTTCTTAAAGTTGGGAGAACACATTTTTAGAAATGGTGGGAATAGAATGTATCTTACAGAAGCTCTTCTGTCCATATAGCAAATGTCATCTTTTTATATGTTACACATTCACACAGAATCTAGATTGTTCTTTTTTTTTTTTTTTTTTTTTGTACATCAGTCTGTAGTTTACCTTTCAAATACTCTCACATTCAGAGGGTGTTTGGAGATATAGGAAAGGTTGGATTTCAGGGTTCCCAGAGAAAAACAAAAACGTCTTTGAAGAATAGAAATTATTACCTTTGAACCCAAACTCATAACACATTATTTTAAGGGGAAGGTTTTAAGTTGATGGAAATGCTTTAGGGATATTTCTTGCATAAGAGGGAAAGTCGTAAAATAACAAGAATGTGAAAAAACATTGGGTAGTCTTGTTCTCTTTAGAAGTGTGTATAACAGTATATACAGTACAATTTTTAAAAGCATAAGTTGTATGGTTCAAGATATGTTTCAGATTTTCAACATACTTAAAAACCTGATAAAGATGAATGATCTGTTGAAAGTTGAAAATATGTAAATATAAACAAAAGTAAGCATATGGAAAGACATATACTACATTCTTGGTATTTTTCTGTGGTAGAGGAGAAGGAGAGTAGGATTGGGAAGGAGAGATGAAGGAAGACTTCAACTCTTGCTTTCATGTTAGGGTTTTTTTTTTCCCCCAGTAAGTATGTATGGTGATGTTGCTTGTTTAATTAACTGTAGATTATTGAAATGTATTTTAAGAAAACATTAAAATACAAATTTATTTTTAGGGAGAAGTCAACTTCATGGTTAACATGTTTTTTCCTATTTTTACCCACTTTTCCTAGGGGTTGGTGCTGCAGTAGTTGATAACTACCTTTATGTAGTTGGTGGTCACTCAGGGTCTTCCTATCTGAATACCGTGCAGAAATATGACCCTATCTCAGATACGTGGCTGGATTCAGCTGGCATGATATACTGTCGCTGCAACTTCGGATTAACTGCACTTTGACAAGTGTGGACTGGTGGGAATCGTGTGGTGATGAACCTTGTGCCACATGAAAGGATGCCCCATTTTCTGAAATCCAAAAGCTACATTACTTTCTTTTTAACTTGAAATGGCATGAAGACTCAAGGTTCTGTTGGGTACTTTGAATTGACAAGTAGCTTTGGTTGCTCTTGATTATACAGTGAATCAATAATCAAAAAAAAAAAAAAAAAGGAAAGATCTTGCCAATTTAATTGTGCACTTTTTCCCCTAATACTGGCATAGAGTAGTTTTATGTTCATTAGTGTACATGTGGAGAAAATCTTGCTGCTTTAAAAAAAATTAGCTCTCCTTCTTTCTTAATATATGCACCATGATTTACTACGATGAGAGATGCTTAGATGTGGGAGTGTATTGAAAGGCTAGACAGAATGCTGATACTGTCTGTTGGATATAAATTCATATGCTTCACATTTTAAACAAATAAAGGGCTGCTTTTTTGAGGGGGGTACTTTTAAGGATTGTAAATTATATACCGTAGTGAGTCACCTGGATATTCTTCCTACGAAATGGCTTTAGGGCTGGAGATGTAATAAGTTTGCAAAACAAATGCTTTTACTGTCATCATTTTTTGGAGGCTTATATTAAGAAGCCAGATATTTCCTGTTTATGCCTTTTTTATAGGGCAGGTTAATGCTGGATGAATTTAGTTACTTACCTGTGCTATGCTAAGCATGGATAGAAAGTTAAGCATATCAGTTTCAGTTTTATTTTTTTCATAGTACAGTGGATTCCCAGTGTTGATGTAAATATTTGACAAATGTTTAGTACCACCCTTAGTAATACTGATTTTTTCTACATATCCTTATAATAATTTTAGTTTTTTAAGACCCTTAGTTGCTTTTTCACAGTGTTCAGATATAAAAATGGTGCTAACTGTAGGATCTGTAACAAGGCTATAATAATGTTCTTTTGGATGTTCAGTATGAGATATGCATGACATGTTTTAATAGTATTTTTTTTTCATTTTTACTGGCATGGTTTGTGCTTATTAAAAATGTTAGTGATTATGCTAATTTTAACATTCAAAAATCATCTAAATGGCCCATGTTATATTTTTCATGGTTCTTGAGTAGTGATTTTTAAAAAGATGCATTTTTTATCTTCTTCTAGTGCTAGATATATGTCCTTTTTAAAGACAAATATATGCATTAAATATAAAGCACTAGGCAGTTATGCATTACTTTGTACACTTCTTAGGTAATTGGATATTTTAAAGTTACTGAGGAAAACTGGAACTCAATGTTTACTTGAGTAATCGTTCTAAATTTGGTTCTACTTTGACTAAAGAAACAAGCAAGACTGTTTGCTATAGCCAGTGACAGCTTATTTAAAATAAGTGGTCAGCTCATTTTGTTTAGCATGTTTTAGAAAATATCTGTTAGTCTTGAATATATTACTTTGCATTTTATTAGGATATCGGTACTTATAATTTTTGGTACTGTAGTTGTGTAATTTTCTTTTCTTTGATTTTTTTTAAACCTGCTTATTATCTCTATAGTCTCCGCAAAACCAGTGTATATTTGTTTCCTAAGAAAAAATTCATACTGCATTCTTAAGTGCCATAATATTCCAAGCTGTTGTTAAGAAGCCATTTGTAATTATAAAACATAGGTTTGTTCATTTAGCATCTATGTTACTATGTGTAGCCTGGCAATTTGCAGTTTTTCTTGTTCTTCCATAAACTGCCAGTGTAGATTTAAAATATAGTACAAAACTATGTAAAGTCATCTTTAATCATGTAAGTAGTATGCTTTATGAATATTTGCACAGATTATAAAACCTTGCAAGTGATTTTTAGTCTCTTCCTAATAAGAACTTAACAGGAGCTACTAATAACATTGACAGGCTGAGTATTTTCTATGTTGCTTGTTTGAATAACATAATGATATATAGCAATAACTTTTTAATTGATTTGAATAAACCTATTGAATAGAAACAAGGTGCACTATTGTGATTGGGCTAGACTTTATTTAAAGAAAAGCAATTTAATCACTTCTCGGCCTTTTGGCTAAGATCAAGTGTAGTATCTTATTAGTTTAAAGGAAAGCAATTTAAAATAGATTTCATTACATACTTAATTTTAAGTCTTCAACTCGGTTTTTTTTTTCGTTTATGTCAAATTGTTAAATGCATTAATTCTATTTTTAATCTTCTCTCCCCCAAAGATAAAGGAATTGGAAAGACTGTAAAAATCTATTTTAATTGTAAACAGATCTATACTATACATTTTAACAATGTTTTATTCATTTATCATTATCCCCACTATCAAATTGTTATAAAACATATAATCACTTGGTAAATTAGACCAAAGGCCTACACTGATCGTTGTTTTGGAAAAATCTAAACTTTATCCTGCTAAAGACTAAATGTGAAACATCTTGGGCAATAGTAGGAACCATATACCAGCGAATAAATTACAAAAACCTGTAAAAAGAAATGAAACCCCAAACTTTAGAAATACTAACTTTGGGTTTACTAAACCTACGGTACTATTCATAACAGCCAGAGGTATTGTAACCTGACAACTGATAACTTTACAATAGACCTTCTCATACAGATTTGTGAGAAGTTTCATCATGAATATTTTCTGACAAATTGTGTATTTAAAGTCACATGTTTCTTACGTTAAAAAACATCAAAATATTTGATTATAAATTCCCACCATACTAGAAATAATTTATATACTCAGGCAAAGGGGAGAAAGCTATTTAAGATTGTCCAGAAATATTTTGGAAAAAAGGTGACAGTGGAAATAGAAATTAATCTCATCACTTGGAAGATACTTGCCTTCCATAATTATGAAGACTTAATCTGGTAGGAATGTTTGGCTATTTAATGTTTGTTAAATATAGTAATAGAAGTTAGGTGATTTTTAATGTAGCCCAAAGGATGTTTATGTAAGTCCATAGGTTATTGCTAACATTGTTTCAAATATGAATGAATATTAAACTATAGGAAGTGGTATTTAATGACAGGAAAATGGCATTAGGTTTTGAAAAATTATTTTGAGAGCTTGACAAATTATGGAGGGTCTACTTTGTATACATGATATTGTGCCAGATCCTGTCAGGGCTAGAAATATAAGTAAGATACAAATCTTTTCATTCAAAGAGTAAAGTATGGTGAGGGAGCTCTGTACCCAAATAACTATTATGGTAAAGTTTGAATTTAATTCCTTGTAGCCAATATCATCAAAAGTGATTAGAGACCTAATTTATGTGTAGACATTTGTGTCCTTTAGTGTCCAGTTAGGTTTTACTGACATGAAAAAGAATCATAGTAAAAATATTTATAGAACTCCAAACTTCCTGGAATTGGTTAATATATTTTCTATTAGAAAAATAAAATTATAGAAACTTTAAAAAATTACATACTATGTTATCAAGGCTCTGGCTAACATTGAAGGAAATATATGTATATATAATGCTTTGTTTTCAGTTTTGGTGTTGGATTTCTGGTATTGTCACCTAAGTGCTCATTTTCAGGAAAATCAGATTCTACAATAAATACACTGCTTAAAAGTTCAATAAACTTGTGATAACCTCTATAACCTCTGTAGTCTGAAAGCTAAGAAATTATAAGATGTCACATGTCAAGTTAACATCCAGTTCTACTTCTTAACCTTTTTTTTTTCTTTGTAAAACAGCACTTTAATTAGACATGATTTAATTAAATACATTTATTCTGTGGCTGGATACATATTGGATTTTCACTTACAGTATATTGATTCAGTGTTGATACATATTGGAAAAGAGTGCAAGATATAGTAAGTTTTAAATACTATAGGTTTACAAGTTTTCTTATTGGTGTGAATATAGTCAATAAAAATCCAGTTTACATCTCTGTAGAGAGAAAAATTGTTTTCCATACGTCTTTTATATTATGCATATTTAACTAGAGATAATTTATTGTTAATTTTGTCAAGTTATCCTGTGTAAGTCCCGTTTATTTTAAAATACTAAGCAAAAAGTTCCAAGTTTGCCTTAAAATACAAGTGAAATTAAAGAACTGGATGATAATGCCTCTATTTTTGCCTTATGAATTGTGCTGTATCATAAACCAGAGATGGTTTTGATTTTAACAGGATTCTGAAATTTTGTAGATGTAGAGTACTAATATTTGTACTCTCTTGCAAAGAATGTGATCTAGTGGATTATGTTAATGTTTAAGTGTTTTGTAAATGTATTTTACCTCTGAATATGTATCTTTTTAGCATCAGGGTTTTATTTTTGTTTACATGGTAAAGTGGCATTTAACTTGTTGAAGGTTGTATTCTTTTGTCTTTTATTTTAAAAGTTCTTTATGTGTACTATTGTGGTGATGCTCTGTAATGACTATGGTTAAATTTCATTTAATGTGAAATGTTTAAAATAAATTTGAGAAACATGCCTTTGTATGTTTCAAATGTTATGAACTGACCCAAGCTAACTTTGTTATTTTCAACTCTTAGATCCTTTTTGGTAGATAGGTAGTGGTCACAAATACTGAAGTAGGTACGGGAAAGCCAGTCTTTTACATCCTCATTACCAGGTTATAATGAAACGTGTTAGGCTAAACTCTGACACGTGTTCAGACACTCATTAAAGAAACATTCTTCAGCAAAGCCAGCGCAAAGGACTTCAGTTGGTAAGTTCAGTGCAGTCCCAGCTTTCCGTCCTTTTAGATTCTTTAACTTGCCTTGTAAGAGGGGTTTACTTGGGGCAGACAAGGCAGCATTCCAGAGGATTCGCTTATGTTTCTGCCCAGTATCAGACAACCAGTAGTCCTAAAGGAAAGGGTGTAAACAAGGGATTAATCCCCAGGTGCCATCTTTGTGGAAGTTGTGAACTATAGGTCAGCATGGATTCAGATAACCTGCCCATGCAAGGATTGGAAATAAATTTAGACAATCCATATATCTTGAAACTCTAATTTCACCAATAAGAGCAACTTTTTGATTTTATGTTAGTCTGTGAGCCACTGTTCCCCAATAATGTCCCTAATATTTAATATACTGAGCAAAACATTGGATGCTGATCAAATTATGGATAACAGAATCTGCCTATGGATAACATGAATTTGCCTTGAGTATGGGTTTCCTGATCATAATACCAGTTAACCATCCCTCAACTGCATTTTTAACAGGGCCACTCCTAGAGTTTAAGTAGAAATTTAATAGATACATGCTGAAGTATATTATAGATGGCAAAGTATGCAAATATCCATTTTAAGAGTACTGGTTAAAATACTGAAGTTAAGATTTCTTGCCTGAGTGGATGCGTTTGAAGTTCTGCTTGTGATTTCTAAGACATGGATGGATAGCTCTCTTGTTACCCAGAAATTGTTGTAAAATCTCAGCAGAGAGTTGTTAAGTTCTTAGCATGTGTAAGATGTGGTGCAAGGTGCAAAGGAGTAGCAAGCCATATTCTGCAATTTGCTTGAGGAACAAAAAAGTACACCTCATTTTTCCCCCCACCGCGAGAGAGAATAAGAGGAGTGCTGTGCTGGCAGAGCTGTAACTGTGCCTCTTGTGTTCTTTCATAAAATTAGTTGATGGTTCTCTTGTCTGGGGCCAGTGCAATAATGAGGGTGAAAGTTTTTTTTTTTTTTTTTTAAGACTTTATTTGACAGAGATCACAGGTAGGCAGAGAGGCAGACAGAGAGAGAGGAGGAGGAAGGCTCCCCGCTGAGCAGAGAGATCCTGGGATCATGACCTGGGCTGAAGGCAGAGGCTTTAACCCACTGAGCCACCCAGGTGCCCGGAGGGTGAAAGTTTTAACTAATTTGGAAAACTGTGATTACTGGATTGTACAATAGTGGAAAGCAAAAAGCTATTCCAATGAGTCTAAACTTAAGGCTAGGCATAAAATTCAGTTCTGTGATAAGATAGTATCAGAATAACTCAAGTGGGTTTTGATATGTTTTCCAGGCTTTTTTCCCCTTCATTTTTTTTTTTTTATTTTTTTATTTTTTTAATTTATTTGTCAGAGGGAGAGAGGGAGAGAGAGTGAGCACAGGCAGACAGAATGGCAGGCAGAGGTAGAGGGAGAAGCAGGCTCCCCGCCAAGCAAGGAGCCCGATGTGGGACTCGATCCCAGGACTCTGGGATCATGACCTGAGCCGAAGGCAGCTGCTTAACCAACTGAGCCACCCAGGCGTCCCTCCCCTTCATTTTTAATAGTAACGTACCCGTGTACCCATCACCCAACTTCAAAAATTAACCTTTTTGCAATTAGTTTTGCTAATCCTTCATCTATTCATCCTTCTTTTTTCTGGAATATTTTTAGAGAGACCCCCAGACATGCAAAATAATATGACTGGTAAATAATTGAGACTATATCTCTAAATGATAATGACACTTAAATTTTTCATTCTATAAGGCACATTGATAATAATCTCACTTAAAATTCTAATACTTCTATATTACTTAGTACACAATCTATATTCAAATGTCCCTGACTGTCCTAATTTTTTGTCATTATTGTTAGTTGGTTGAGGCAGGATCTACATGAAGTTTTACCTTGCATTTGACTGTTAGGTTTCTGAGTCCATTTCAGTCTCCACCAATCACTGCATTCCTCTCCTTTTTCATGTCATTTACTTATGAACAAATGAGAACATTTGTCTGGTAGATTGTCCCATGTTCTAGATTTGGCTACTTGGTTTTTCTGGTATTGTTTAGCTTATTGTCCTATTCTTCAAATTTTCTGATAATTGGCTGTAGAGTCTTGATTAAATCGGTCCTTTTTTTTCTTTTTCTTTCCTTTTTTTTTTCTTCTTTTTTTGGCAAGTGTATTGGATGCTGTGTATTCTTTCTATTGCATTGAATCTGGGGTACATTATGTCCAGTTCCCCACTTTTAATAATGCTAGCATTAATCATGGTTTGCATTTAGATCTTGTCAACCTGATCGCTGCATTATTCCTATTAAACTCTCATTTGATGGTTTTAGTAGCTATTAATGACTACTGCTGGATCCATTATTATATTGAGTTGCAAAATAGTGATTTTTTTTAAAGATTTATTTATTTGTTTTAGAGAGAGAGAGAAAGAATCTCAAGCCAACTCCACACTGAGTGTGGAGTGTGCGGGGTTTGATCCCAGGACCTTGAGATCGTGACCTGAGCCGAAACCAAGAGTCAGACACTCAACCAAATGAGCCACCCAGGTGCCCCAAAGCAGTGATTTTCTAACTGCCGTTTTTTTTTTTTTTTTCCTGCAGTAGCTGGAATTCTATAAAGAAAAACATTTCCTTATCACTTATTTGGTTACCCTGAAATAAGGTCTATACAGGAAAAGCTGGGGAAGATGTTTGGTTCTTTCTCTTCATCTTTGGAGTAATGAATTGATGCCCTAGAAACCTCTAAAGGTGATCAAGTATCATGAAGTCATGATTTTTTATGTATTTGTTTCAATTGTGTGTTTCCATTAATAGCCCCCATCTTAGTCTGGTGAGTACCTCCATTAAGTTCCATTGAAAATTTACTCGCTTTTAAAAAATTTTACTAAAATTATTTTGAGGGCGCACCTGGGTGACTCAGCTGGTTAAGCAGCTAACCTTCAGTTAGGTCATGATCCTAAGGTCCTGGGATCGAGTCCCACATTGGGCTACCTGCAGTGGGGAGTCTGCTTCTCCCTCTCCCTCTGCCGCTCCCCTGCTTGTGCTCTCATACTCTCTAAGAAAATCTTCAAAAAAATTAAATTTTGACATGATTCAAAATAATGTCAAACTTACAGAGAAGTTGTAATAATGATAGAACTCTGAAATACCTTTTCCAAAGTTCACCAATTTTTTTAACATTTTGCCACCTTTGTTTCATCATTTTTTTTTAAGGGTTAACCCTTTTTTAAATTTTTATTTATTTTAAAACTATTCTGGTTCATTTTTATTTATTTGGGTTTTTTTAATATTTTATTTATTTGAGAGAGAGAGAGAGATAATGAGAGGGGAGAGATCAGAGGGAGAAGCAGATCCCCGCTGAGCAGGGAGCCCGATGTGGGACTTGATCTCAGGACTCCAGGATCATGACCTGAGCCAAAGGCAGTTGCTCAACCAACTGAGTCACCCAGGTGCCCCTAACCCTTTTTAAAAATTATTACCTTTTTTTTAATCAGAGAGAGAATGAGCACAAGCAGGAGGAGCGGCAGGCAGAGGGAGAAGCAGTCTCCCGGCTCAGCAGGGAGCCTGATGCGGGACTCCAGTCCAGGACCTTAAGATCATGACCTGAACCAAAGGTAGCTGCTTAAACCGGCTGAGCCACCCAGGCATCCCTTGCTCTTATTTTTTTTTAACCATTCAAAAGTAGTTTCCATACACTATGTCCTTTTATCCCTTAATACTTAAGCACGTGTATCCTAAAAATAAGGATATTCATTCTCTTATGTAACCACAGTTCAGATACCAAATTCAAACATTGCTGTGTTTTGGCTTTCACATTTTCTTCCTCAGATCTAGAATTACCCATTCCTGCAAGGGTCCCGGCACTGTTTTGCTGGGAAGTGGTATTGACAGATCCCAGTGTTTTGCTAGTGGTGCTTTGTGCTACTCAGTAGTTACTGCTTATAGGCTATTCAATAGGTAGAATCAGGAAACGCTTCCTTTTTTATTTTAAAGGAAAAGGGATTCTACTTAAATTCTTGGATTTTAATGGTTTTTTCTTAGCCTGAAAATCTTGGTTTCTATCAACATTAGCATAATTACATATTTGACTTATCTTAAACATACTTAATAGCTTCAAAATAACAACGAAAGTATAGATAGGACCAATGAATGTAATTAAGAGTTCTTGTGGTTCTCTTTTGTCCTCAGAATATATTTCACAAGGATAAATATTAAAAGCACCACTTTTAGGGTTGCCTCGCTGGCTCAGTCAGTAGGGCATGTGACTCTCCATCTCAGAGTCATGAGTTCAAGTCCCATGTGGGCCTGGAGTTTACTTACAAAAAGGAAAACAGTGTTTTTAGAGTCAAATGAAGTAGTATTTTTATTTGATTAAAGCATGATTGATTAATGTAAATTTAGCTTACTTTAATGTTTGAATAATTAGGGATAGCTTTTTTGATGAAATTTTATTTTCTAATTATATAAAAATGTACTCGACCCTGAAGTTGAACTATAGGAGATGATGCATTCACAGAATTTTGTATGCATTTCCATCTCTTCCACTCTGTTCATTTGTATTCCTCTATAGGTAATCATTTTTATTAGATGTTGGTTTCATTGAAAATATAAGCCCCCCCCGCCCCCCCGCTTTCTCCATTTCCTTACAAAAAAGATAGCATGGGGGCCTGGATGGCTCAGTCAGTTGAGTAGCCACTCTTGGTTTTCGCTCCGGTCATGGTCTCAGGGTCCTGGGATCAATTCCCCCCCCCTCCCCCCGTCAAGTTCAGCAGGAGTCTGCTTCAGGATTCATTCTCTCCTTCTACCCCTTCTCCCACTTGCATGCACTCTCTTTCAAATAAGTCTTTAAAAAACAACAACAACCATATTTTCACACACACCCCTTTTTGCTTAATATATTCTAGAGATTATTCCATACCAGTGTGTGGAGATAATTCCCAATCTTTTTTTGTAATTGAATAGTACCTTACTGTGTGGCTATACCACAGATTTTTTAAGTAGTCTCCTGCTGATGGGCATTTGGGTTGTTTCCCCAACTTTTGTACTTAAAAGTAATGTCACAATGAAAACAGCCTTGTGCAACCTTGTGCATTTGCCATTTTGTATTTTGGAAATAGACTTTTAGAAATGAAATCACTGGCCAAAGGACAGATGATATATAATTTTCTGGGATCTCACCTGCTTTTGTTAGTTCAGGCTGCTATAACAACAGGCTGCTATAGACTGTGTGACTTACAAGTAGCAGAACTTTATTTCTCACAGATCTGGATGTTAGAAGTCAAGACCAGGTCCAGCATGGTTGGGTTCTGCTGAGACCCTCTTCAGGGTTATAGTCTCCCTACTTCTCATTGTATCCTCAAATGGCAGAGTAGAGAGGGAAAGCAAGCTCTCTCATGACTCTTGTTAAAGACACTAATGCCATTCATGAGGGCTCCATTTTCATGACTTCATCTAATCCTAATTACCTCCCAAAGGCCCCACCTTATAACAACATCGTAAGGAGGCAGGGTAGGGTTTCAGTATATGAATGCTGGGGAGACACAAATATTCAGCCCATAACATTTTTCAGTTCTCCCAAGATTGAATTTTGTGTTACCATGAACAATAGACAAGAGTATCTCATAGGCTGTTTTTATTAATTTACCTTCTCAGGGCCTTATTAGAAGGTAACACTTGACCTCAGGTTCTTTTTGGTTCAAATTATGTATAATATTAAAATCCAATGAAAGAAAGGAAGCTTATTTTTCATACATGTGAAAATCTTTAAATCCCTTACTGAGTAAGGTAGGGTCTAAATAAGGATCTACTGGGGCTCCTGGGTGGCTCAGTCATTAAGCATCTGCCTTTGGCTCAGGTCATGATCTTAGGACCCTGGGATTGGTCTCCCTGTTCTGTGGGAAGCCTGCTTCTCCCTCTTCCACTCCCCTGCTTCTGTTCCCTCTCTCACTGTCTCTCTGTGTCAAATAAATAAAATCTGAAAAAATACATATTATAAATAAATAAATAAGGATGGACCAATCACTTCTGTCATCCTGATCAGGAAGAAAGTCTTTTTTAATTTTTTTTTAATTTTTATTTATTTATTTTTTTTTTTTTAAGATTTTTATTTATTTATTTGACAGATCACAAGTAGGCAGAGAGGCAAGCAGAGAGAGAGGAGGAAGCAGGCTCCCCACTGAGCAGAGAGCTCAGTGCTCCATCCCAGGACTCTGGGATCATGACCTGAGCTGAAGGCAGAGGCTTTAACCCACTGAGCCACCTGGTGCCCCAGGAAGAAAGTCTTTTAAAGGATATTCTTGTGTGTGTCCTGAGGAGAGTTGATAGTTTGATATTCATATGCTGCCTCCTGCTGTGCCAAGGAGGCCACTTAGAGTTTAAATAGGCAGGGGTCCTAGAATTTAAGAGAGTAGTTGGTTCCCAAGGAATAGAGAACTATGTCTCAACAAGTTTTAGAGCCAAATGTTAAATAAACTATTGGACAGTATCTGGTAGATGAATGATTTTGAGCAGGAATAAGATGTCATATTTCATTATTATTGAGTATCTAGGAAAATTCAAGCTACTTACTTCACTTCCCTCTAGTACTTTTACTTTTTCCTCCAATATTTATACTTTTCCTTTGTTTTTGCATTTCAGACTAATTAATGAATTTAATATTGTTTTACTCTTAATATTACAAATTGTTCTGTGAACTGAATTGCCACAATTTAGTTCATTTTCTGCAGTAGCACTACTTAGCTACTAATTTCGTTTCTTAATATTGAAAGAGGAAAAAAAATAATGGTAGATAACACTTTCATGATGCTTACTATCTACTAGGCACTAAGTTCTATACATGTTCATTAAATCCTCACCTCAGCCTTATGAGATATATTCTATTATCATCTCCATCTTACAGTTAGGAAACTGGGGGCCAGAGGAGTCAAATAATAGGCCCAAGGTCACACAACCAGAGTCCCAAGTTTGTTTTATAACATACAATATATTACTTGTTTCAGGGATACAAGTCTGTGATTCATCAGTCTTACACAATTCACAGCACTCCCCATAGCACATACCCTCCCCAATGTCCATCCCCCAGCCACCCCATCCTTCCCAACCCCCTCTCCTCCAGCAACCCTCAGTTTGTTTCCTGAGATTAAGAGTCTCTTACGGTTTGTCTCCTTCTCTGGTTTCATCTTGTTTCATTTTTCCCTCCCTTCCCCTGTAATCCTCTTTCTTGTTTTTCAAATTCTTCTTATCAGTGGGATCATATGATAATTGTCTTTCTCTGATTGCCAGAGTCCAAGTTTGAACTCAGGCAATCAGGCTCAGGGTCTAGGTGTTTAGCAGCCATACTCTTGCCTCTCCTTGACAGCATGAAAAATTAATAGTTGAAAACTGATGATAATGGAGATAATCTAGTGGTAATGTGATCATATGTGATTCACTAGAAAGTTTGCAATTACATGATATTTTTCTTGGGTGAAAAATGTCAATTCTGAATCAGGTCTTCTGGCATTTCTGTAAGTTCTTTAGGGACAAGCATTTCTAACTCTTCAAAAGAAGAGGTCAGGAAAGTGGAAAGGAGTCCAGAAACTATGAGGGTTGAGATGAAAAAGCCCAGGAGTCAATTTACAAATATTACTTGAGCTGGGGTGTTGGCAGAGAGCATAAAGGATCTCATCAATGATGTCACCATTCTATGTTATCCCCAAGCTATGAATACATACAGTGACACAGGACACAAGGAAAAGGAACCTGGATTTGGTTCACCCAAATTATAAAGTGGGTTAATACTTAAAGGCCAGGGACGCCTGGGTGGCTCAGTGGGTTAAGCCTCTGCTTTCCGTTCAGGTCATGATCTCAGAGTCCTAGGATCAAGTCCCGCATCCGGCTCTCTGTTCAGCGGGGAGCCTGCTTCCCCCTCTCTCTCTGCCTGCCTCTCTACCTACTCATAATCTCTCTCTATGTGTCAAATAAATAAATAAAATCTTTAAAAAAAAAAAATACTTTAAGGCCAAAAAATTTCAGGCATGGTTCTTTCCTACCCCCTTCCATATTCCATACTGGGGAGCTTCTGCCACCTAGTGTTCATGTAGAAAACTGCAAGAGCTGGGAACTCCCCTTTCCTGTCCCACCGCAGGTCCAGTTCACAGCTCATTCACCAAGTATTGAAAGGGGATCCCGCCCAATGATCCTCTCACTTTCCCCTCAAGTCTCTTCCCTTCTGTCAGAAATAGAAAATATTTGACATTATTAATCCTTGTGGAATACTTTAGCTACAATAAATTCCTTTTTTAAATTTGAAGGTGTTTAAAATCCGTTTTATATTTATTTTAGGATTTATAGCCTTCTAATAGAAATTAAAGGTGGTTAATATTTGGGGTAGAGGTAGAGGAAATAAGACCTTACAACTACCCTAGAGAGCACAAGTTAGGCAATCTGCAGTCTCTTTTTTCTAGAAACCTCCTCTAGGGATGCTAGACAGGCAACTGTGAAAGGCCCATTTCAACAAAGACCTCACAGCAGTTGTCTGTGAAGCTGCCCCTCCTCTGTTCCCTCAAAACCTGAGGTGCTGACCCTGCCATAGGACTTCCTTCTAGACAGTCATCATTGATGGACTCATCTTTCCCCTTTTCAAGACATGTGCCCACCTCCAGTGCATAAATAATACCTAATTCAACTAGCAAATAGTAGTATCAAATAAGTGCTGCAGAATATGTCTGCTCTTAATTGGTTCTACCTTGTAGCCCCCCAAATCAAGCTTAGCCTGTTCGGGTAAAGATTTCTCTAGCTGGCCAGTTATTTCCTTCAAGGCCTAACCTGGTCTCTCCTTGATCTGAGCACAGTTCAGCTTTTCTCTGTTTCCTGTTGCTTGCTTTCCTCTTCTTTTTTCTAACCTGAAATGCCCATATGTTGGATGTGCAGAACTATTTATTATGCCTGCTTTTCACAAACTCACTAAGTTTTTTTTCTACTCTACCCTTAGAGCAAGCCAAATATGCTCAGTCTATTTTAATCTTTCTTTGTTATACTCTGTTAGGTTAACAGAGAAACAGAAAATCTATTTGGTTGTATCTGCTGTGGGACAATTTATGTCATCAGGGCCTTGCTTCCCAGCTCTGGCACCTGGGATGCTAGTTTTGAGGTAGAGGAATGTAAAGGAATGAATCTTTCATAAAGTAAGTTCTTGAAGGTTTGAGAAGATGAAGTCTTTTGAAGACAAGTGTCCAGGTAGAAAGAAATGTCTGAACAGATGGCCACAGCAGTTTTCTTCAGTCTCACTTTCCTCTTGAAGTTTCTCCACGTTGATAGCTTGTATCAACACAATGCTGCCCTGCCCCCGGAATATACAGTTCTTCAAAGCCCTAACTCATTGGCTCTTGTTCTCTTCAGTACTTTGAAGCCATGCTGGACTTTTCAAAAAGGCTGTCTAGTATGAACTAATGATTATCACTGCATGGAGAAATCATGGTTGATCATTTTTTTATACTTTTTGGGATTTATTCTTTTTTATTTATTTATTATTTTTATAATCATATTAAAAATGGGACTTCACTAAATTCAAAGGGAAAACAAGTAATGAAACTATAAATAAGCACATAAACAGATGGCTAATTCTACCATGGCTAACTTGTCTACACAGATCTTTTGCTCTCCAAGCTGCTATTCCATCCACATCATTTTTGAGGGTCCTGTGGGGGCAGCTAAGTTTTCCATCTTCAGATGATATTCTTTTTTGTTTTTTAATGATTTTGTCAGAGAGAGAGCTCGAACATGAGGGAATGAACACAAGCAGAGGGAGCGGAAGGCAGAGGGAGAAACAGGCTCCCCGCTGAGCAAGGAGGTGGGACTCAATCCCAGAACCTTGGGATCATGACCTGAGCTGAAGGCAGATGCTTAACCAACTGAGCCACCCAGACACCCCCAAATGATATTCCTCTTGATACCTTCCAGAAGACCCCACTGAGAAAACAATAGATGTACTGTGGAACTGATTGCTCACTCAGTATAAATAATACTTATCCTCAGGTAGAAATCAGCATTTATAAAAAAATCATTTAGCTCCAGTGGGCTCCCCGTAACTTCCTCTTCAACTTAAGACAGTCAAAAGTTATGTTTTCCCTGGAATTAAATTAAATTTGAGGCTAAAGGCTGTCTAGATGACCAGATACTGAACCCTGGGCCAGTTGGGTGTATATGAACCAGTTAGTAAGGCACCACGCCTTTGAGATGAACTTCAAAATCTTTTTTTTTTTTTTTTTTTTTTTTATTTGACAGATAGAGATCACAAGTAGGCAGAGAGGCAGGCAGAGAGAGAGAGAGGAGGAAGCAAGCTCCCTGCCGAGCAGAGAGCCCGATGCGGGGCTCGATCCCAGGACCCTGGGATCATGACCCGAGCCGAAGGCAGAGGCTTTAATCCACTGAGCCACCCAGGCGCCCCCAAAATCTTTTTTTTTGAAGATTTTATTTATTTATTTGACAGAGATCACAGTAGGTGGGGGGGGGGGGCATGGGAAGCAGGCTCCCCGCTGAGCAGAGAACCCGATGTGGGGCTCAATCCCAGGACCCCAGGATCATGACCTGAGCGGAGGGCAGAGGCTTTAACCCACTGAGCCACCCAGGCACCCCTCAAAATCTTTCTTGATTGTAGCTTTTCAAACAGAAGAATTTGTGCTGATTTTAAATGTTAGAGCATTGACAAAGATGAAAATATGTTTGCTTTGGCTGTGGTTCAGCAGCAATAATCGCAGTCATTTTGCATGTACTGCTTACCCTTTATGCCTATAGCACTGTTATTTTTCAAATAATTAAATATCACTAAATCATTTAATTATAATATTAAACTGTTGATATGCTCAACATGTACAGCTTTTCTTTTATGTGTTATAAGAGTTATCTGCTTATATAGCTTAGTTGTTTACTCATACTCTAAGAATGAAATAGAAAATGGGAGTCACCCTAAGCAAGCATGCTTATGGTAATTATCTTTAGTTTTTCTTCCTCTTTGACTGGATCAATATCTGAGATCTGATATATCAATATCTGAGAACAATATCTCAGATATTAAGTCAACTATAATAATAACAAAAAGCTACTTTAAAGGATAAATCAAAGATTACTTGCTAAATTGGGGTCAAATGTTTCTTTTGCTACAAAGAAGTTTGACATTCCTACTTTAATTTGCTTTATTTGTCCTTTATCCCCTTCTGATTGAGGCCAGGGTTTTAAAATCACTTTTCCTCTCCCCATAAGGTTGAGTTAGGGTTTTTGGCATTTTTATTAAAAATACATTCTGGGGGTTCCTGGGTGGCTCAATCAGCTAAGTGTTTGCCTTCAGCTCAGGTCATGATCCTGGGGTCCTGGGATTGAGGCCCACATCAGGCTCCCTGTTCAGCAGGGAGTCGGCTCCTCCCTCTCCCTCTGCTCCTCCTCCCCCATTGTGCTCTCTCTCTCAAATAAATAAAAAATCTAAAATAAATAAATAAAAAACAATTCTGATTATTTCTTCATGTCTTTCACTTCTTCCCCCCTCCCCCGACCCGCTCCAGTATTCCAATTTTTCTAAGAGTGTTTAAGGTTGTAAAGAATTTTCCATACCCTCACCTTCACATCCTGCAGATAATCTAATTTAATTATTTTTCACCCCTTTTCTACCCACTGTTTGGTCAGCAGGGGAAATTGTTTCTATCTGCCAACCAACCACTACTGTAACAATAAGCTACCTATTATCCTTAAAATCCAACCATCTTGGGGTCCAGAAGGCATACTTAAATTCTATTACATGTAAGGCCATTATTGATAGGAGCAACTGCCCAAATAAATAATTTAAAAGAAACGATCTAGAAAGTTCATTAGTAACAGAGAATCTGGGAGACGTGCCTCTGTATGAAAGAGGTAGAAAACAATATATTTTTTATTAGCATGTTCAAGGCAGTCAAGATTTTAACAAACATCTTAATCCTCACAACAACCCTGTGAGGTAGGTAAAAGTCACTGTTTTGTGATAAGCTAGTATTATTCCAAATAAAGTGCAATTCTTAAAAGAATAACCTGCATTAGGAATAATTATGCTAATGAGCCACGTTTATATACTAATATTTGTTTTTGTATACTTTGATTCATGCAATAAGGTGTCCCCATAAAAATTCACTGTAAATCACTGTAAAAACATGTGGGGGACTATTTAAATAAACTCTGGGGTAGATTTTTTTTTTGTAAAATAAATCACTATTTTTTATCTTATACAAGACATAATTTTCACAGTATTCGCTCAAAGTGAGGCATTCTCAGCATTGTTAAACTCACATTTATTCTTTTGTAAGTTATTTCAACATGGCACCAAGCCAATGTAAGATTTAATTTCCTGAATTAAATCTTACCAATTTGGTATATGGCAGTGAACTGTGTTGTCATGTAGACATCTCCAAGTATACTGCATGCAGCCCCAACCCAAAATCTAAGATGGACTGTTTATTGAAATTAAATACTAAAGTAAATGTTGATAAACTGCAAAAAGTATTTTCCCTTGAAGAGATTACTTAATTTTTTTCCTTAAAAAAGGAAGAAAGATCTTAAGGTTTTGAAAACAATTTCTGATAACTATAAAATTCTAGTGATTTGTATTGCAAATCAAACCCTCATGCTATCAGTTTACTACTTATAAGGAAGCCAGCAGTTTGTTACTCCAAAAGTTTAGGGTTTTTTTTCCCTGTGAAAATATGATTTAAGAGCAAAAAAAATATATTCTAGGCACCATTTTCTCTTAAATATATATTTAAAGTATATTTCTATCGTTAATCCAGCATTAGTAAGCATCCTATTGCCTGATATTTATAGTTGTCTTATCTTCAGAACAGATTTTTATTAGAGAATTTCCATTACATTTAATTATGTTAGATTAGTTATATATTTTATTTGTAACAATAACTTTAAGCTTGCAAGTTTTAGTTAACACTTAAAATCAGTTAATACTTAAAATCTGGCAGGTTTATAATACTTCAGAGCAAGTGGTTAAAGTAATTTGCCATTATAGAGAAATAATTTAAGCCCAGAAAAACATTCTCACCAAAGTATTTTTAAAAACTGCTATTAGGCTAATCAATGAGTAAAAAAGATTAAGCCATCTATAAGTTCGACATTCAAATCCATACTAGATCCAACAGTGCACTTTGGATTTTAGTGAGGTAGGGCAAAAAATATAGTCAAATACATTTTGAACTGTTAAATTTATATAAACTGAAATACTGATTTGTACCCAGGTTTTATTTGAATATCCAAAAAGAAAAACCGAGAATTCAAATGATGAAGTATTTTCTTGCTTTCAAGGACAGAACTATAAAAATCTTTTGAGTATGCATAATTAAAAAATACAAAGGCTACAAGATATATTTATTTCAACATAAAGTATGCTTATATAAAAATTACCCAGGACATAGAAAAAAGAAATACAAATATTTTTGCATAGATTCTCCATATATAATATTTACCTGGGGCTAAACACTGGAAAATACACCTCTGAAACTAGTATAGTTCAACTATTTCCTTGGATACCAAGTATATACAAAATAAAAGTCCTTCATCTTGGGGGGAGCATGGGCAGGAGGGAAAACAATTTAATTTAGCATCAGTCTATATTTATTTCTCTGTTGCTCGAATATAAACCAATGATGACAAGAGGAGAAACTCTGGGGGTTTATTTAACAAAATTAAATTCACATTTCTGAGTCCATCGTAGTGCATCCAATGTCCATCAATCTGGAAAGCTGCAGAATAATGATGTTCCTCTTTGTTAAATAATGTGGCACCTTCCAACAAATACCTGCAAATTAAATGACAAAGTGTAGCAAAAAAGACAAAACTTTGTTTTTAAACATTTCTTAAGTGTTTTTTTTTTTTTTTTTTTTAAGTAGGCTTCACATCCAGAGTGGAACATAGGGCTTGAACTAACAACCCTGAGATCAAGACCTGAGCTGAGATCAAGAGTTGGAAGCTTAACCAACCGAACCACCAAAATGCTCCTTAAATTTTTAATTAAGGAATAAAAATATTGCTGTTATTTATATTCCGGTACCTAAAAAGATATCTGTCAGTAAAAAGCACATACTATAATTGGTAATTTGGAGTAAAATATTTAAGAATTTAAAAACTGATATAATTTAAGAATTTTGAAAAATATTTTAACAATCTGTATCATTCTATTAAATGATATCGTATCATTCTATTAAATAAGAGAAAACCTTTTAAAGGCAAAACGTTAAAAGACCCTATATGTCCTAACTTGTATGCAACAGAGATTTTTATCTCTAATGCTGAAAGTAATATTTTTTGTTTAAACGATGACCTCCTACTATATACTATTTTGACTTGAAATACAAGTAATAGCCAGTCGTTACTGTTTACTATGTGTCAGGTACCAACCTAAACACTTTATATGTGTTATCTCATTAAATCTCACAATAATGTACCAGATAAATATTATCATCTCTGTTTATAAAATCAAGAAACTGATGTTTCTGGTTAAGTTAGGTTAAGTTAGGACCCAAGGTTACATAGCTTGTAAAAGGTGGGGCTGAGATTTGATTCAATTCTGTCTATTCCATAGTCCAACTATTATGCACATTGCCAGAGACTAACCCCCTGTAGTAGATTCTAACCTTATTCGGGGTACAGAATAATAGTTAGCTATGATTCTTTTCAATGATATTTTCTTTTTTTTTTTTAAAGATTTTTATTTATTTATTTGACAGAGAGAGATCACAAGTAGGCAGAGAGGCAGGCAGAGAGAGAGGAAGGGAAGCAGGCTCCCTGGTGAGAAGAGAGCCCGATGCGGGACTCGATCCCAAGACCCTGAGATCATGACCTGAGCCGAAGGCAGCGGCTTAACCCACTGAGCCACCCAGGCGCCCTCAATGGTATTTTCTTAAGGGCTAGTCACAGTCATGATAGAACAGCAGTAAAATAGAAAATAAATTTACTTTTTATTAGTTTTATAAAACATACAAAAAAATACTTACTTGTGATCAGATAAATCCAAGTAATATGGTACATATGCCAGATCTTCAGATTTCCAATGCTGCATATTTAAGACAACAAAAGGGGGTGCCCCATGGCAGAAAACTCGCTGGGAAAATTCTCTTAAGCCACCACAGCTAAAATCGAAAAGAGACATGAACTTTATTACACTTGAAACAAAACTGCCTTTTATCACTTCTGGGTTGTCTTTATTAATTTCATAATAAGTATAATTATCTATTTTAGGTGTGGGTAATGGTGTGGCTATATTAGTATTTTTATTATCTATACCCAGAAGCTTATAAGCTGTGAGATTCTATATAAAAGAAATAATACTTGCAAAACTCCAGGAAAAGCTAGCTATTTTTTTTAAGCTTACAAAATATTTAGTTTTTTGAACTGATATAAAAGCTTTTATATGTCTATACATTTTTCCCCCCTTGGTTGGTTTCAAATGATAATACTGGCAGAGAGGTAAATAGTAGGACTCTTCTAGTCCTCTTTATATTGTATAAAATTCCCTAATTGCATCTTTTTTTTTTTTTAAAGATTTTATGTATTTATTTGACATGCAGAGATAGAGACAGTGAGAGACGGAATACAAACAGAGGGACTGGGAGAGAGAGAAGCCGGCTTCCCCTTGAGCAGGTAGCAAATTGGATGCAGGGCTCAATCCCAGGACACCAGGATCATGACCTGAGCTAAAGGCAGATGTTTAAAGACTGAGCCACCCAGGTGCCCCTAATGGCATCTTTTTGCCGTGAGGATGAGACAAATTCTGTTTTCTTAGTAGTCTCACATATTAAGGATTTGGATCAGAATACCACAAATCAGAATACCACAAATACAGTAAAATCTCGATTAACCGGAATACTCAGGACACAGTATTTTGCTTCATAAACGTTACTGATTAAAGCATTAACTAGAAAACCATTTTGTTTCAGTATTTCCTGTTAAAATACATTAGATTACTTTCTGGACTTAAGTACAATTAACTGAATATATTTTATTCTTCCTTCCTTTTGTGATTAATTAGCTGTAAGGTCATCCTTCTAAATCTTAATTCTCATTATACAATACTGTAGATATAGAAATTGTTAAGAGACTGGGATGAATATGTTCTCTGCCCCTTTTGAATTTTTTTTAAAACTAAGTTAAATTTTTTGGTTGCCATTTACCTCTTTCTCCTAAATGAGGAATGCAGAAAAAAATCCAGTTAATTGGGAGTCCGATTAGCTGGGTTCCGGTTAACCAAGGTTTTATTGTACCTGCTCAGCAGTGGGGAAAAAAAGAAAAGGCATTTGCTTTGTATTCATTAATTAACTGTAGTATGATATTCTATATAGTGAAATTTTATAATGACAACATAGCATAAGATGGCATAGTAAACTACTGTAGGTGTTAAGATTCCAAAAACATTAGGCTTCCAACTCACAAATACTTGTGAGTTGCTATTTCCTAAAGTATTGACATCAAAGAGCCTATCTGCTCAGGTTTCTTTATAAAAAACACAAACACTTTCATCTTAAACGTCTATCATATACTCACCCACTCTCTTCACACAGTTCAATCCTGGAACAGAATAACTCATCCACAGCCAGTCGTATCAAATTTCCATGAGGAATTTCTTGGGGAGGACTACAACAATTACAAAATGTATGTAAGAATTGCTTTGGAAATTTACATGTTAAATATTTATTAGAATAACCAATTTTATAGGTCAATTCGTTATTAGCAAATCAAGTATAAAATTATAACCTGTTTTTCATCTTTTTATTTGTTATAATTATAGCAATCAGTTGAACTTAATAAACATTAATGCATGAAGTTTTCCAAGAAACATTAAATCTTTCTTGAACTCTTCCTGAAATATGCAGTTGTTACTTAAAAAATTTTTTGAGAGGTTTTGGTAGAGGGGATTGTGGTCTTGGGGAAGAAAGGAGGACCCAGAATTAGGAGAGCTGCCGATTAGGTACATGACTAAATGCAAATTACAGCCATTGTTGGCTACTATTACTTGATTAGTTAAAAAATGTCTTCCTACATACTTCAGAGATTGTTTTAAATGTAGGATTGAAATAGAGGCAAAAGCCTTAAAAATTTATATATATATATATATATATATATATATATATATATATATATTCAGTATGATGAAAAATATTTTAAGAGCTTAAAATATTAGCATTAATATTGGATTATAAATATCTAATTATAGTTTCAGAATATACACAAATTGATACTAGTTTTTGAAAAACAAAACAGATTTCTAAAATGCTTTTTAGTTCATTACAATTTGGAGTAATGAAACTTTTTTCCCTGACAGAGATTTCAAACTCAACGTCATCATATCAGCAATATAGGAAATGGACAAAGTGTATTTCAGAAACAAGAAACACATTAATTGACAGATTCCAAAAAGAATAAAATATCTTCAGCTTTCCATAAATAGCAAAATGTTACAATATTAAACTAAATATGTTATAAAGAAATGTGAATTTAGTAAGTTAGGGTATGTGATGTATATTCCAAAAAGGGAATATCTATTAGGCTGTTTCTATGGACCACTGGGTCAAATACATTTTCAGAAAACAATGTGTTTGGGTTTGTTTTTCAGTCCTGTTTTTCTACTGGCAGTTATCTTTTTTTCCAGCTCATGTCCTCTGGGGGCTTTAATGTTTCCCAATACTCTACTAGGCCATGCCAGTTTGGCCTTCTTCCCTATCATTTACCAGCCTGGAGGTCTGCCTTCTCTGTCAAAGCCAAAAATATTCAGCAGGCTATCAGCACCTCTCCTAGCCAGTGAAAAAGCTCCTAACATCAGTATCCTCTCCAGGTATGAAGATTCGAATTTTGGGGTTTCTGTCTATAATTATGCCCTGATCATGACATGAAGGAATACTTTCACTCTTCTTGTTCATGTAAAAACAGCTTACCCAACAGAAATCCATTCAAGAAGTGAACATTCCAATACAGGATTAAATGTTAAGAGGTTATGTTTATGAAACAAACAATTATCTACACAGTGATATTAGCAATTCAAAGCAAGAATAAAATATTTTGCATACGAATTCATTACCTTTCAAGTGAAATAGTTATCAGTTGGTTTTACAAACTCAATTCCAAGATATTTGGATTTAATAAACAATATAGTCCTGCATTTGTGGGGTCGCAATGTGTAAGTAATTACACAGGGTCTGTACTTAAGGAAATACTTTGACTATATTTATTTATAGCAACATTCATTTAAAAAGTACATTATCTCTGCTAAAATGACAGACTTCAAAGCAACTTACTTTATATTAATTGTGCGTTGCTGATCTTCCTGCACTCGAGTTGGGCATCGCCAGTTGGAACAGTAACTCTCTTGTATGGTAGACATGAGATTTTCGAGATTTTTTGTAAAATTATCATGTTCATTCCCAAATAAATCAATTATTAATGAAGCTTTATGAACTTCAGATTTGTATTGCTGTTTTTCCATCTTGTCCCAAATCCAAAGTAGCTTCACAGTTGTGAAACTGTAGGTGTCCATTAAATAAAGGAAACAGTCTACAAACTCTCTACCTAAATGAAGAGAGAGTTCCCTGGGGAAATTTTCATTTTCATTAAGAATGACATATAATAACATCAAGAATCCATCTATGGTGCAGGTGTTTTTCAGTCTAATTTCAACATAGAGTGGGGTACAGGATACTGCTTTGCGGCCAGCTTTGATAGTAAAAACACCTCCCCAAGGAAGAACAGGCCTCCAAAATGAGCGATCTTGGTTATAGTTATTTTTAATTGATGCTTTGATCTCTTCAAACAGTGTCTTCATCCTGCATTTTAAAAGTTTAAGATAGAACATGTAAATCTGTGACTTCCTATGTTAAATGCTTGAAATATGTTTAAATGAAAACAAACTTATCTAAAGATTCAAATTAGGGGTGCCTGGCTGGCTCAGTTGGTAGAACATGTGACTCCTGATCTCCTGATTTTAAGTTTGAACCCCAAGTTGGGTATAAGGATTACTTAAAAATTAAAAAAAAAAAAAAAGGATTCAAATTAAATTTGGTCAGGAGGCCTACCAATATAATGAAAAAATTTAAAACAATTCAAGCTGAGTCTTTTTTTTGGCAATGTGCATGGCCTCTGGAAAGACCATTAAGAAGTGCAATCTTTTTTGAGGTACAGGGTGAGCATTTGATAAAACTTTTATGCTAATTATATTGCAGATTTTATCTTTGATATAAGGAAGACCCTAAAATAAAAAATTCTAAATGAAAAAAGCTATTTGAAAATGCAATCCAATTTGGTTGGGTGCATTCCTAATGTAAACCTCTTTCTCCCTTCAAAATACAAGCTGTGCTTCATTTTCCTTTTAATATGCATGATTCCACTTATGAAACTGCTATAATGGAATTCTTAGTTGGGCTACAGAATAATGGCCAATTATATTTGAAAGACCACATACGAAAAGTAATCCCAGAGTACTTAACTGAAGAGTTGCACAGCTGATACAAAAATCATTTCTAAGCACTTTGGAATTTTCACTTGCAATTTACGACCATGCTGGATATTTTATAATTCTAACTATAGAGGCCATGCTGTGAGGATCTGATTCAGAACTTGGTAAAGTAATCTGATTCCCTCTCTCTGCATGTTTTGGGAATGAACTGGGGTGTCCTCCCTATTTAAATTGTTATTTATGCTTCTCCTAACCTTGATGTTAGCTAAGCAATTTGTTTTTAGTCATTGATTGTATTGTAAAAACATATTGCTGTCATGTACATTATATAAAGCAGAATTTTAAAGAATTAAAGAATGAGGTCCTTTCTAATGAAACTGAATTGAAAAGATTGCTTTACTTGGCACAATAAATGTCTAAACTAAAAACATCACAGGGTTTCTCAATGGTACTTCTATGGAAAAGTATATTTTCATGAAAAAAAGCAAAGCATCTGAGGAAGAGGAAAAGAGAAGTCACAGACTGAGGTGTCTTATTTTGACTATCTTTTCAGGTGCCACACATATCCTCCCAAGCACAACATAAATCCAATACTGAATACTGCAGACCTCCGTGTTTTATTTGTATAATAAAGTCCACATGGCATAAAGTATAGAGTTGTTGAATCACTATTCTGTACACCTAAAACTAATGTAACATTTTGTCAACTATACTTCAGTTAAAAAAAACAACCTGTTTTACACTTTAAAGAAATTAAATTCAAACCAATTTCACAATACTAGCAGACTGAAAATTCAGTTCCACAATGTATTAAACGAGGGCGTGCACGCACACAGTATTTTCGGCTTGAGGCAAGGCTGTGGACTCTAAAATATTCAACACTATATTTAGTCTTAAGTGTAGATGTTTATTCATAGTCGGTAACATGTTGTCGGCTCTAGTCAACCATTTAGGTAATCAGAAGGCGTGGCAAATCTGGAGCCTTAGGCAAACCCAAACGGTTTCTTCTTAATGTTTCTGAAGATTAAAAAAAAAAAAATCATATGGCATTCAAATACCTTTGAAAATGAAAATAACTTTCTTTATGGTTTCACTTATTTCTATTTAATTTTTAAAAACTTTGTAGCAAGGTCACAAGCCTTAGCTCAGATTTCCAAATGTTGCATTGGGAAGGAATCGTAAAATCTCTGCACTATTTTTCTTCAAATTATCTTTAAAGCATGACCAAATGAGTAACTACAGCAAGTTATACTTAGCAGAAATAAACTACAATTATATATATATATATATATAATGAAACTAACTTCTTCAGCCTGTCTTTGCGGGGGAGGAAAAGGGCAGGGGTAGAGAGGATTGAAAGAACTAGAGGACACCTACTCGTTTCAGCATTAAGGTGGTGATTTGTTATAAAGTAAATTACAACAAAAATGAGTAAAAAAGGTGGTGAAATGCCTGCAAAGAGCTTTACTTAAAATTGTCTTAAGATTTCACCACATCTTCGAAAAGACTGTTTCGTTAGGCTGTGCATTAGAAGCCCTGGAGGATATATCCTGCTGGCATCATTGTCCTGATTCAACAGGCCCTCCAGTTTAAATAAACCTGGAAAACTCCCCCGACCTCTATTTCCTTGGCAAAACGACACCTTTCTTTTGCGGTCATTTTCAAGGGTGACAATCTATACTCCACGATGGTCGTGAGAAACAGACCATTCGCCCTAGACACTGAATGCCGGGCCTCCTAAGAGCTCGGCGGTCCTAAGGATCCTCTTTCAATCAGCACCCCGAAATAATCTGAAAAACGGCCACGCGCTCCCCCTCGAAAGAGCGCGGGGCTTCGGGGTAGGGACCTGCGGGGCGCGCGCTGGGGGCCCGCCTCCGTCTCCCGCACTCCGGCCACGCCTACCCCGCCCCCCGGTCCTCTGCGCCCGCGAAGGCCTGGCACCGAGGGCTGGCCCCGCACGGCTGGCCCATCCCCGAGCCTGGAGCAGGTGAAACGGCGGGGCAACCCTGTCCGTGTCCAGGTAGTGTTCCCCTAAGCGCCTGGGACTGCGGGCGCTGGGCTAGAGGGCCGGGCCGCGAAAGGCGTTCCCACACCAGCCAGTCTCCGTCCACCAGGAAGCCGACTTCTCGTACCTCCCCGGGGACCGAAAACCGCCGGTGCCGCCGCACCCGTCGCCGCCGCCGCTTGCTCATGGAGAGCCCGTGCTGCCGCCGCCGCCGCTTCATCTACTAGCACCGTCCGCTGTCTGGGCCTCCCCGGTGTGAGTGCGGGGCTCTGGCACGGCCTCCATCGCACCCGCCGCGGCGGGAGCCACAGCAGCTCCAGCGCCCAGGCCCGATCCGACCGGACCCACGGAGCCAGGACCGCAGGACGCGTAGCTTCTTATTACGGAGGAAGATTCGGCCTGACCTCCGCCCCCCTCCCCCCAGCCCCTAGTACCCAGACGCCTAACGGCGTTGCTGCGCAGGCGCGAAGACGCCCCTGCCAAACGTGCGTGTGTCGGTGTGTATACAGCGTCCAGATTCGCCCAATAGAAACCAAAATCAGGTGCGGGGGGCGGGACCTTGCAAAGAGGGGCGGTGTTCCAGTGTTAGAGGGTGGGACGGGCAGCCGGAAGTGGGCGGGACTTGCGTGGAGGCGGAGCTTTGTTGGCAATCCAGCCTGGCTTTTTGAGGTTTGTATCCTTTTAGGACCTTGATTTTAGTTTGCTTCCAAGTCTTGTCTTCTTAAATTCTTAACTCAGAAGGGGAGAAGTTTGTTTTCCCAAGACACTTTAATTATGCAAGCTTTTAAGTATATAGTTAAGAAAAGTTGAATTAGTGGCTTAACTGCTCTCTTTAGTGTTCAAGGTAGTAATTGGTCAGGGTGCTGTAATTTACAATAGAGTTAACATTTATAGCAATTAGATAGCTTTAGTCCCATTGTAGAGATGAAAAAAAAATGAGTTTCGGAAATGTTAAAGTACCACACATTAAGTGATAGCTGTGAATTGAAGCCAGAAATGCTTAATGCTATAGTCTGTGGGCTCTATCAGTTTTCCTACTCAGTAAGCCCCAGTTCTTGTATCCTTCCTTAAAGAGTTGGAGCTCATATGGCTTAGCTCCTGGAAAACACAGACCACCCTGGAGAACTGCCTTACTCATCATTACAAATGTGGGTACTGTTGAGATATTCCCCATATGTTCAACAAATGATTGGGAAGTGAAACCCAACCTCCAGAACATGCTATACAGAGAGCTCAAGGCCAGTCCAACACATCACTGTGGTCCTCAATCACAGCTGAATCTGGTAGATCCCTCCTTGACTAGTGATGGTCAGTCAGGACTATGGCAGGGACCTTCCTCATACAACTCTCTCAAAGAGTCCCGTGATAGAGGAAAGGAGGGTAGGAGAGGGGGTTGACTTACTCAAAATAATTACTGCAGGTCATGATGGGAAGAAATGGACATCTCTCAGAGTGGGGGTGGGGGGAGAGGCTCTGGCCAAAAAGTAAGAATTAATAATTCTGGCACAGTCTGCTCTTTTCAGTTTCCTTGTTTTTCTTATTTCTTATGGCATTTCACAGATGAAGAAACCGAGGTTCTGAGAGATTATATGACTAGTGTGTCTGTGTTGGGATTTACATGCAAAGAGTTTAGTCTCAGTATTAAAACTATTCTGCAAGTAGAACACTCTTGAAAAATGTTTATACATGTGGATTATATGTTCAGTTGACCTTCTCTCACAAGATATGGGATTAATTTTATACTGATTGAGTTTTTCTCTTCCTGAAAACAGAACCCAGTTGTGGTGGTTATCACCATTTCTGGAGAATAGCAGAGAGATGGCTCATTATGCTGAGGCTTAGCTAGGAAAGGGAAGCATGGATTCTTTGGATACTTGGATAATTCACAAACGTCACTGAGGCCTTTAACTGAGATTTCCATTCTGCTGCTTCTCCGCTCCTCTTAAAATCTGACAGCTGACTTGCAGGGTTTTTTTTTTTAGACAGCTTTATTGAGGTATAATTGACATGTAATATATGGGGCATATTTGAAGTATGTAATTTGTGCAGTTTTGATGTATATATACCCCATCATCTAGTCAAGTGAATATATCCATCATCCTCAATTTTCTTGAAGCCCCGCTTTAATTTCTTCCTTGCATCCCTCCCTGCCTCCCACACCTAAGCAACCACTGATCTACTTTCTGTCATTATAGACTCATTTGCATTTCTAAAGGTTTATGTAAGTGGAATCAGACAGTATGTATCTTTTTTACTTTGGTCTGGTGTCTTTTACCTATCATTATATAGACATTTGTCCAAATTGTTGTGTGTACCAATAGTTCATTCCTTTTTGTTGCTGAGTGTATTCCATTATATGGATGTACTGCAACGTATCCACTCATCTGTTGGTAGACATTTGGGTTGTGTCTAGTTTGGGGCTATTACCAATAAAGCTGCTATGAACATTTGTATACAAGTCTTTGTGTGGACATATATTTCCTTTTTCTTGGGTAAATATCTAGAAGGGGAATGGTTGGATCATACGGCAAATATATGTTTACGTTTTTAAAAAACTGCTAAATGGTTCTCCAGAGTAGTTGAACCATTTTACATTCCCATCAAGACTGTATTCAGAGTGCCATTTCCTGCACATCCTTACCAATACTTGGTATGATCAGTCATTTTAAATTTTAGCCATTCTAGTAGGTGTGCAGTAGTATCTTGTGGTTTTAATATGTTTTTTTCCTAATGACTAATGATGTTGAACATCTTTCTATGTGCTTATTTGCTATCTGTATATATATATATATATATATATATATATATACACACACACACACACACACACACACACTTTTTTTTTTTTTTTTTTTTTGGTGAAGTGTCTGTTTAGATCTTAGTCCCATTAAAAAAAAAATTGGATGGCTGTTTTTGTAAGTCTTGAGAGTTCTTTGTACATTCTGGATACAAGTTCTTTGTAGCAGATATATGCTTTGCAAAGATTTTATTGCGGCCTTGGCAAGTCTTTTCATTCTCAACAAGAACTTTGAAGAGCAGAAGTTTTAAATTTTAATAAAGTCCAATCTGTTCTTTTATCGATTGTGCTTTTAGTGTCATTTCTAAGAAATCTTTGCCTACTCTAAAAGTAAAAGTTCACAAAGACCTTTTACTATGTTCACAAAGACCTTTTACTATGTTCGCTTCCAGAAGTTTTACAGTTTAGGCGATATATTTAGGTCTATGATGCATTTTGAGTTACTTTTTTTTTATGGTTTAAGGCATGGATTCAAGTTCATATATTGTTGTTCCAGCGATATTTCTTTAACGGCTATTCTTTTTCCACTATGCTGTCTTTCTGCTTTTGCCACAAATCAGTTTTTCAGTATCATTTTATAACATATTATTTCATATTTATTCATCATCAGCTATATGTCAGGCCATGTGCTAGCACAGAGATATGTAACAGCAAGTATTCTTTGGTTGCAGAAACTAGAGCTCAAATATTGTCAACTTAAGTAAAATAGAAATTTATTAGAAGGATATGATGAATAATGGAATTAAAGGAAAAGATGAGCAATTAGGTCTCTGATGACTTGGTTGATCAAAAGGCAGGTAGTTCCCCCCAGGACAGTAAGATCCTGTTAACAAAAGAAGACGGAATGGTGGTGGGCAGATATCTCCCATAGCAGTGCTTCCCAACTTTTTTTACACCCATACATGGTAAAATGGTCAGATTTGGGCAGTGTACGAGGGTAAACTGACAGAGATTAGGAAGTGTCTAAATTGGGCGTGGTGAAAAAAAATCCATCACATTTTCTTTATTATGTAATTGTAGGGAAAAGATAAGTATTAGGGTGATATGAAACATTGAATTTATGTAAAACTTCTCAATGAAATATATTTAAAAAATTGATGAGAAACTTGAGCTTATTTCCATGATAAGATTTTTATTTCAAACCTTTATTTAGGGTACCTGGGTGGCTCAGGTGGTTAGGTGTTTGCCTTCGGCTCAGGTCATGATCCCCGGGTTCTGGGGTCGAGTCCCACATTGGACTCCCTGCTCAGTGGGGAGCCTGCTTCTCCCTCTGCCTCTCTCTCTCTTTCTGTCTCTCATGAATAAATAAAACCTTTTAAAAAAACCCTTTATTCAAACTTAATTGTAATACTACATAAGGAAAAATGTATCTATCATAATTATGTAGCTTGGTGAATTTTTACAAAGTGAGCACACCTGTTGTGTGTTCCAGTTACATATACTTGCATAACAAATTACCTCTAAACTTGGCGGCTTAAGACAGCAACATTTATTTTGCTTCCGAATTTGCAATTTGGGCAAGGCGTGATAGGTTAATTTAAAGGCTGGGGGCTGGAATCATCTGAAGCCTCCTTCACTTACATGTTTGGCTACCATGCTCCCCTCTTGGCTCTGACTTTAGCTATGTCTGTGACCAGAACACTCCACGGGGGCTTTCCATGTGATTCCTTGACTTCTTCATAGTGTGGTGGCTGGGTACCAAGAGTGAGCCTCCCAAGAGAGAAGGCCAGGTGGAAGCTCCAGTACCTTTGCTAATCCAGCATTGGAAATCATGCAATGTCAGTTCCAGTGTATTCTGTTTGTTGGGCGTGAGTCACTAAGACCAGTCCATATAAAAGGGGAGGAAATTGGACTTCACCTTCTAATGGAAGGGGTGTCAAGGATCTGTGGATATGTTTTTAAACTCCCACACTTACCTAACCACCTCCCTGATCAAGAAGCAGAACAAAACCAGTGCTCCAACCTTGCGTTCCTGTCATTACCTGCTGCCCCAAAGGTAACCACTATCCTGACTTCTAGTAGCATAGATTAGTGTGGCCTGTTTTTGTAATTTATATAAATAGAATCGTACAATATGTACTCTTTTGTGTCTAGCTTCTTTCAGCATTGCGAGATTCATTCATGTTGTTCTGTGTAGATTGTTCTTATCACTGCTTAGGATTCTATTTTGTAAGTAGCACATAATTTATTTATCCAATTTATTGTCAGTAAGTATTTGGGTAGTTTCCAGTTTTGGCTAATCTGAGAAGTTCTGTCTGATTTGAAATTCTAGTACATGTCTTTTGGGACTTGTATATGTAATATACACATAATTTCCTAGGGAAAATACATGTGGGAGTAAAATGCATATGTTTAATCCACTTTAATAGGCACTGCTAAACACTTTTCCAATCTCCGCCACCTGTATGTAGTGAGTAATCATGATCATTTATTAATACTAGGGTTTATGCTTGAAATGACTATACACAATCATAATAATGATATTCTTAGGTTCTTGATGGTTACCATCGACAGAAGGCTGGGCATAGCTGGCTCTGTTGAGCGGTATTGTGGCTTCTCCAGCATGTTGTCTTCTCACATGATGGCTCAGGGCTGTAAGAACAAGTGTTTCAGTGAACACAGCAGACCTTACGTGGCCTTTTATGACCTAACATCAGAAGTATACCCAGTTTTTGTATACATAAGTGGGTGATAACAAATAGCAGGAGATGATTTTTTTTTCAATTGATGAAACATCTTTTATTTGTCATCAATCAGAATTCATATATTTTGATCTTTTAAAAATTGTAGTCTAACTGTTATTTCGCTGACAAGCATAAGGTTGGAATTCCCTGTGGTAATGACAATGGATTTACAGTCTGTTCAAGTTTTTCATAACAAGTACCTCCTAATAGTAACGATGTTTTTCCCTAAACATACACAGATGTTGATTTACTCATCTTAATAAGCATTATTTGGGATTCTAATTATTAGTAGTAAACTTTTTTTTTTGAGATTTTATTTAATTATTTGACAGAGAGAGACAGCGAGGGCAGCATGAACACAAGCAGGGGGATTGGGAGAGGGAAAGCAGGCTTCCCACTGAGCAGGGAGCCCAATGTGGGACTCAATCCCACGACCCTGGGATCATGACCTGAGCCGAAGGCAGATGCTCAATGACCGAGTCACCTTGGCGCCCCGGTAGTAAACTATTTTTAATATCAGTTTTCTGAAAGGTAAATTTTTGCTTCAAATCTGTAAACTTTGTTGGTAGATGTTAAAATAGGTTCAGAGGGATAATGAAATGAGTATCCTGGGATAGTAAAAGTGCCTGAAAAGGCGAGAGAGAGGACGACTTTGATATCTGACCTTGGAGACAGCCTATTTGAAGAAGTCCTCATACAGGTACAGCCAGCCCATGATGACTTCTCAAGGAGAGACATAGTGGAATAAAATATCCTGATATCATTTTTCTCCCCCCTGTGATATTGTGACACTATTGTATTCTTTGAAAGAGGCACCTTTTCTATCTCTTTTGCTTCATTGGTTGACAGTATTGATAATTTCTATGTTTGTTGATAAAAATGAGTTGATTCAATAATTGCATAAGGTCAGATCCATTATACTACTATCTTTTGTGTTATGGTTGTCATATATTTTTACTGCTACATGGGAACTTAACAAATAAGAAAAAAAGCCCTTTTTATTTACCTACATGTTCACCATTTCTGGTACTTTTCATCCTTTCCTGTAGTTCTAAGTTTCCATCTGGTATCATTTCACTGCAGCCTGAAGAACTTCCTTTAATATTTTCTGTATTGCATATCTGCTATGTTGGTTTTTAAAAAATGGCTGCGCATTCTTTGACACTTTTTCCACTAAGATACTGAGTCTTTATCCCCTCCTCTTGAATCTGGGTAGGTTAGTGATTTCTTTGACCTATACTGAACAGCAGAAATGAAACACTATGACTTCTGACGTTAGGTCATAAAAGACTGTGAAGTTCCTGCTATTCATTTGAACACTTGGTCTTAGGGCTCTGAGACACCATGTGAGAAGACTGCCATGCTGGAGAGGCCACATTCTGGTCAACAGAGTCAGCCAAACCCAGTGGTCTAGTCATCCCTGTTATGGTGCCAGATATGTGAGTGAAGCTGTCTTGAATCCTCCAGACTTCTCATTTACCAGGTGAATACCCCAAGTAGCTTCTCTTGATACCACAAGGAATGTACAGATCACCAAACTGAAACTTGTCCAAATTCCTGATTTTCATAATCATGAGCTATAATAAAATTATTGTTTTAAGCAACTATTTTTTTGAGCAGTTACATAGTATTAGATAAATGGAGCAAAATTTGGGGTGCTGTTGTAGCAAAAATCTAAAGCATGGCACTGGCTTTGGGACAAGATGTGAGGCAGAAGTTGACAGGGCTTTGAGAAGACTGTTAATGGGATCCTGACAGTCATTGAGGAGGATGTCAACGAGAGCTTAAAAAATAAAGAAAATGTTTTTTGGAAGCTGAAGGAAAGGAGGATCTTGTTCTGTTATGGCAGATGGTTTAGCAAATGTGATAACATGGATAATCATAAAATACATTTAATGAACTGATAGATCTGGCTTAGGAGACTTCCAGACAGACTGCTGGAAGTTATATTTTATTTATTTGTTTTAAAATTATGTATCATAGGGTATGGATAGACAGAGCTTGTTAAAGAAGGACTTATTCAACTTTCAAACAGAATTTAGAGGAACTATATAGGAACAAGATCTGAAAATGAAACTATTTCTTATCCTTAGTTTCTCCCAGCAGAACATACTCAAAGAAAGAGCCACAGAATGAAGATCAAATTCAAGGCTCTGTTAGAAAATCATGGGCTCAAGGTAAAGATGAGGCCGAGGATGTGATTGTAAAACCTTTGGTTATGAGTTCAGAAAGAGAAAAAAGCCTTGTAAGGTTCTTAAGGGGTTGTAGTATAGACACTCTCTCCCAAACAGTAAGGCCTCTCAGATTCTTAAGGTTATTATCCCACAGTAGCTTCATAGGGGGCCTAGGGTAGAACAGGGCTTATCTAGAAGATATTTGTAGATTTGGCTTTTAATATTCAAAAAATCCAAAATTTTAAAAGTAATAATGTCAGTTTACACTGAAAGCAGAGAGCCCGATGCGGGGCTCGATCCCAGGACCCTGGGATCATGACCCGAGCCGAAGGCAGAGGCTTTAATCCACTGAGCCACCCAGGCGCCCCCAAAATCTTTTTTTTTGAAGATTTTATTTATTTATTTGACAGAGATCACAGTAGGTGGGGGGGGGGGGGCATGGGAAGCAGGCTCCCCGCTGAGCAGAGAACCCGATGTGGGGCTCAATCCCAGGACCCCAGGATCATGACCTGAGCGGAGGGCAGAGGCTTTAACCCACTGAGCCACCCAGGCACCCCTCAAAATCTTTCTTGATTGTAGCTTTTCAAACAGAAGAATTTGTGCTGATTTTAAATGTTAGAGCATTGACAAAGATGAAAATATGTTTGCTTTGGCTGTGGTTCAGCAGCAATAATCGCAGTCATTTTGCATGTACTGCTTACCCTTTATGCCTATAGCACTGTTATTTTTCAAATAATTAAATATCACTAAATCATTTAATTATAATATTAAACTGTTGATATGCTCAACATGTACAGCTTTTCTTTTATGTGTTATAAGAGTTATCTGCTTATATAGCTTAGTTGTTTACTCATACTCTAAGAATGAAATAGAAAATGGGAGTCACCCTAAGCAAGCATGCTTATGGTAATTATCTTTAGTTTTTCTTCCTCTTTGACTGGATCAATATCTGAGATCTGATATATCAATATCTGAGAACAATATCTCAGATATTAAGTCAACTATAATAATAACAAAAAGCTACTTTAAAGGATAAATCAAAGATTACTTGCTAAATTGGGGTCAAATGTTTCTTTTGCTACAAAGAAGTTTGACATTCCTACTTTAATTTGCTTTATTTGTCCTTTATCCCCTTCTGATTGAGGCCAGGGTTTTAAAATCACTTTTCCTCTCCCCATAAGGTTGAGTTAGGGTTTTTGGCATTTTTATTAAAAATACATTCTGGGGGTTCCTGGGTGGCTCAATCAGCTAAGTGTTTGCCTTCAGCTCAGGTCATGATCCTGGGGTCCTGGGATTGAGGCCCACATCAGGCTCCCTGTTCAGCAGGGAGTCGGCTCCTCCCTCTCCCTCTGCTCCTCCTCCCCCATTGTGCTCTCTCTCTCAAATAAATAAAAAATCTAAAATAAATAAATAAAAAACAATTCTGATTATTTCTTCATGTCTTTCACTTCTTCCCCCCTCCCCCGACCCGCTCCAGTATTCCAATTTTTCTAAGAGTGTTTAAGGTTGTAAAGAATTTTCCATACCCTCACCTTCACATCCTGCAGATAATCTAATTTAATTATTTTTCACCCCTTTTCTACCCACTGTTTGGTCAGCAGGGGAAATTGTTTCTATCTGCCAACCAACCACTACTGTAACAATAAGCTACCTATTATCCTTAAAATCCAACCATCTTGGGGTCCAGAAGGCATACTTAAATTCTATTACATGTAAGGCCATTATTGATAGGAGCAACTGCCCAAATAAATAATTTAAAAGAAACGATCTAGAAAGTTCATTAGTAACAGAGAATCTGGGAGACGTGCCTCTGTATGAAAGAGGTAGAAAACAATATATTTTTTATTAGCATGTTCAAGGCAGTCAAGATTTTAACAAACATCTTAATCCTCACAACAACCCTGTGAGGTAGGTAAAAGTCACTGTTTTGTGATAAGCTAGTATTATTCCAAATAAAGTGCAATTCTTAAAAGAATAACCTGCATTAGGAATAATTATGCTAATGAGCCACGTTTATATACTAATATTTGTTTTTGTATACTTTGATTCATGCAATAAGGTGTCCCCATAAAAATTCACTGTAAATCACTGTAAAAACATGTGGGGGACTATTTAAATAAACTCTGGGGTAGATTTTTTTTTTGTAAAATAAATCACTATTTTTTATCTTATACAAGACATAATTTTCACAGTATTCGCTCAAAGTGAGGCATTCTCAGCATTGTTAAACTCACATTTATTCTTTTGTAAGTTATTTCAACATGGCACCAAGCCAATGTAAGATTTAATTTCCTGAATTAAATCTTACCAATTTGGTATATGGCAGTGAACTGTGTTGTCATGTAGACATCTCCAAGTATACTGCATGCAGCCCCAACCCAAAATCTAAGATGGACTGTTTATTGAAATTAAATACTAAAGTAAATGTTGATAAACTGCAAAAAGTATTTTCCCTTGAAGAGATTACTTAATTTTTTTCCTTAAAAAAGGAAGAAAGATCTTAAGGTTTTGAAAACAATTTCTGATAACTATAAAATTCTAGTGATTTGTATTGCAAATCAAACCCTCATGCTATCAGTTTACTACTTATAAGGAAGCCAGCAGTTTGTTACTCCAAAAGTTTAGGGTTTTTTTTCCCTGTGAAAATATGATTTAAGAGCAAAAAAAATATATTCTAGGCACCATTTTCTCTTAAATATATATTTAAAGTATATTTCTATCGTTAATCCAGCATTAGTAAGCATCCTATTGCCTGATATTTATAGTTGTCTTATCTTCAGAACAGATTTTTATTAGAGAATTTCCATTACATTTAATTATGTTAGATTAGTTATATATTTTATTTGTAACAATAACTTTAAGCTTGCAAGTTTTAGTTAACACTTAAAATCAGTTAATACTTAAAATCTGGCAGGTTTATAATACTTCAGAGCAAGTGGTTAAAGTAATTTGCCATTATAGAGAAATAATTTAAGCCCAGAAAAACATTCTCACCAAAGTATTTTTAAAAACTGCTATTAGGCTAATCAATGAGTAAAAAAGATTAAGCCATCTATAAGTTCGACATTCAAATCCATACTAGATCCAACAGTGCACTTTGGATTTTAGTGAGGTAGGGCAAAAAATATAGTCAAATACATTTTGAACTGTTAAATTTATATAAACTGAAATACTGATTTGTACCCAGGTTTTATTTGAATATCCAAAAAGAAAAACCGAGAATTCAAATGATGAAGTATTTTCTTGCTTTCAAGGACAGAACTATAAAAATCTTTTGAGTATGCATAATTAAAAAATACAAAGGCTACAAGATATATTTATTTCAACATAAAGTATGCTTATATAAAAATTACCCAGGACATAGAAAAAAGAAATACAAATATTTTTGCATAGATTCTCCATATATAATATTTACCTGGGGCTAAACACTGGAAAATACACCTCTGAAACTAGTATAGTTCAACTATTTCCTTGGATACCAAGTATATACAAAATAAAAGTCCTTCATCTTGGGGGGAGCATGGGCAGGAGGGAAAACAATTTAATTTAGCATCAGTCTATATTTATTTCTCTGTTGCTCGAATATAAACCAATGATGACAAGAGGAGAAACTCTGGGGGTTTATTTAACAAAATTAAATTCACATTTCTGAGTCCATCGTAGTGCATCCAATGTCCATCAATCTGGAAAGCTGCAGAATAATGATGTTCCTCTTTGTTAAATAATGTGGCACCTTCCAACAAATACCTGCAAATTAAATGACAAAGTGTAGCAAAAAAGACAAAACTTTGTTTTTAAACATTTCTTAAGTGTTTTTTTTTTTTTTTTTTTTAAGTAGGCTTCACATCCAGAGTGGAACATAGGGCTTGAACTAACAACCCTGAGATCAAGACCTGAGCTGAGATCAAGAGTTGGAAGCTTAACCAACCGAACCACCAAAATGCTCCTTAAATTTTTAATTAAGGAATAAAAATATTGCTGTTATTTATATTCCGGTACCTAAAAAGATATCTGTCAGTAAAAAGCACATACTATAATTGGTAATTTGGAGTAAAATATTTAAGAATTTAAAAACTGATATAATTTAAGAATTTTGAAAAATATTTTAACAATCTGTATCATTCTATTAAATGATATCGTATCATTCTATTAAATAAGAGAAAACCTTTTAAAGGCAAAACGTTAAAAGACCCTATATGTCCTAACTTGTATGCAACAGAGATTTTTATCTCTAATGCTGAAAGTAATATTTTTTGTTTAAACGATGACCTCCTACTATATACTATTTTGACTTGAAATACAAGTAATAGCCAGTCGTTACTGTTTACTATGTGTCAGGTACCAACCTAAACACTTTATATGTGTTATCTCATTAAATCTCACAATAATGTACCAGATAAATATTATCATCTCTGTTTATAAAATCAAGAAACTGATGTTTCTGGTTAAGTTAGGTTAAGTTAGGACCCAAGGTTACATAGCTTGTAAAAGGTGGGGCTGAGATTTGATTCAATTCTGTCTATTCCATAGTCCAACTATTATGCACATTGCCAGAGACTAACCCCCTGTAGTAGATTCTAACCTTATTCGGGGTACAGAATAATAGTTAGCTATGATTCTTTTCAATGATATTTTCTTTTTTTTTTTTAAAGATTTTTATTTATTTATTTGACAGAGAGAGATCACAAGTAGGCAGAGAGGCAGGCAGAGAGAGAGGAAGGGAAGCAGGCTCCCTGGTGAGAAGAGAGCCCGATGCGGGACTCGATCCCAAGACCCTGAGATCATGACCTGAGCCGAAGGCAGCGGCTTAACCCACTGAGCCACCCAGGCGCCCTCAATGGTATTTTCTTAAGGGCTAGTCACAGTCATGATAGAACAGCAGTAAAATAGAAAATAAATTTACTTTTTATTAGTTTTATAAAACATACAAAAAAATACTTACTTGTGATCAGATAAATCCAAGTAATATGGTACATATGCCAGATCTTCAGATTTCCAATGCTGCATATTTAAGACAACAAAAGGGGGTGCCCCATGGCAGAAAACTCGCTGGGAAAATTCTCTTAAGCCACCACAGCTAAAATCGAAAAGAGACATGAACTTTATTACACTTGAAACAAAACTGCCTTTTATCACTTCTGGGTTGTCTTTATTAATTTCATAATAAGTATAATTATCTATTTTAGGTGTGGGTAATGGTGTGGCTATATTAGTATTTTTATTATCTATACCCAGAAGCTTATAAGCTGTGAGATTCTATATAAAAGAAATAATACTTGCAAAACTCCAGGAAAAGCTAGCTATTTTTTTTAAGCTTACAAAATATTTAGTTTTTTGAACTGATATAAAAGCTTTTATATGTCTATACATTTTTCCCCCCTTGGTTGGTTTCAAATGATAATACTGGCAGAGAGGTAAATAGTAGGACTCTTCTAGTCCTCTTTATATTGTATAAAATTCCCTAATTGCATCTTTTTTTTTTTTTAAAGATTTTATGTATTTATTTGACATGCAGAGATAGAGACAGTGAGAGACGGAATACAAACAGAGGGACTGGGAGAGAGAGAAGCCGGCTTCCCCTTGAGCAGGTAGCAAATTGGATGCAGGGCTCAATCCCAGGACACCAGGATCATGACCTGAGCTAAAGGCAGATGTTTAAAGACTGAGCCACCCAGGTGCCCCTAATGGCATCTTTTTGCCGTGAGGATGAGACAAATTCTGTTTTCTTAGTAGTCTCACATATTAAGGATTTGGATCAGAATACCACAAATCAGAATACCACAAATACAGTAAAATCTCGATTAACCGGAATACTCAGGACACAGTATTTTGCTTCATAAACGTTACTGATTAAAGCATTAACTAGAAAACCATTTTGTTTCAGTATTTCCTGTTAAAATACATTAGATTACTTTCTGGACTTAAGTACAATTAACTGAATATATTTTATTCTTCCTTCCTTTTGTGATTAATTAGCTGTAAGGTCATCCTTCTAAATCTTAATTCTCATTATACAATACTGTAGATATAGAAATTGTTAAGAGACTGGGATGAATATGTTCTCTGCCCCTTTTGAATTTTTTTTAAAACTAAGTTAAATTTTTTGGTTGCCATTTACCTCTTTCTCCTAAATGAGGAATGCAGAAAAAAATCCAGTTAATTGGGAGTCCGATTAGCTGGGTTCCGGTTAACCAAGGTTTTATTGTACCTGCTCAGCAGTGGGGAAAAAAAGAAAAGGCATTTGCTTTGTATTCATTAATTAACTGTAGTATGATATTCTATATAGTGAAATTTTATAATGACAACATAGCATAAGATGGCATAGTAAACTACTGTAGGTGTTAAGATTCCAAAAACATTAGGCTTCCAACTCACAAATACTTGTGAGTTGCTATTTCCTAAAGTATTGACATCAAAGAGCCTATCTGCTCAGGTTTCTTTATAAAAAACACAAACACTTTCATCTTAAACGTCTATCATATACTCACCCACTCTCTTCACACAGTTCAATCCTGGAACAGAATAACTCATCCACAGCCAGTCGTATCAAATTTCCATGAGGAATTTCTTGGGGAGGACTACAACAATTACAAAATGTATGTAAGAATTGCTTTGGAAATTTACATGTTAAATATTTATTAGAATAACCAATTTTATAGGTCAATTCGTTATTAGCAAATCAAGTATAAAATTATAACCTGTTTTTCATCTTTTTATTTGTTATAATTATAGCAATCAGTTGAACTTAATAAACATTAATGCATGAAGTTTTCCAAGAAACATTAAATCTTTCTTGAACTCTTCCTGAAATATGCAGTTGTTACTTAAAAAATTTTTTGAGAGGTTTTGGTAGAGGGGATTGTGGTCTTGGGGAAGAAAGGAGGACCCAGAATTAGGAGAGCTGCCGATTAGGTACATGACTAAATGCAAATTACAGCCATTGTTGGCTACTATTACTTGATTAGTTAAAAAATGTCTTCCTACATACTTCAGAGATTGTTTTAAATGTAGGATTGAAATAGAGGCAAAAGCCTTAAAAATTTATATATATATATATATATATATATATATATATATATATATATATTCAGTATGATGAAAAATATTTTAAGAGCTTAAAATATTAGCATTAATATTGGATTATAAATATCTAATTATAGTTTCAGAATATACACAAATTGATACTAGTTTTTGAAAAACAAAACAGATTTCTAAAATGCTTTTTAGTTCATTACAATTTGGAGTAATGAAACTTTTTTCCCTGACAGAGATTTCAAACTCAACGTCATCATATCAGCAATATAGGAAATGGACAAAGTGTATTTCAGAAACAAGAAACACATTAATTGACAGATTCCAAAAAGAATAAAATATCTTCAGCTTTCCATAAATAGCAAAATGTTACAATATTAAACTAAATATGTTATAAAGAAATGTGAATTTAGTAAGTTAGGGTATGTGATGTATATTCCAAAAAGGGAATATCTATTAGGCTGTTTCTATGGACCACTGGGTCAAATACATTTTCAGAAAACAATGTGTTTGGGTTTGTTTTTCAGTCCTGTTTTTCTACTGGCAGTTATCTTTTTTTCCAGCTCATGTCCTCTGGGGGCTTTAATGTTTCCCAATACTCTACTAGGCCATGCCAGTTTGGCCTTCTTCCCTATCATTTACCAGCCTGGAGGTCTGCCTTCTCTGTCAAAGCCAAAAATATTCAGCAGGCTATCAGCACCTCTCCTAGCCAGTGAAAAAGCTCCTAACATCAGTATCCTCTCCAGGTATGAAGATTCGAATTTTGGGGTTTCTGTCTATAATTATGCCCTGATCATGACATGAAGGAATACTTTCACTCTTCTTGTTCATGTAAAAACAGCTTACCCAACAGAAATCCATTCAAGAAGTGAACATTCCAATACAGGATTAAATGTTAAGAGGTTATGTTTATGAAACAAACAATTATCTACACAGTGATATTAGCAATTCAAAGCAAGAATAAAATATTTTGCATACGAATTCATTACCTTTCAAGTGAAATAGTTATCAGTTGGTTTTACAAACTCAATTCCAAGATATTTGGATTTAATAAACAATATAGTCCTGCATTTGTGGGGTCGCAATGTGTAAGTAATTACACAGGGTCTGTACTTAAGGAAATACTTTGACTATATTTATTTATAGCAACATTCATTTAAAAAGTACATTATCTCTGCTAAAATGACAGACTTCAAAGCAACTTACTTTATATTAATTGTGCGTTGCTGATCTTCCTGCACTCGAGTTGGGCATCGCCAGTTGGAACAGTAACTCTCTTGTATGGTAGACATGAGATTTTCGAGATTTTTTGTAAAATTATCATGTTCATTCCCAAATAAATCAATTATTAATGAAGCTTTATGAACTTCAGATTTGTATTGCTGTTTTTCCATCTTGTCCCAAATCCAAAGTAGCTTCACAGTTGTGAAACTGTAGGTGTCCATTAAATAAAGGAAACAGTCTACAAACTCTCTACCTAAATGAAGAGAGAGTTCCCTGGGGAAATTTTCATTTTCATTAAGAATGACATATAATAACATCAAGAATCCATCTATGGTGCAGGTGTTTTTCAGTCTAATTTCAACATAGAGTGGGGTACAGGATACTGCTTTGCGGCCAGCTTTGATAGTAAAAACACCTCCCCAAGGAAGAACAGGCCTCCAAAATGAGCGATCTTGGTTATAGTTATTTTTAATTGATGCTTTGATCTCTTCAAACAGTGTCTTCATCCTGCATTTTAAAAGTTTAAGATAGAACATGTAAATCTGTGACTTCCTATGTTAAATGCTTGAAATATGTTTAAATGAAAACAAACTTATCTAAAGATTCAAATTAGGGGTGCCTGGCTGGCTCAGTTGGTAGAACATGTGACTCCTGATCTCCTGATTTTAAGTTTGAACCCCAAGTTGGGTATAAGGATTACTTAAAAATTAAAAAAAAAAAAAAAGGATTCAAATTAAATTTGGTCAGGAGGCCTACCAATATAATGAAAAAATTTAAAACAATTCAAGCTGAGTCTTTTTTTTGGCAATGTGCATGGCCTCTGGAAAGACCATTAAGAAGTGCAATCTTTTTTGAGGTACAGGGTGAGCATTTGATAAAACTTTTATGCTAATTATATTGCAGATTTTATCTTTGATATAAGGAAGACCCTAAAATAAAAAATTCTAAATGAAAAAAGCTATTTGAAAATGCAATCCAATTTGGTTGGGTGCATTCCTAATGTAAACCTCTTTCTCCCTTCAAAATACAAGCTGTGCTTCATTTTCCTTTTAATATGCATGATTCCACTTATGAAACTGCTATAATGGAATTCTTAGTTGGGCTACAGAATAATGGCCAATTATATTTGAAAGACCACATACGAAAAGTAATCCCAGAGTACTTAACTGAAGAGTTGCACAGCTGATACAAAAATCATTTCTAAGCACTTTGGAATTTTCACTTGCAATTTACGACCATGCTGGATATTTTATAATTCTAACTATAGAGGCCATGCTGTGAGGATCTGATTCAGAACTTGGTAAAGTAATCTGATTCCCTCTCTCTGCATGTTTTGGGAATGAACTGGGGTGTCCTCCCTATTTAAATTGTTATTTATGCTTCTCCTAACCTTGATGTTAGCTAAGCAATTTGTTTTTAGTCATTGATTGTATTGTAAAAACATATTGCTGTCATGTACATTATATAAAGCAGAATTTTAAAGAATTAAAGAATGAGGTCCTTTCTAATGAAACTGAATTGAAAAGATTGCTTTACTTGGCACAATAAATGTCTAAACTAAAAACATCACAGGGTTTCTCAATGGTACTTCTATGGAAAAGTATATTTTCATGAAAAAAAGCAAAGCATCTGAGGAAGAGGAAAAGAGAAGTCACAGACTGAGGTGTCTTATTTTGACTATCTTTTCAGGTGCCACACATATCCTCCCAAGCACAACATAAATCCAATACTGAATACTGCAGACCTCCGTGTTTTATTTGTATAATAAAGTCCACATGGCATAAAGTATAGAGTTGTTGAATCACTATTCTGTACACCTAAAACTAATGTAACATTTTGTCAACTATACTTCAGTTAAAAAAAACAACCTGTTTTACACTTTAAAGAAATTAAATTCAAACCAATTTCACAATACTAGCAGACTGAAAATTCAGTTCCACAATGTATTAAACGAGGGCGTGCACGCACACAGTATTTTCGGCTTGAGGCAAGGCTGTGGACTCTAAAATATTCAACACTATATTTAGTCTTAAGTGTAGATGTTTATTCATAGTCGGTAACATGTTGTCGGCTCTAGTCAACCATTTAGGTAATCAGAAGGCGTGGCAAATCTGGAGCCTTAGGCAAACCCAAACGGTTTCTTCTTAATGTTTCTGAAGATTAAAAAAAAAAAAATCATATGGCATTCAAATACCTTTGAAAATGAAAATAACTTTCTTTATGGTTTCACTTATTTCTATTTAATTTTTAAAAACTTTGTAGCAAGGTCACAAGCCTTAGCTCAGATTTCCAAATGTTGCATTGGGAAGGAATCGTAAAATCTCTGCACTATTTTTCTTCAAATTATCTTTAAAGCATGACCAAATGAGTAACTACAGCAAGTTATACTTAGCAGAAATAAACTACAATTATATATATATATATATATAATGAAACTAACTTCTTCAGCCTGTCTTTGCGGGGGAGGAAAAGGGCAGGGGTAGAGAGGATTGAAAGAACTAGAGGACACCTACTCGTTTCAGCATTAAGGTGGTGATTTGTTATAAAGTAAATTACAACAAAAATGAGTAAAAAAGGTGGTGAAATGCCTGCAAAGAGCTTTACTTAAAATTGTCTTAAGATTTCACCACATCTTCGAAAAGACTGTTTCGTTAGGCTGTGCATTAGAAGCCCTGGAGGATATATCCTGCTGGCATCATTGTCCTGATTCAACAGGCCCTCCAGTTTAAATAAACCTGGAAAACTCCCCCGACCTCTATTTCCTTGGCAAAACGACACCTTTCTTTTGCGGTCATTTTCAAGGGTGACAATCTATACTCCACGATGGTCGTGAGAAACAGACCATTCGCCCTAGACACTGAATGCCGGGCCTCCTAAGAGCTCGGCGGTCCTAAGGATCCTCTTTCAATCAGCACCCCGAAATAATCTGAAAAACGGCCACGCGCTCCCCCTCGAAAGAGCGCGGGGCTTCGGGGTAGGGACCTGCGGGGCGCGCGCTGGGGGCCCGCCTCCGTCTCCCGCACTCCGGCCACGCCTACCCCGCCCCCCGGTCCTCTGCGCCCGCGAAGGCCTGGCACCGAGGGCTGGCCCCGCACGGCTGGCCCATCCCCGAGCCTGGAGCAGGTGAAACGGCGGGGCAACCCTGTCCGTGTCCAGGTAGTGTTCCCCTAAGCGCCTGGGACTGCGGGCGCTGGGCTAGAGGGCCGGGCCGCGAAAGGCGTTCCCACACCAGCCAGTCTCCGTCCACCAGGAAGCCGACTTCTCGTACCTCCCCGGGGACCGAAAACCGCCGGTGCCGCCGCACCCGTCGCCGCCGCCGCTTGCTCATGGAGAGCCCGTGCTGCCGCCGCCGCCGCTTCATCTACTAGCACCGTCCGCTGTCTGGGCCTCCCCGGTGTGAGTGCGGGGCTCTGGCACGGCCTCCATCGCACCCGCCGCGGCGGGAGCCACAGCAGCTCCAGCGCCCAGGCCCGATCCGACCGGACCCACGGAGCCAGGACCGCAGGACGCGTAGCTTCTTATTACGGAGGAAGATTCGGCCTGACCTCCGCCCCCCTCCCCCCAGCCCCTAGTACCCAGACGCCTAACGGCGTTGCTGCGCAGGCGCGAAGACGCCCCTGCCAAACGTGCGTGTGTCGGTGTGTATACAGCGTCCAGATTCGCCCAATAGAAACCAAAATCAGGTGCGGGGGGCGGGACCTTGCAAAGAGGGGCGGTGTTCCAGTGTTAGAGGGTGGGACGGGCAGCCGGAAGTGGGCGGGACTTGCGTGGAGGCGGAGCTTTGTTGGCAATCCAGCCTGGCTTTTTGAGGTTTGTATCCTTTTAGGACCTTGATTTTAGTTTGCTTCCAAGTCTTGTCTTCTTAAATTCTTAACTCAGAAGGGGAGAAGTTTGTTTTCCCAAGACACTTTAATTATGCAAGCTTTTAAGTATATAGTTAAGAAAAGTTGAATTAGTGGCTTAACTGCTCTCTTTAGTGTTCAAGGTAGTAATTGGTCAGGGTGCTGTAATTTACAATAGAGTTAACATTTATAGCAATTAGATAGCTTTAGTCCCATTGTAGAGATGAAAAAAAAATGAGTTTCGGAAATGTTAAAGTACCACACATTAAGTGATAGCTGTGAATTGAAGCCAGAAATGCTTAATGCTATAGTCTGTGGGCTCTATCAGTTTTCCTACTCAGTAAGCCCCAGTTCTTGTATCCTTCCTTAAAGAGTTGGAGCTCATATGGCTTAGCTCCTGGAAAACACAGACCACCCTGGAGAACTGCCTTACTCATCATTACAAATGTGGGTACTGTTGAGATATTCCCCATATGTTCAACAAATGATTGGGAAGTGAAACCCAACCTCCAGAACATGCTATACAGAGAGCTCAAGGCCAGTCCAACACATCACTGTGGTCCTCAATCACAGCTGAATCTGGTAGATCCCTCCTTGACTAGTGATGGTCAGTCAGGACTATGGCAGGGACCTTCCTCATACAACTCTCTCAAAGAGTCCCGTGATAGAGGAAAGGAGGGTAGGAGAGGGGGTTGACTTACTCAAAATAATTACTGCAGGTCATGATGGGAAGAAATGGACATCTCTCAGAGTGGGGGTGGGGGGAGAGGCTCTGGCCAAAAAGTAAGAATTAATAATTCTGGCACAGTCTGCTCTTTTCAGTTTCCTTGTTTTTCTTATTTCTTATGGCATTTCACAGATGAAGAAACCGAGGTTCTGAGAGATTATATGACTAGTGTGTCTGTGTTGGGATTTACATGCAAAGAGTTTAGTCTCAGTATTAAAACTATTCTGCAAGTAGAACACTCTTGAAAAATGTTTATACATGTGGATTATATGTTCAGTTGACCTTCTCTCACAAGATATGGGATTAATTTTATACTGATTGAGTTTTTCTCTTCCTGAAAACAGAACCCAGTTGTGGTGGTTATCACCATTTCTGGAGAATAGCAGAGAGATGGCTCATTATGCTGAGGCTTAGCTAGGAAAGGGAAGCATGGATTCTTTGGATACTTGGATAATTCACAAACGTCACTGAGGCCTTTAACTGAGATTTCCATTCTGCTGCTTCTCCGCTCCTCTTAAAATCTGACAGCTGACTTGCAGGGTTTTTTTTTTTAGACAGCTTTATTGAGGTATAATTGACATGTAATATATGGGGCATATTTGAAGTATGTAATTTGTGCAGTTTTGATGTATATATACCCCATCATCTAGTCAAGTGAATATATCCATCATCCTCAATTTTCTTGAAGCCCCGCTTTAATTTCTTCCTTGCATCCCTCCCTGCCTCCCACACCTAAGCAACCACTGATCTACTTTCTGTCATTATAGACTCATTTGCATTTCTAAAGGTTTATGTAAGTGGAATCAGACAGTATGTATCTTTTTTACTTTGGTCTGGTGTCTTTTACCTATCATTATATAGACATTTGTCCAAATTGTTGTGTGTACCAATAGTTCATTCCTTTTTGTTGCTGAGTGTATTCCATTATATGGATGTACTGCAACGTATCCACTCATCTGTTGGTAGACATTTGGGTTGTGTCTAGTTTGGGGCTATTACCAATAAAGCTGCTATGAACATTTGTATACAAGTCTTTGTGTGGACATATATTTCCTTTTTCTTGGGTAAATATCTAGAAGGGGAATGGTTGGATCATACGGCAAATATATGTTTACGTTTTTAAAAAACTGCTAAATGGTTCTCCAGAGTAGTTGAACCATTTTACATTCCCATCAAGACTGTATTCAGAGTGCCATTT
>NW_019154088.1:42709018-42719018 GCF_002288905.1 Enhydra lutris kenyoni | reverse complement strand
AATACATGTGGGAGTAAAATGCATATGTTTAATCCACTTTAATAGGCACTGCTAAACACTTTTCCAATCTCCGCCACCTGTATGTAGTGAGTAATCATGATCATTTATTAATACTAGGGTTTATGCTTGAAATGACTATACACAATCATAATAATGATATTCTTAGGTTCTTGATGGTTACCATCGACAGAAGGCTGGGCATAGCTGGCTCTGTTGAGCGGTATTGTGGCTTCTCCAGCATGTTGTCTTCTCACATGATGGCTCAGGGCTGTAAGAACAAGTGTTTCAGTGAACACAGCAGACCTTACGTGGCCTTTTATGACCTAACATCAGAAGTATACCCAGTTTTTGTATACATAAGTGGGTGATAACAAATAGCAGGAGATGATTTTTTTTTCAATTGATGAAACATCTTTTATTTGTCATCAATCAGAATTCATATATTTTGATCTTTTAAAAATTGTAGTCTAACTGTTATTTCGCTGACAAGCATAAGGTTGGAATTCCCTGTGGTAATGACAATGGATTTACAGTCTGTTCAAGTTTTTCATAACAAGTACCTCCTAATAGTAACGATGTTTTTCCCTAAACATACACAGATGTTGATTTACTCATCTTAATAAGCATTATTTGGGATTCTAATTATTAGTAGTAAACTTTTTTTTTTGAGATTTTATTTAATTATTTGACAGAGAGAGACAGCGAGGGCAGCATGAACACAAGCAGGGGGATTGGGAGAGGGAAAGCAGGCTTCCCACTGAGCAGGGAGCCCAATGTGGGACTCAATCCCACGACCCTGGGATCATGACCTGAGCCGAAGGCAGATGCTCAATGACCGAGTCACCTTGGCGCCCCGGTAGTAAACTATTTTTAATATCAGTTTTCTGAAAGGTAAATTTTTGCTTCAAATCTGTAAACTTTGTTGGTAGATGTTAAAATAGGTTCAGAGGGATAATGAAATGAGTATCCTGGGATAGTAAAAGTGCCTGAAAAGGCGAGAGAGAGGACGACTTTGATATCTGACCTTGGAGACAGCCTATTTGAAGAAGTCCTCATACAGGTACAGCCAGCCCATGATGACTTCTCAAGGAGAGACATAGTGGAATAAAATATCCTGATATCATTTTTCTCCCCCCTGTGATATTGTGACACTATTGTATTCTTTGAAAGAGGCACCTTTTCTATCTCTTTTGCTTCATTGGTTGACAGTATTGATAATTTCTATGTTTGTTGATAAAAATGAGTTGATTCAATAATTGCATAAGGTCAGATCCATTATACTACTATCTTTTGTGTTATGGTTGTCATATATTTTTACTGCTACATGGGAACTTAACAAATAAGAAAAAAAGCCCTTTTTATTTACCTACATGTTCACCATTTCTGGTACTTTTCATCCTTTCCTGTAGTTCTAAGTTTCCATCTGGTATCATTTCACTGCAGCCTGAAGAACTTCCTTTAATATTTTCTGTATTGCATATCTGCTATGTTGGTTTTTAAAAAATGGCTGCGCATTCTTTGACACTTTTTCCACTAAGATACTGAGTCTTTATCCCCTCCTCTTGAATCTGGGTAGGTTAGTGATTTCTTTGACCTATACTGAACAGCAGAAATGAAACACTATGACTTCTGACGTTAGGTCATAAAAGACTGTGAAGTTCCTGCTATTCATTTGAACACTTGGTCTTAGGGCTCTGAGACACCATGTGAGAAGACTGCCATGCTGGAGAGGCCACATTCTGGTCAACAGAGTCAGCCAAACCCAGTGGTCTAGTCATCCCTGTTATGGTGCCAGATATGTGAGTGAAGCTGTCTTGAATCCTCCAGACTTCTCATTTACCAGGTGAATACCCCAAGTAGCTTCTCTTGATACCACAAGGAATGTACAGATCACCAAACTGAAACTTGTCCAAATTCCTGATTTTCATAATCATGAGCTATAATAAAATTATTGTTTTAAGCAACTATTTTTTTGAGCAGTTACATAGTATTAGATAAATGGAGCAAAATTTGGGGTGCTGTTGTAGCAAAAATCTAAAGCATGGCACTGGCTTTGGGACAAGATGTGAGGCAGAAGTTGACAGGGCTTTGAGAAGACTGTTAATGGGATCCTGACAGTCATTGAGGAGGATGTCAACGAGAGCTTAAAAAATAAAGAAAATGTTTTTTGGAAGCTGAAGGAAAGGAGGATCTTGTTCTGTTATGGCAGATGGTTTAGCAAATGTGATAACATGGATAATCATAAAATACATTTAATGAACTGATAGATCTGGCTTAGGAGACTTCCAGACAGACTGCTGGAAGTTATATTTTATTTATTTGTTTTAAAATTATGTATCATAGGGTATGGATAGACAGAGCTTGTTAAAGAAGGACTTATTCAACTTTCAAACAGAATTTAGAGGAACTATATAGGAACAAGATCTGAAAATGAAACTATTTCTTATCCTTAGTTTCTCCCAGCAGAACATACTCAAAGAAAGAGCCACAGAATGAAGATCAAATTCAAGGCTCTGTTAGAAAATCATGGGCTCAAGGTAAAGATGAGGCCGAGGATGTGATTGTAAAACCTTTGGTTATGAGTTCAGAAAGAGAAAAAAGCCTTGTAAGGTTCTTAAGGGGTTGTAGTATAGACACTCTCTCCCAAACAGTAAGGCCTCTCAGATTCTTAAGGTTATTATCCCACAGTAGCTTCATAGGGGGCCTAGGGTAGAACAGGGCTTATCTAGAAGATATTTGTAGATTTGGCTTTTAATATTCAAAAAATCCAAAATTTTAAAAGTAATAATGTCAGTTTACACTGAAACACACACACACACACACACACACACACACACACACACACACACACACATACACACACCCCACCAAATGAAGACTGTACAAAATGAAGAGAGACTTCTGGATCCTTAAACTTCTGTGGGCAGGAAGCAGGCTCAGTAGGCTGCTCAGCTACAGAAATGGATCAGTTCTATGGAAAAGGAAGAACGATTTAGAGGGCAAAACTAAGATCTCAGGGGTAAGAACCAAAAATTATGGAAAATCATTCCCAGGGAGGAGGATTAGGCCCTAATAATGAACTGGTAACATTTACCCAGCTGGATTTTATAATTTCAGTGGATTGGTGACTTTCTATTTTCTCCGTGTATTAAATGGGTATCTATTTATGGCACTTGTTCTATGTCTGTCACACCACCCTATTCTGGGTATGTGTGGGACAGATAACTTGTCTCTTTAGTTTGCAGATTTCCAGCTCTAGATCTGATCCCAGGAAACTGTGGGAGCCTCATCCATACTTGGGACTTGATTTAGATAAGATCCTGAACCTGAGCTTAATGCCATAATGGAATGAAATTTTGGGGAGTCTAGAGAAGGGGCAAATATATATTACATAGGGAGGATTATAAATGTTTTTGGCCAGAGAGTAGACTGGCAGTTTAAAATAATTTCCACAAATTCTTTGGCATTCTTCCTATTTGGAGGGCTATGTTCTTTCCCTTTGAAATGCTTTAGCTTGTGATTATTTCAACTATGGGATATGGCAGAGGTAATGCTTTGTGACTTCTGGGTCTAGGTCATAAAAGATGATGTAGATTCTGTCTCATTTGCTAGAACTCTTGGTCTCAAAGCCAGTAGGTAAGAAATCTGACAAGCTTGAGGCCCCATGGTGGTGGTGCTGTATGTAGGCTCTTTGTTCTATAGTCCCTGACGAGCCTGGTCTTCCAGCCGTCTCTGCCAATGCACTAGATATGTGAGAGAAGCCATATAGATTAAGCCAGATATGTAAGTGAATGCATCTAGTGAGCTTGACTGATGTCACAAGGACAAGGTTGACCCAGCCATGTCTTTCGCAAATCTCCAACTCACAATATTGTGATTTATAGTAAAATACTTGTTTCAAGCCACTGAGTTTCAGGGTAGTTTGTTACCAAGTAATACATAACTAGAACATATGTTGATGATGAATTCTCTCTACTTTTGCATTTCTGAAAATTTTGTATATTTCTGCTTTCATTTTTGATCATTTTCTATGTAAAGAATTTTAGATAGTCTTTTTCTCTAAGTACTAAAATGTTATTCATTCTGTTGTTTTCTGATTTGCATTCTTCCTCTTGAGAAGCAAATGGTAATTCCTACTAACCCTGAATATAATGTTTCTTTTTTTTCTGGATACACTGAAGATTTCCTCATTATCTTTGGTTTTTATAAATGTGATTACATGTTCCTTATCCTGCTTTGCTTTATTGAGCTTCTTGGATCTATGGGGTTATGCTTTTCATCAGATTTGAAGAAAGAAAACTCCCATTATCTTGAAAAAAATATATTTTTCTGTTCCAATGTCTCTCTTCTCCCCAATTACAATTATGTTAGCTGCTTAATATTATCTCACAGTCCATTGAGTCTCTGTTCATTTTTTTTCAACCATTTTTCCTTTCTGTATTTACGTAGGATCATTTCTAGTCCATGTCTTCAAGTTTTCTTGTCTTTTCAGCAGAGTCTAATCTGCTATGAGGCCCATTCAGTTATTTTTTCATTTCACATATTGTATTCTTCTAGTTGTAGAATATCTTTTGGTTTCTTTTTATATTTAACAGTTTTCTATTTTGAGGCATCCTACTTTTCCTTAGCCACACAAATGTTTTCCTTAAATCTTTGACCATATTTATAATAGTTGTAATAGAATCCTTCTCTGCTAATTTAATCATCTCAGTCACATCTATATTAGTTTGTATTGACTGATTTTTTTCTTTGTTATAGTTTATATTTTCCTGCCTCTCTACATACCTAGTAATTTTTTTAAAAACTTTATTTATTTATTTGACAGAGAGGGAGACCACAAGTAAGCAGAGAGGCAGACAGAGAGAGGAGGAAGCAGGCTCCCCGCTGAGCAGAGAGCCCGATGCGGGGTTCGATCCCAGGACCTTGAGAACATGACCCGAGCCGAAGGCAGAGGGTTTAACCCACTGAGTCACCCAGGTGCCCCACCTAGTAATTTTTTTAAAAAGATTTTATTTATTTTTTTAGAGAGAGAGAGAGAGCAAGTACATGAATAGGGGGAGGGGCAGAGGTGGAAATAATCTCAAGCAGACTCTCCACTGAGTGTAGAGGCCAATGTGGGGCTCCATCCCAGGATCACAAGATCATGACTTGAGCCAAAACCAAGAACAAGAAACTCAACTGACTGATTCAGTTAGGCGCCACTACATGCCTAGTAATTTTTAATGTATGGTCTGGTAATGGGTGTTATGTTGTGAGTTTAGATTTTGTTGTGCTTAATGGAGATGGAGTGTTTTCTTCTGGCAAGCAGTTAATTTACTTACATATAAGTTTGATTATTTTGAAGCTTTGTTTTTAAGTTCAATTTTGAGATAATTTTACATTCACATGCACTTGTAAGAAGTAATACAGAGAGATCCTGTATACACTTTATCTGATTTCCCCAAAGGTAGCATCTTGGATGACTGTGGAACAATATTATGACCAGGAAATTTATATTGATACAACTCAATGACTTTATTTAGATTTCACCAGTTTTACATACACTTATTCGTCTGTGTGCGTGTGTATGTACACACTTAGTTCCATGTGATTTTATCATATGTGTAGGTTAGTGTGACTATCAACACAATCAAGACACACAGCAGTTCCATCACAAGAATCTTTTTTGATACTCTTTTATAGCCATAGTGAGTTTTTCACTTAGAATATTTCTTGACATTTATCCAAGTTGTATGTGTCAATAGTTCATTCCTTTTTATTGCTAAGTAGCATTTCATGTTATAAATATACCACAGTTGTTTAACTATTCATCCTTTATAGGACATTTGAGTTATTTCCAGATTCTGGTAACTAGAAATAAAGATGTTATGACCGTTTTTGTATAGGTTTTTATGTGAACATAGTTTTCATTTCTCTGGAATGAATACTTAAGAGTACAATTGCTGGATCATATGATAACTGCATGTATAATTTTGGTTGCCATTTTACAATTCCACAAACAATGTATGGAGTGCTCCAGTTTCTCCACATTCTCATCAGTATTTAATGTTATCATTATTTTTTATTTTAGCCATTCTGATAATGTGTAGTACCATCTTATTGTGCTTTTTATTTCCATTTCCAGAGTGGTGCATGATATTGAACATCTTTTCATTTGGTTATTTGCCATCTGTAAATTCTCTTTAGTAAAATGTCTGTTCATGTCTGTTCCAATTTCCTAATCAGATTATTTGGCTACTATTTTGAGAGTTCTTTATGTATTCTAGGTACAAATTTTGTTGAATTTGTGGTTTGAAAGTACCACTGTCAGTCTTTCTTTTTTAAATCTGACGCCGTTATTTATTTATTAATTTGAGAGAGAAAGAGAGAGAGAGAGAGAAAGAGCAGTGGGAGTGGCAAAGGGAGAGAGACAATCTTAAGCAGTCTCTATGCCCGGTAGACCCAGTGCAGAGCCTGACGTGGAGCTTGATCTCAGGACCCTGAGGTCATGACCTGAGCCAAAATCAAGAGTCGAATGCTTATCCAACTGAGCCCCTTTTCTCTCAGAGAAAAGGTGCCCCTTTTCTCTCAGTCTTTAACTTGTCTTTTCATCCTCTTAACAGGGTCTTTCACAGGGTTAAAGTTTTTAATTTTGAAGTGCCCTAATTTATCATTTTTTGTTATGAGTGTTACTTTTGGCGTCAAGTCTAAGAACTCTTTGCATACATCCCAATGATTCTTTTCCTGTTTTAAAAGCAAATTTTTATAAATTTATGTTTTACATTTAAAATTCATTTTAAGTTAAGTTTTCCTATTAGATGGAGGTTTAAGCCAAGGGTCATCTTTTTGTGTATATGTATGCAGTTGTTCTGGCACTGTTTGTTGAAAAAAGGCTATATTCCTTCACTGAATTGCTTTCGTACCTTTGTCAAAAATCAGTTGGACATTTTTTTTGGTGTGTGTGGGTCCATTGGTGGGTTCTTTATTCGTTTCCATTGAATTGTGTGTCTATCACTCTGACAATACCACAGTCTTCATTAGTGTAGCTATATACAGCTATATACAGCTGTGTGGCATGGAAAAAGGAGTTAATATAGGCATCCTGTCACTGCTTTCCTTAGAATAGGCCACTTCCAAGGTTGGCCCATGGCTAGTGTCTGATAATTAGGATTTCAGAATAGCTCTCACCATCCTAACTGATCAGAGTGGCTCACTGTGCCTGAACTGCAAACAGTGGTGGTTGATGCTGAGCATTTGCTTTCCTTCTGGGAATCTGAAATTTTAGTGTATGCTAGGCACAGTATGCCTTCGTGACCAGTTCCCAGTAAAAACTGTGGGCACTGAGTCTCTACGGAGATTCTCTGGTAGACAACATTTCACATGTGTTACCACAACTCATTACTGTAGGAATTAAGTAAGTCCTATAACTCTGATAGATAAAGACTCTTGGAAACTCATACCTGGTTTCCTCCCAAATTTTGCTCCGTGTACCCTTTTCCTTTGTTGACTTTGCTTTATATCCTTATGCTAAAATATATAGCCATGAGTATGACTATATGCAGTCTTATGAGTCCTCCCCAGCAAATCAGTGAACCTGGGAATGGGTTTGGAAACTCAACATTGAGTAGAGTGATTCCTCCTACTTTCTTTTTCTTTTTCAGAAATATATTTAGGGACACCTGGGTGGCTCAGTTGGCTAAGCAGCTGCCTTCAGCTCAGGTCATGATCCCAGGGTCCTGGGATCAAGCCCCACATCAGGCTCCTTGCTCAGCGGGGAGCCTGCTTCCCTGCTTGTGTCTTCCCTGCTTGTGCCTCTCTCTGTCAAATATATATATATATACATATATATATGTATATATATATATATATTTTTTTTTTTTTTTTAGATTTTATTCATTTATTTGACAGAGAGGCAGAGATCACAAGTAGGCAGAGAGGCAGGCAGAGAGAGAGGGGGAAGCAGGCTCCCCACTGAGCAGAGAGCCCAACATGGGGCTTGATCCCAGGACCCTGAGATCATGACCTGAGTCAAAGGCAGAGCTTAGCCCACTGGGCCACCCAGGTGCCCCAAATAAATAATATTTTTAAAGCTACTTGAGATCCTATGGCATTCTGTATGGATTTTAGAATAAGATTATCTTATGTCTACAAAAAAACCTTTATTGGGATTTTGATAGGAATGGGATTAAACCTATCAATCAAGGTGAGGGAAATTGACATATTTACAATACTTAGTCTACCAATCCATGAACACAGTATGGCTCCTGTTTGGTTTGTTCTTCTTTGATTTTTTTTATCAGCATTTTGTAATTTTCAGCATACTGATTCAGTATGCATTTTGTTAGATTTATGCTTAAGTAGTTGATTTTCTTTGAAGCAATTGTAAATAGTAGTATTTTAAATTTCAGTTTCCGTGTGTTCATGGTTAGTATGAAGCTTGTTTTTAAAGTATTATTAAAGTGGTGTAAAGTCGTTATTTAGGTAAATTAGCCCTACTCCTAAAGTATAGTCTTTCTGAGGTCTCCTTTGAATGCTGCAGAATTTTCAGTAAGGTCTTTCTTCTCTGGAGATCAGAATTAGAATGTCTCCCAGACTTGGGTGAACTCCAGTAGTTGCTCAGCTCACAGCTGCCTGGTAATTATTCTTTTTCCAATGCTAGTTCTTTGTGCAGCTTTGTAAATTCTATGTGTACATACAGCTTATTGTCTGGCAAAAGACTCATGCACACTTCTGGATCTTTTTCTTCTCTCTGATACTCTACCTCACAACTTCCAGCAACTTTGTCCAGTATACCTCATAAATCTGAAAAAAAGTGACATTAATAGTCAGATGTTATCTTCACTGATTTCTTGTCCCCCTTTCCCTCTCCTGTTGATTATATCCCTCTACTTAATTTTTCAAGAGTGTAAATAAAACTGAAAATACCTCCACATCAGTCTTCAATCCTAGAAGAGGTTGACTGAAAGAGATATAATCATGGTCAAGCTCTGGAAGTTATATGATTCCTGCTTGGCCCCTCCATGTTGATCTGTCTTTGATTTTATACCCAAGATGATCACCTGTGATAACATTTGAATACTAGTTTTTCTTTTTATTAGGACCCCTGAGAGGGGTCTTTGTCTGGGAGGTGATAATACAAAACAGCAAACATGCAAACTAACTGTTTGGGATATAAAGACTGTAGAATGTCTCTTGCTTTTGTTCTCTTCCCTTGACATAAACATATAAATTATCCTGTGAAAACAGATTGGCCTAAACTTTGCTTACCATGCTGTCATAGGCCAGTTTCCAAATGAGCATATTCAGATTTTTTTTTTTTAATTTTATTTATTTATTTGACAGACAGAGATCACAAGTAGGCAGAGAGGCAGGCAGAGAGAGAGGAAGGGAAGCGGGCTCCCTGCTGAGCAGAGAGCCCGATGTGGGGCTTGATCCCAGGACTCTGGGATCATGACCTGAGCCGAAGGCAGAGGCTTTAACCCACTGAGCCACTCAGGCGCCCCTGAGCATATTCAGATTTACAGGAACCATTGTGACATTGCTAATGGCTGAAAAGTACCCTGCCAGTCTCACTAGGCTGACTCACAGGATTGTCCAAGGTTTACCTGGTCAAAGGGTTCCTGTATCATGCACTTGAAACTGAGCCTTGATGACATTATTTTAAAAAGATGTTTTCTCTTTGCTCTTCCTAAAATGTGAGAATGCAAGATTAGTTTACTAATTTGTCTAGGTACAGATGTGAAGGGATGAACATATTAAAAAGATAGAGAAACGTAGCTTAGCTGTGTTTTGTGCCATTTAATAGCAAAATTTGCTTTAGGAGGCAATTATTGCCCACTCTGGTTCTTATGCTAGTTTTATGATCAGTCACTGAAGGAGCATGATTTTTTTTTTAATAAATCTTTTTTTTTTTTTTTAAAGATTTTATTTATTTATTTGACAGAGAGAGATCACAAGTAGATGGAGAGGCAGGCAGAGAGAGAGAGAGAGAGGGAAGCAGGCTCCCTGCTCAGCAGGGAGC
>NW_019154088.1:42577792-42708918 GCF_002288905.1 Enhydra lutris kenyoni | reverse complement strand
TTTTAAAGATTTTATTTATTTATTTGACAGAGAGAGATCACAAGTAGATGGAGAGGCAGGCAGAGAGAGAGAGAGAGAGGGAAGCAGGCTCCCTGCTGAGCAGAGAGCCCGATGCGGGACTCGATCCCAGGACTCTGAGATCATGACCTGAGCCGAAGGCAGCGGCTTAACCCACTGAGCCACCCAGGCGCCCCAGAGCATGATTTTTTTTAACCACATCTGTGATTATAATACTCCTACCACTAATGGTTTCTGTCAGTAGAATTAAGAAAAATCAATAAATCTATTTTAAAATGTTTCACTGATTTTTCTATTGGGAATAACAGAGTTCAGAGGTGGCCAGTGTAGGAAAACCCAGTTTCCCTGCAGGATTCTAGACTGAAAGTCCATGTTGCAATTCAAATAGGAGAAAGTTCAGTTTAGAATTTGAAACTTGTTCTTTTGTTGATAAGATTAGTGGTTGCCTATACTGACTAGGCTTCAGAATCATTTGTGGAATTAAAATATATACAGATATATTACTCAGCTATAAAAAAGAATGAGATCTTGTCATTTGCAACAACATGGATGGACTTAGCATTATTCTAAGTGAAATAAGAAAAAAGCAAGTACTATATGATTTCACTTATATGTTGAATCCAAAAAACAAAACAAACAAAAAGCAGAAACACTCATAAATACAGTGAACAAACTGATGTTTGCCAAAAGGGAGGGGGTGGGGAGGATGGACAAAATGGGTGAAGGGGAGTGGGAGAAATAGTCTTACAATTACAGAATGAATTAAGTTGGAAGGCTAAAAAATACAGCATGCAGAATGTAAGTTAATGGTATTGTAATGTTACTGTGTGGTGACAGGTGGGTAGCTCGCTTGTGGTGAGCATAGCATAACTAGGGACTTGCCAATCACTATGTTGTGCATGAGAAACTAATGAAACATTTTGAATCAACTATACTTAAAAAAAAAAGTTATAAATACTGTACTTGCTCCCATCTACTTGAAAAGAAAATACAAATATGAGGATTCCACTTCTAAATACTGAAATAGTAGGTTTGGGTGGGACCTAGAAATATGTTTTTTTTTTTTTAAATCTTCATAGTTCTTTTTTTTCCCCCATTACCTATTTCTTTATTGATTATTATTATTAACATATAATGTATTATTTGCTCCAGGGGTACAGGTCTGTGAATCATTAGGTTTACACACTTCACAGCACTCACCTTATCACATATCTTCCCCAATGTCCAAACCCAACCACCCTCTCCTTACCGCCCCCCCCAGCATCCCTCAGTTTGTTTTGTGAGATTAAGAGTTTCTTATGGTTTGTCTCCCTCCTGATCCCATCTTGTTTCATTTTTTCCTTCCCTACCCCCCAAGTCCCCAACTCTGCCTCTCAAATTCATTGTATCAGGGAAATCATATGATAATTGTCTTTCTCTGATTGACTTATTTAGCTCAGCATAATACCCTCTAGTTCCATCCATGTCTTTGCAAAAGGCAAGAATTTATTTCTTTTCATGGCTGCATAGTATTCCATTGTATATATATGCCACCTCTTCTTTATCCATTCATCTGTTGATGGACGTCTAGGTTCTTTCTACAGTTTGGCTATTGTGGACATTGCTGCTATAAACATTCAGGTGCATGTGCCCCTTCGGATCACTACATTTGTATCTTTAGGGTAAATACCCAGTAATGCAATTGCTGGGTCATAGGGTAGCTCTATTTTCAACTTTCTGAGGAACCTCCATGCTGTTTTCCAGAGTGGCTGCACCAGCTTGCATTCCCACCAACAGTGTAGGAGGGTTCCCCTTTCTCCGCATCCTCGCCAGCATCTGTCATTTCCTGACTTGTTAATTTTAGCCATTGTGACTGGTGTGAGGTGGTATCTCATTGTGCTTTTTTTTTTTTTTAAGATTTTATTTATTTATTTGACAGAGAGAGATCACAGTAGACAGAGGCAGGCAGAGAGAGAGAGAGGGAAGCAGGCTCCCTGCTGAGCAGAGAGCCCGATGTGGGACTCAATCCCAGGACCCTGAGATCATGACCTGAGCCGAAGGCAGTGGCTTAACCCTCTGAGCCACCCAGGCGCCCTCTCATTGTGCTTTTGATTTGTATTTCCCTGATGCCAAGTGATGTTGAGCACTTTTTCATGTGTCTGTTGCCCATTTCGATGTTTTGTTTGCAGATATGTCTGTTCGTGTCTTCTGCCCGTTTCTTGATTGGATTATTTGTTCTTTGAGTGTTGAGTTTGATAAGTTCTTTGTAGATTTTGGATACTAGCCCTTTATCTGATATGTCATTTGTGAATATCTTCTCCCATTCTGTCAGTTGTCTTTTGGTTTTGTTGACTGTTTCCTTTGCTGTGCAGAAGCTTTTGATCTTGATGAAGTCCCAATAGTTCATTTTTGCCCTTGCTTTCCTTGTCTTTGGTGATGTTTCTAGGAAGAAGTTGCTGCGGCTGAGGTCAAAGAGATTGCTGCCTGTGTTCTCCTCAAGGATTTTAATGTATTCCTGTTTCACATTGAGGTCTTTCATCCATTTTGAATCTATTTTTGTGTGTGGTGTAAGGAAATGGTCCGGTTTCATTCTTCTGCATGTGGCTGTCCAATTTTCCCAACACCATTTGTTGAATAGACTGTCTCTTTTCCGTTGAACATGTTGAAGATTAGTTGACCATAGATAGAGTTGAGGGCCTATTTCTGGGCTCTCTATTCTGTTCCATTGATCTGTGTCTGTTTTTGTGCCAGTACCATACTGTCTTGATGACTACAGCTTTGTAATAGAACTTGAAGTCTGGAATTTGATGCCACCAACTTTGACTTTCTTTTTCAACATTTCTCTGGCTATTCAGGTCTTTTCTGGTTCCATATAAATGTCAGGGTTGTTTGTTCCATTTCTTTGAAAAAAATTGATGGTATTTGGATAGGGACTGCATTAAATGTGTAGATTGCTCTAGGTAGCATAGACATTTTCACAATATTTGATTTTCCAATGCATGAGCATGGAATGTTTTTCCATTTCTTTGTGTCTTCCTCAATTTCTTTCATGAGTTCTTTATAGTTTTCTAAGTACAGATTCTTGGTCTCTTTGGTTAGCTTAATTTCTAGGTATCTTATGGTTTTGGGTGTAATTGTAAATGGGATCAACTCCTTAATTTTTCTTTCTTCTGTCTTGCTGTTGGTATATAGAAATGCAACTCATTTCTGTGCATTGCTTTTATATCCTGACATTTTACTGAATTCCTGTACAAGTTCTAGCAGTTTTGGAGTGGATTCTTTTGGGTTTTTCCACATAAAGTCACATCATCTGCAAAGAGAGAGAGTTTGACTTCTTTGCCGATTTGGATGTCTTTAATTTCTTTTTGTTTTCTGATTGCCGAGGCGAGAACTTCTAGTACTATGTTGAATAGCAGTGGTGATAGTGGACATCGCTGCCATGTTCCTGATCTTAGTTGAGAAGCTCTCAGTTTTCCCCATTGAGAATGGTATTTGCTGTGTGTTTTTCATAAATGGCTTTGATGATATCGAGGAATGTACCCTGTATCCCTACACTTTGAAGAGTTTTGATCAAGAAAGGATGCTGTACTTTGTCAAATGCTTTTTCAGCATCTATTGAGAGTATCAAATGGTTCTTGTTCTTTCTTTTATTATTGTATTGTATCACATTGATTAATTTGCAGATGTTGAACCAACCTTGCAGCCCAGGAATAAATCCCACTTGGTCGTGGTGAATAATTCTTTTTTTTTTTTTAAAGATTTTATTTATTTATTTGAGAAAGAGACAGTGAGAGAGAGCATGAGAGGGGAGAAGGTCAGAGGAAGCAGACTCCCTATGGAACAGGAAGCCTGATGCAGGACTCAATCCCAGGACCCTGGGATCATGACCTGAGCTGAAGGCAGTTGCTTAACCAACTGAGCCACCCAGGCGCCCAAATAATTCTTTTAATGTACTGTTGGATCCTACTGGCTAGTATTTTGGTTAGAATTTTTGCACCCATGTTCTTCAGGGATATTGTTCGGTAATTCTCCTTTTTGATGGGCTCTTTGTCTTATTTTGGGATCAAGGTAACACTAGCCTTGTAAGATGAGTTTGGAAGTTTTCCTTCCATTTCCAATTTTTGGGAACAGTTTCAGGAGAATAGGTATTAATTCTTCTTTAAATGCTTGGTAGAATCCCCCTGGGAAGCCGCCTGGCTCTGGGCTCTTGTTTGTTGGGAGATTTTTGATGACTGCATCAATCTCCTTTCTATTTCTTCCTAGTTCAGTTTTGGTAGTTTGTATGTCTCTAGGAATGCATCCATTTCTTCCAGATTGTCAAATTTGCTGGTATATAGTTGCTCATAATATGTTCTTATAATTGTTTGTATTTCTTTGGTGTTGGTTGTGATCTCTCCTCTTTCATTCATGATTTTACTAATTTGAGTCCTTTCTCTTTTCTTTTTGATAAGTCTGGCCAGGGGTTTATCAATCTTATTAATTCTTTCAAAGAACCAGCTCCTAGTTTCGTTGATTTGTTCTATTGTTCTTTGATTTCTATTTCATTGATTTCTGCTCTGATTTCTGATTTCTTTTCTCCTGCTGGGTTTAGGCTTTCTTTGATGTTCTTTCACCAGCTCTTTTAAATATAGGATTAGGTTGTGTACTTGAGGCCTTTCTTGTTTCTTGAGAAAGGCTTATATTGCTATATACTTTCCTCTCAGGACCGCCTTTGCTGTGTCCCAAAGATTTTGAACAGTTGTGTTTTCATTTTTATTTGTTTCCATGAATTTTTTCAATTCTTCCTTAATTTCCCAGTTGACCCATTCATTCTTTAGAAGGATTCTCTTTAGCCTCCATGTATTTGAGTTCTTTCCAACTTTCCTCTTGTGATTGAGTTCTAGCTTCATAGCACTATGGTCTGAAAATATGCAGGGAATGATCCCAATCTTGTGGTACCAGTTGAGACTTAATTTGTGACCTAGGATGTGATCTATTCTGGAGAATGTTCCATGTCCAGTAGAGAAGAATGTGTATTCTGTTGCTTTGGGATGGAATGTTCTGAATATATCTGTGATGTCCATCTGGTCCAGTGTGTCATTTACGGCCTTTATTTCCATGTTGATGTTTTGCTTGGATGATCTGTCCATTTGAGTGAGGGGGGTGTTACAGTACCCTAATATTGTATTATTATCAATGTGTTTCTTTGATTTTGTTATTAATTGGTTTATATAGTTGGCTGTTCCCATGTTAGGGCATAGATATTTAAAATTGTTAGATCTTCTTGTTGGACAGACGCTTTCAATATGATTAGTGTCCTTCCTCATCTCTTATTATAGTCTTTGGCCTAAAATCTAATTGATCTGATATAAGGATTGCCACCCCAGCTTTCTTTTGATGTCCTTTAGCATGGTAAATTGTTTTCCACCCTCTCACTTTAAATCTGGAGGTGTCTTTGGGTCTTAAATGAGTTTCTTATAGACATCATATTGATGGGTCTTGTTTTTTTAATCCATTCTGATACTGTGTGTCTTTTGATTGGAGCATTTAGCCTATTTACATTCAGGGTAACTATTGATAGATATGAATTTAGTGCCATTGTATTCCCTGTAAGGTGACTGTTACCGTCTATTGTCTCTGTTTTTTCTTGTCTGTTACTTTTAGACACTCTCTTTGCTTGGAGGACTGGTTTGGTGTTTGCAAATTCTTTTAATTTTTGTTTGTCGTGGAAGATTTTTATCTCTCCTTCTATTTTCAGTGACAGCCTAGCTGGATATAGTATTCTTGGCTGCATATTTTTCTCATTTATTGCTTTGAATATATTATGCCAGTTCTTTCTGGCCTGCCAGGTCTCTGTAGATAAGTCTGCTGCCAATCTTATATTTCTACCATTGTATGTTACAGACTTCTTGTCCCAACCTCCTTTCAGGATTTTCTCTTTGTCACTAAGACTTGTAAGTTTTACTATTAGTATTAGATGATGGGGTGTGGATCTACTTTTATTGATTTTGATGGGGGTTCTCTGTGCCTCCTAGATTTTGATGCTTGTTCCCTTTGCCAAATTAGGGAAATTCTCTGCTATAATTCACTCCAATATACCTTCTGCCACTCTCTGTCTTTCTTCTTCTTCAGGTATCCCAATTATTCTAATATTGTTTCATCTTATGGTATCCCTTATCTCTCAAATTCTCTCCTGTCTCTCTTTTGCTCAGCTTCATTATTCTCCATCATTTGGTCTTCTATAGCAGTAATTCTCTCTTCTGCCTCTTTTATCCTCACAGTAAGAGACTCCATTTTTGATTGTACCTCATTAATAACTTTTTTGATTTCAACTTGGTTAGATTTTAGTTCTATTATTTCTCCAGAAAGTAATTTTATTTCTCCAGGAAGGGTTTCTCTAATATCTTCCATGCTTTTTTGATCCCAGCTAGCACTTTGAGAATAGTCATTCTGAACTCTAGTTATGACATATTACCAATGTCCTTATTGATTAGGTCCTCAGCCATCAGTACTGCCTCTTGTTCTTTTTTTTTGTGGTGAGTTTTTCTGCTTTGTCATTTTATCCAGATAAGAATATATGAATGAGCGAATAAAATACTAAAAGGGTGGCAAAGACCCCAGAAAAATATACACTAACCAAATCAGAAGAGACCCAAAACTGGGGGTGGGGGGAGAAAGGGAGATATCTATATATCTATATATCGATATATAGTTATATAGATATAGATATATCTCTCTGTATATTTATATATATATTAGACTGGTGACTAGAACAGAGCCACCCAATTGATTTTGGGTGTACTTTGGTCTTTTAGAAGAAACTACCTCCTAAAATTTTAAAGAAAGCTTATACATATACAAAAATAAGGGTAAACACAATGAAGGGATGGAATAAAGATGAAAATGAAAAAAAAATTGTAAAAAAGGAATTAATAAAATAAGTTGGTTGGATAATGGGAAAAAAACAAGTAGAGAATGTGCTCAGGCTGGAGACTAGAACAAAGCCATGTGCTAGATTTAGGGTATATTTTGAGCTATTAGAAGAAATTGTATCCCAAAATTTTAAAGAAAAATAAAACCCTATTGGTATACAAAAATAAGGTAGATACAATGAAGGGATAAAATATGACTATAACATTGATGATTTAAAAAGATTTTTTTTCAAGAAAGGTATTGTTAAGATAAACTAGTTAAAAAACATTAAAAGAGGAAAGAGGAAAAGTTAAAAAATACAATTAAAAAAAAATAAAAAAAAATTAACTTTGCAAGACTGAAGAATCATAGGGAAAAGACCATGAATTCTATGCGTTGCTTTCCCCTAGCTTTGGAGTTCTGCTGTTCTCCTTGATCAGTGAGCTTGGTCTTGGCTGGATGTTCTTGCTGATCTTCTGGGGGAGGGGCCTGTTACAGTGAGTATCAGATGTCTTTGCCTGAGGTGGAATTGCCCCACCCTTGCTAGGGGCCAGGATGAATAATCTGCTCGGGTTTGCTCTCGGGAGCTTTTGTTCCCTAAATGCTTTCCATAGAACTCTGGAGGACAGGGATGAAAAATGGCAGCCTCCCAATCTCAGGCCCAGAGGAGCTGAGAGTTCGGGACCGTACTCCTCAGTGCACCCTCAGAGAAAAGCAGTCAGTCACTCCCATCTCCCTGGAATCCATCCGTGCTCTGAGCTCACCTGGCCTGTGACTGAGCGTTTCTGTCTCTGGCACACAGCCCTGTTTGGAGTCTCCACATTCAGGAGACTCGTACCGCACATTGCTATGCTGCTCCTCCTAGAGGAGGAAGGAAGGGGTCTCTCTGGATCTACCACTTGTGGGGTCCCTGCTCGAAGAGCAGTGGTCCGACCGTGCCTTGGAACACTGTTTAAGGTAACCCTGAACTGAGAGCCCACTCCTCGGCTCCGTTTCTGTAGCTGGCTTCCCCAGTTTGACACCTGGGAGCTCCTCCACACTCAGACACCCTTGATATTTCTGTGACCCCGTGGGACCTAAGACCACACTGTCCCTGTGAAGTCTCCACCCCCACTCAGCCTCTGGAGTGATGTCCCTTAGTGAAGCAGACTTCTAAAAGTTCTGATTTTGTCCTCTGCAGCTCCACTGCTTGCCAGGAGCCGGCCCCTCCCTGCACGGTCTATCTTCCCATTGTTTCAGGTTCATTTCTCTGCATGTCCTACCTTTCAGAAAGTGGTTGATTATCTCTTCCTAGAATTGCTGCTCTTCTCCTCTTCTATCTCCTGTTGAGTTTTTAGGTATTCGGAATGGTTTGATAGCTATCTGGCTGAACTCCTGGGACCTGATGTCATTTCAGTCTGCTGCTCCTCTGCCATCTTGCCTCTCACTCCTTCTAGAAATATGTATTTAAAAAAAAAAAGCTTTTCAGGTAATTCTGGTTGTTTTCTGGTTTGAGAACCACACAGAGATAGAATATATGTAATAATAGTAAGAAGGGTTAGCTTGAAACAAGCCTGTATTAGTCAGGACTCTTGGTTACAAGCAAATGTCAGAAACCCAAGCAAGCTTGAGCAAAATGGGATTTATTGGCTTATGTAACTGGGAAGTTCAGGGTGGAACTGGTTCTACCAACAGGTCCTTTCATGGTAGGAAAGGTTGCTTCCAGCAGCTGTAAACTCTCATTTTTATTGTTCATGATTCAAAAGGAAGAGATTTTCTGTCTCCTCATATCAAATCACATGAATGGACTCTGGGCCTGCTTGGTGTAGGTAAGAGGAAGATGGTCATGTGATTAGCCAGAGGTCAGACAGGGCCCTGGAAATATGTTTTGTTAGAACCATATAGGGTGAAGAAGAGGCAGTTTTCCAGTGGAAAAAGGGGTATTGGGGAGATAAAAATACAAATCTCCTCTACTGAAGTCTACCTCTCTGAGTATAATGTAAAGACCTCTGGTGGTACAGTGATTTACCATGGGGCCTTTTCTAGCATTAAGCATTTAATCAAATGGTGCAAAGCTATCGGGGTCACCAAATTTCAAACACGGAAGCAACTATTTAAGTTATTGTATAAGGTAAGTATAGGATGTACCTGTTATAATTTGAAAAATATATTTTCTCTTAACTCTGAATTTCATGGGTTTGACAGGACAGCCTTCTAAAATGGCTTCCAATGATTTCCACCCCTTTGTATTCATATCCTTGTGTAATCCCTTCTCCTTGTGTGTGGGCTATACCTCGTGATTTGCTTCTAATGACTAGACTATGCAAAAGTGGTGGGATATCACTTCCAAGATTAGATCATGAAAGACTTTAAATTCTATCTCATGGGAATTTTCTTGCCTTTTTGATTTGCTTACTTTGATGGAGCAAGCTTCATATTGGGAAGGTTTAAGTGTCAAGAAACTGAGGACAGGCTCTGGTCAATAGCCAACAAGGAAATGAAACTTGTCAATAACCACATGAGTGATCTTGAAAGCACATTCTTCCACAGTGAAGCCTTGAGATGACTATGGCCCTAGTCAGTACCTTGACTGCAGTCTGTGAGAGACTTCGGGTCTGAAGATCCAGCTAAGCTCTGCCCAGATTCCTGTTGCAATGAAAATGTGAGGTAATAAATGTTCTAAGCCGCTAAGTTTTGGATAATTTTTTATGCAGCAATAGGTAACAAATACAATGAGAGACTTTAGATAAAAATTTTAGTATGCTGTAGCCATTATTCGTGGATGTAGAGTGCACTTTCTCCTTAGACCTGGGTTCTGGTTACCCAGTGCTAGCTGCTGCGTTGTTGCATTTTTCCTTCATCTGGAGTTAGTTAGACCTGGAGTTCTGTGTTTTTTTTAACATTTACTTCCTTCTAAATCACATTGCTTCCCATCACACATACTGATTTAGTCCAAGGGTAAGACTAAAAGCAAATGACAGGCTCAGGCACGAAACTGAGGAGGTCCTAGGCATCACACTTGGCTCACCTTAGTCCCAGCCCTGATTGAGCCAATAGTACTGGTTTTATGTCTTGGTTCCAACTCTTATGCAGTTATCTGTTTACCTGTGATGGTATTCTAATGCTTCCCTAGAAATTAGTCTTTGTCCTATACCCAAGTATAGGTATATACTCAGTGTATGTATGTCTTTGTGTGTGGCAGGTATGTGCTCATGTTTGTGTAAATCCATTTTTCTACACCTTTCTGCCCTCTTTTGATCCCTTTCTGAGAGTCTCCTTCTCAAGGGAGGAAAAATTGATATTCTGGCTAGCTAGAGCCTAGGATATTCATTGGAGTCTGCATTACTAGTAGGCAGTGTACTGTGCTTTAAATGTAAACACTGTAACTGGTATCCTGTTTTATTTTTCCTACCTTTGTGTGGTAAGCACCCACAAGAGAAGGCCAGGCAGTTCCTTTTTTTGCATCTTAAATTGTCTTGTTGAGCTGTCTAGACAAGATTGTCTATCTGTTGGTCTTTTCTTCCACCTTCCATGTCTGAAACAGGGTGGTTACATAATGGCAAATTCTATTTTCCCTTAAGACCTTGCCAGTTTTTATTTCCTGGGGGAGGAGATGGGAAGCCATGTTTAGGCCTTCAGGGCTAAACCATATTATTCAATCCAGCTTCTGCCAGACCTCAGCTTTGGGAGTTATTGGGTGCTGGTTTGGAAGTTAATAAAGTGGTAAATTCTGCATTGGTTACTATTCTTAACTATGTTTGTCTTGCTTGGAAAATATGCAGGCAGGAGAGGTGAGTGGTACGGCAGGATCTGAGCTTAATAAGAGCCCAATATCCAAACTTCACCTTGCATTCCTAAAAATTGCTGTTCATTGTGAGGCTGAACCGGTATAAGCAGAGAGTCTGGAATTTAGAGTCAAAGTGCTATGTGGAAGACTTTGCCTTTTGTGTGAAATGCTACAACTGATTTAAATTGTGGCAGCCCAGCTGCAGATGGTGTTATTGACATGGGGCCGGTGGCTGGATTTGGCGAGAAAAAGTGTTCATTTTGTGGTCAGAACAGGTTTGAGTGAGATGGAAGCCTGAGCAAGCAGGGGTCTGGTCTTGCTAGGGGAGAGTATTTCCTCAGGAAGAGAAGAACTTCTGTAGGTACTTGTAGATCTGCAGAGATAGCTTCAAATGTTATGAACCGAGTATGTAGGGAAAGGGCAAACTCTTTCTGGGGCCAGAGAAAACTAAACTCAAAATGGTAGAGCTTTGGTGCTCTGGCTTTTTAGGACGGTATTTTGTAGTTAGACAGCACTCACTTCATGCCTCTAGTCTTTCAACAAGGACAATTTTTGTTTTCCAGGGAAGATCAGGTCCTTTTGCAGTGGGAAACTAGATGACAGCAAGGGATTATTATTTGTTTGGATTTTTATTTTTTGATGCTGCCTTTGGAGTAGTGAAGATTAACCAAGACCTCAGGAATTAAGAAATCAGAGGAAAACAGATTTTGATGAGAATCACTTGACAAAGATTATTTCATCTGCTTGGACCCTCTAAGAATAAAAGAAGACAGGAGCAACTTTACAGATTACCGCCGCCTGGGGTTTTGGTAAACCATGGATTTCACTGACTTCAGTTATATTTAATTTCAAAACTGGAGTCTCCAATGTTTAGCATGAACTGACCAGCATCCTTGTAAGACAGAAACTATGGAGAATATTCCACTTCCTGCTCTTGCTTTTTCTGTCTATCCTTCTCCTCTCAGATAACACTAAATCTCTGTTATGATTCATGGCAGGTGACAGCAATGTGGGAAAATTTGCTTTGTCTGGGAAATGACACTGGGGCAGTTACCACATTTGGGTGTAAATTTTCAAATGAGTGGGAGGGTAATATTGATATTCATGTGTTTTATTGACAACGTTGAAGTTGAGGAATGAGACACCTAAGTGTTGCAGTTAGGATTAATTTAACTTCGGTAATGCCAAGGAGCAACTCTCATTCTTGGTAAAAACCACTAGGCTGTAGCTGAAGAAGGCAGCTAGGCCTCTGAGGTTGCTCTCTGGTTGGACTGAGCAGAGTAAGAGATTGAGGGGAAGAAATAGGAGCTCTGATTTCCTTGGGACTTTAATTTCTTTGTATTTGCACTTTAATTTCTCCATGGGAATTTAATGAGGGATGGGAATTAAGAGTGTATAAATTTAGGTTATTTTAACTTCCTGGTGAATTGAACCTTTTAAGATGATAAAATGACCTTCTTTATCTCTAGCAATACTTTTGGCTTTGAAGTCTATTTTTTATATTGATATAGTCATATACCAGCTTTCTGTTAGTATTTGCATGGTATATCTTTTTGTGTTCTATTGTGATTTTGGCCTTTCTGAATCTTGTATTTTCGATGTGTATTTTGTAAAGAGCACATAGTTGGGTTTTCTTCCTTTAATCCAATCTAATTTTGTCTTTTAATAGGAATATCTACATTTAATCTATTTTTGATATATCTTCGAGTTGACTGTTTTACTGTGTTTTCTTTTTGTCTTACCTATTCTATGTCCCCTTTTCTCTGAAAGAAGAGAAAAGTTTTGGACTTATTATGTTATTCCAGTTTTTTCTTCAATTGGAAGTTAAGCATCCTTTTTACTATTCTTTTAAGCAGTTACCCTAGAAGTTACATGTAATATTTTATTTTTTTATTTTTTAAAATATTTTATTTATTTATTTGACAGAGGGAGACATAGTGAGAGAGGGAACACAAGCACAAGGAGTGGGAGAGTGGGAAGCAGGCTCCCCGCTGAGCAGGGAGCCCGATGTGGGGCTCGATCTCAGGACCCTGGGATCATGACCTGAGCTGAAGGCAGAGGCTTTAATCCACTGAGCCACCCAGGCGCCCCTGTAATATTTATTTTTAAGGACTTTATTTATGTAAGAGAGAGCACAAGCAAGCATGGGCGGGGGGTGAGGGACAGAGGGAGAGGGAAAAGCAGAGTCCTCACTGAGGAGGGAGCCTAACGTAAGCTCGATCCCAGGACCCAGGACCCCCAAGATCATGACCTGAGCTGAAGACAGAAGCTTAATGGACTGAGCCACCCAGGAACCCTACAGCATGCATTTTTGACTCATCAAAGTCTAATATTAATTTATACTTTCCTCCCAAATGATGTTAGGACCTTGGAACACTTAACTCCTTCTTGGCTTGTTGTATTTTTTTTTTTTTAATTTTTTTTTAAGATTTTATTTATTTATTTGACAGAGATTACAAGTAGGCAGAGAGGCAGGCAGAGAGAGAGGAGGAAGCAGGCTCCCTGCTGAGCAGAGAGCCCGATGTGGGGCTCGATCCCAGGACTCTGAGATCATGACCTGAGCCGAAGGCAGAGGCTTTAACCCACTGAGCCACCCAGGCGCCCGGCTTGTTGTATTTTTATTGATATTTTAATTTGCTATATATTTGAAACCTCATAAAAATATTATTTTATTATTTTTCTCTGTATGGTCAATATTCATTTAGATTCACCCACATATTTACCATTTCTATTGCTTTTTATTCCTTCACACTCTCTGTACTTCCATTTGGGATCACCTTTTTTCTTATGCCCAGGGAATTCTGTAAAGTGTAGGAAGTTCTGCTGCTGTTCACTCAGTTGATCCCAAGGAGTTCTCTAGGTAGCCAAGGGGTCTAGGAGAAGTTTGACCTTCTCTAGCACCATGACGTCTGACAAAAAGGTCCAGATTTGGATCCATTCTCTAGCAAGTAGCTACAGAGCTCTGTAGCTCTGCCAAACTTGTGAGGAGCTGCTTCCATGACCCAAGCATAATGGGCAGAGAGTCATGGACTCTCTGGGTCTGGGAGAGTCATGGACTTAGGGCCTGTGAGAGATTTTATTTCCAGGAGAGCCCAGCATATGGCCAGCAACTGCTGCTCTCATGGTGTGTAACACAGGGCTGAGGAGAGCAGTTTTTTGCATAAGAAACCCATGGACAATTTATGGCCATCATGGATGGATCCAGAGCCTGCAGGAGGCTTGAGAGGAAGTTGGTAAAGCTTCAGTGGTGAAGGAATTTCTGAGCACTAATGAGAATACCTATTATATTGTGATCTGGATAGATTCTAGAGCCCTTTGTTGGAGGGGGACAATTAAATGCAGGCTAATTTGCAAATAATAGTATAAATGACCTTAAGTAAAATGTGTAAATGAGGAATATGTTGTTTGCAGATCCCCAAAAAAACACTAAAAGATATTGTGGGTGCTGAGGTTCTTGACCTTGTCAGGAATGGAGCAGTCCTTGTTTTGCTGAGTACTTACTAGACATTTAAATGAAACAATGGTACTTTGCATTATATGTGAGGCAATGGCTCAGTCAGTCCCCTTTTTCCTTTCTTTTCCTTTCTCTTTCTTTCTTTCTTTTCTTTTTTTTTTTTTAGTGTGTGTGTGTTTTAATTTATTTGAGAGAGAGGAAGATACAGAGACAGAGCATGAGCAGGGAGAGGAGGCTGAGGAAGAAGCAGACTCCCCATTAAGCAGGGAGCCCTGTTAGTCCCCTTTTCTGAACTCTTTTGTGAGTAATTGTCCCAAATGAGTGCTTCCAATAAATCTCCTCAGAGGAGATCAGTGTAATCAATATAATGTTAATACTTGTGAATCAATGTAATGTCATACCTGTGACCCTGGAGAAAATTGGATGTAGTTAAGATCTTGCTTGCAAAGATTATGTGTTGAGGTATCCTATGGACAGCTAAGTAAACAAGTACCTTATTTTGATGGTAAAGGCAAACTGCAGTTGAAAGTTTGTTGAAATAGTCACTAAATAGAACATTTAATCAAATCTACAACACCAAAATATTTATTAGTTGGCGATTAGAAAGTTAATAATTTCAATATTGGGACTAGGAGCCTTGATGGGTAGGATCAAGGCATTTAAGATTGTATAATCCACTATGAGGCACCATTCATTATTTCTAAGCTCAAGTACAGGCAAAATTAGATTATTAAATGTAAAGGAAGTGAGGATAATCACCTCTTCTCTAAATGGGTTGTCTTGTATAAAGGATTTCAATCACTGAATATTCTTTTTTTTTTAAATTTTATTTTTTATAAACATATAATATATTTTTATCCCCAGGGGTACAGGTCTGTGAATCGTCAGGTTTACACACTTCACAGCACTTATCATAGCACATACCCTCCCCAATGTCCATAATCCCACCCCCCCAACCCCCCTCCCCCCATTAACCCTCAGTTTGTTTTGTGAGATTAAGAGTCACTTATGGTTTGTCTCCCTCCCAATCCCATCTTGTTTCATTTACTCTTCTCCTACCCCCTTAACCCCCCATGTTGCATCTCCTCTCCCTCATATCAGGGAGATCATATGATAGTTGTCTTTCTCTGATTGACTTATTTCGCTAAGCATGATACCCTCTAGTTCCATCCACGTCGTCGCAAATGGCAAGATTTCATTTCTTTTGATGGCTGCATAGTATTCCATTGTGTATATATACCACATCTTCTTTATCCATTCGTCTGTTGATGGACATCTAGGTTCTTTCCATAGTTTGGCTATTGTAGACATTGCTGCTATAAACATTCGGGTGCACGTGCCCCTTCGGATCACTACGTTTGTATCTTTAGGGTAAATACCCAGTAGTGCAATTGCTGGGTCATAGGGTAGTTCTATTTTCAACATTTTGAGGAACCTCCATGCTGTTTTCCAGAGTGGTTGCACCAGCTTGCATTCCCACCAACAGTGTAGGAGGGTTCCCCTTTCTCCGCATCCTCGCCAGCATCTGTCATTTCCTGACTTGTTAATTTTAGCCATTCTGACTGGTGTGAGGTGGTATCTCATTGTGGTTTTGATTTGTATTTCCCTGATGCCGAGTGATATGGAGCACTTTTTCATGTGTCTGTTGGCCATCTGGATGTCTTCTTTGCAGAAATGTCTGTTCATGTCCTCTGCCCATTTCTTGATTGGATTATTTGTTCTTTGGGTGTTGAGTTTGCTAAGTTCTTTATAGATTTTGGACACTAGCCCTTTATCTGATATGTCGTTTGCAAATATCTTCTCCCATTCTGTCAGTTGTCTTTTGGTTTTGTTAACTGTTTCCTTTGCTGTGCAAAAGCTTTTGATCTTGATAAAATCCCAATAGTTAATTTTTGCCCTTGCTTCCCTTGCCTTTGGCGATGTTCCTAGGAAGATGTTGCTGCGGCTGAGGTCGAAGAGGTTGCTGCCTGTGTTCTCCTCAAGGATTTTGATGGATTCCTTTCTCACATTGAGATCCTTCATCCATTTTGAGTCTATTTTCGTGTGTGGTGTAAGGAAATGATCCAATTTCATTTTTCTGCATGTGGCTGTCCAATTTTCCCAACTCCATTTGTTGAAGAGGCTGTCTTTTTTCCATTGGATATTCTTTCCTGCTTTGTCGAAGATTAGTTGACCATAGAGTTGAGGGTCTATTTCTGGGCTCTCTATTCTGTTCCATTGATCTATGTGTCTGTTTTTGTGCCAGTACCATGCTGTCTTGATGATGACAGCTTTGTGATAGAGCTTGAAGTCCGGAATTGTGATGCCACCAACTTTGGCTTTCTTTTTCAATATTGCTTTGGCTATTCGAGGTCTTTTCTGGTTCCATATAAATTTTAGGATTATTTGTTCCATTTCTTTGAAAAAAATGGATGGTACTTTGATAGGAATTGCATTAAATGTGTAGATTGCTTTAGGTAGCATAGACATTTTCACAATATTTATTCTTCCAATCCAGGAGCATGGAACATTTTTCCATTTCTTTGTGTCTTCCTCAATTTCTTTCATGAGTACTTTATAGTTTTCTGTGTATAGATTCTTAGTCTCTTTGGTTAGATTTATTCCTAGGTATCTTATAGTTTTGGGTGTAATTGTAAATGGGATTGACTCCTTAATTTCTCTTTCTTCTGTCTTGTTGTTGGTGTAGAGAAATGCAACTGATTTCTGTGCATTGATTTTATATCCTGACACTTGACTGAATTCCTGTACAAGTTCTAGCAGTTTTGGAGTGGAGTCTTTTGGGTTTTCCACATATAGTATCATATCATCTGCGAAGAGTGATAGTTTGACTTCTTCTTTGCCGATTTGGATGCCTTTAATTTCCTTTTGTTGTCTGATTGCTGAGGCTAGGACTTCTAGTACTATGTTGAATAGCAGTGGTGATAACGGACATCCCTGCCGTGTTCCCGACCTTAGCGGAAAAGCTTTCAGTTTTTCTCCATTGAGAATGATATTTGCGGTGGGTTTTTCATAGATGGCTTTGATAATATTGAGGTATGTGCCGTCTATCCCTACACTTGGAAGAGTTTTGATCAGGAAGGGATGCTGTACTTTGTCAAATGCTTTTTCAGCATCTATGGAGAGTATCATATGGTTCTTGTTCTTTCTTTTATTGATGGGTTGTATCACATTGATTGATTTGCGGATGTTGAACCAACCTTGCAGCCCTGGAATAAATCCCACTTGGTCGTGGTGAATAATCCTTTTAATGTACTGTTGAATCCTATTGGCTAGTATTTTGGCGAGAATTTTTGCATCTGTGTTCATCAAGGATATTGGTCTGTAGTTCTCTTTTTTGATGGGATCCTTGTCTGGTTTTGGGATCAAGGTGATGCTGGCCTCATAAAATGAGTTTGGAAGTTTTCCTTCCATTTCTATTTTTTGGAATAGTTTCAGGAGAATAGGAATTAGTTCTTCTTTAAATGTTTGGTAGAATTCCCCCGGGAAGCCGTCTGGCCCTGGGCTTTTGTTTGTTTGGAGATTTTTGATGACTGTTTCAATCTCCTTACTGGTTATGGGTCTGTTCAGGCTTTCTATTTCTTCCTGGTTCAGTTGTGGTAGTTTATATGTCTCTAGGAATGCATCCATTTCTTCCAGATTGTCAAATTTGTTGGCATAGAGTTGCTCATAGTATGTTCTTATAATTGTCTGTATTTCTTTGGTGTTCGTTGTGATCTCTCCTCTTTCATTCATGATGTTATTTATTTGGGTCCTTTCTCTTTTCTTTTTGATAAGTCTGGCCAGGGGTTTATCGATTTTATTAATTCTTTCAAAGAACCAGCTCCTAGTTTCGTTGATTTGTTCTATTGTTTTTTTGGTTTCTATTTCATTGATTTCTGCTCTGATCTTTATGATTTCTCTTCTCCTGCTGGGTGTAGGGTTTCTTTCTTGTTCTTTCTAATCACTGAATATTCTAATTTACATCGGTCCATAATAACTTTTTTAACGGGGGGAGGGGAAGGTTTGTGGTATCCCATTTGTCAAGTGCAGACAACTTAATTTTAATTTGTTACTCATTGGGTCAGAGATCCATACCCACTGTGGTATATTTTAGGGCAATGCCTTGGCTGTGGGGAATTTAGGCAGTAGTTTCAGTGGTTAAGATGAGGCTTCCTATTTGTCCCCTATTTTATATTAACTCCCTAGGAGTATAGGGTGTACCATGTTTAAATGTAGTGGAATCCCTAATATTGCATTTGTGAAAGTTTGTCAATTGGTGCATGTTATTAGATATTAAAGTTAATTCAGAATCTATGTTATATAAGTCCAAAAGACGATCAGTGCCCTTTTATCTTTCACTGTATAAATTCTTTTAGTAAATTTTGGATTCCATTTGGATCAAATTGTGGCTCTGTTTCAGTTTTTTGTTTGTTTCTTCCCCCTGTATTCAGGCCCCTCCACCCCCATATTGTGTGGGTGGGTGCAGAGGGGTGAGAAAGGAGAGGGGGAGAGATAGATATTTCTGGGCGTATTTCAAGAATATGAAGTGTCCTCTATCTTGCTGTTATTTATAAATTTGATTTTCCAAGAGAGCCTCACATCAGTATCTAAAAGGCTAGGGGATTCCCTTGTGGCAATAATTTTTGCCCATTTGAATTAGCCCCTTTGCTGTGCCACGAGGATGCCATGGTTGTTTTTCCTATAACCCTGAGGATTTAGATCTTAGTTATGACAGAGGCATATGCAGCATAGTGACAGAAGTATTTAGAGATCTTGGTAAGCTGTTTGCTCTTAGGACTGAGGGCATTAGCACTCTACATAATGGCTGCTATTTTTTTTTTCTTTTTCCCTCCACCCCTTTCTTACTACCTAATGACTGTTCTTTCATGAGTGACCACTGATGGACTTGTATCTTGCACAGGCTATAGTCTTTCCTTTGAATACATTATATATCTGAGACTATGGTGGGTAAGACACAATTGATTGGTTATGGAGTATGAGTCTTTACCCGGAGCCTAGCATCAGTCACAGTTCCCTTCTAAGATAATAGATAGGTCTGTGTTGAGACATAGTATTTGAATCAATATTTGATATTTGGCATTTAGGAAAAGGAGTACGGTATGTTTTTCCTTTTTTTCTCCACCTTTACCCTTGAAATGGACAGACTCACCCAGCAGCAGGATATGGAGATGAAAAGGCAAATACTGGGACTATCAACTCCTTTTGTTCACTGTTGACAGGAGAACCCTTAGCCTGGCAAGCTACATTTAATAGTAATACTCTGTATCTCCTGATTATTCCTTGATTAATGAATCCTATAAGATTGATGGGAAAAAGAACTAACAGTTTTTGAGATCCTGACAGTCCCTGTGTGAAATGTTCTGTACTTGAAAATGTAAGCCGACTGGATATCCTTTGTATAAGGTCTCTACTTAAAAAGAACCTCAAATAAGTGATTCATTTGTAGAGATCTGGTGGCCTGAACACAGACCTTGAAAAATGGAAGAAATGCTGGCCTTATGAGGTTTGGTTTTAGGGCAGGAGTGATGGGGAGCTGAAGTGGTGAAGGACATTGATGGCGGCAGGATCAGGGTGGGGCCATGAATGCAGTGGTGAGGGTGGTACAGAGACAATGAAGATAGAAGAGAAATGTTTTTTACAATTTGCTTTCCCCAGAAACTAGAGCCAGAGGCTAGGATTTGGATGCTGGGAGTTTAAATGGGAGGTGACTCTTGGAAGCAGGGGAAAGAAGTGCGGTGTTTGCTTGACATGGCAAACAGCAGGAATGGAGGAATCTGTCACACTGTGCTGTCATGGTTGTGGCTGACATCAGAGGTGGACCTTGGGGATGAGATGTGGACACCAAAGGCATTTGCTCTTGTCCACCCCTGTAGCATAGTTCATATTCACATGTATCCTGCATTAAGTCCATTTTTTCACTGAGTCTTTAAGGAAGTGGCTGCCCTTAATCTCTATATGACTCAATCTCGTGAGTTAGAAGAATAAGCTTTAGTTCTTGCTGTGCATGGTTATAGGCCATGACTGATATTTTCTCCCTCCTCTACATTCTAGAGTTCTTTTAGTGTTTGGGTGGGTGTAGTAGGCCTGCTTGGCTTAGGTGATACAGACAGAACTTCATCCATGAGGGACCTGAACCCGCGGTTGTCTTTTGCTTTTATTAGGTATTGGTTGCGTCAGTTGCCCATCTGCTGTTACACCTTGATAAGAAAACATGAGAAAATGGCAGCAAGTGGATGTCCTAGGTACCAATATGCCTTTCCATGCTCTTATTATGAAGCAGAAATCTTGGTTCCTTATGATAATCAGAGTTTAGCATCTACAACATTATACATTTTTGCTACCTGCTGGGCAACTGGCATAAGGATCCCAAAGTGATCAGGTTGCTAATTATAGTTTCAGGTTCAGTGTAGTCCTTGCCGTACTGCCTGGTGGGAGTACCCCCTGGCCCCACTCTGCCAACCTGAGAACCAGGACCTCAAATCAGAGAGCCCAAGATAATGGGAAGTAAAGCACATATTCCACACATTGAGTCACTGGGAGTGACAGAGAGTGGCCCAATACCACATCCACTCCCTGGTTCTCTACACATGTATTCAGCTATTGGGTCACAGATCTCTATATTGGTCATTGGTTGAACTGCACGTACTGCATCTGGGAGGACAGTACCCCTATCTTGCAGGGTATCATCCCTGAATTAGTGCCCTAGCGAAGGTTCTAGTATTCTAGTATACTAGTAATACTAGTATATAGTAATATATATATAATAATATATAGTATACTAGTATGTAGTGATACTAGTACACTAGTATTCTAGTAAGGGTGTTCTAGTATTCCCATTAGTCCTTACTTCAGGGGGAGTCTAAGCTCATACAGAACACTCCCCCAAAGATGCTGCTGAAATCAGGGGTTAGGCTGAGAGAATGTGACTCAGGCTTCAGAGGCATCCACTGTAGGAGAGAAATGTTGATATTATTTAAAATGACCATGAAAGTTATGAAGGCTGCTTTAATTTTTGCCTAGGGAAGGGAATTGATCTAGCCTCACAGATATTTTTTTTCTGGCTTTATTGAGGTATGATTGACAAATATTGTATATATTTAAGGAATACAATGTGATGTTTTGATATATGTATTCCATGTGAAATGATCATTACAATCAATCTAATTTATCTATCATCTCACATATTTACCTTGTGTGTGTCTGTAAGAACACTTAAGAGTCACTCTTGGCAAATTTCAAGTGTATAGTACATTATTAACTGTAGGCACCATGCTGTACATTAGGTCTCAGAACTTATTCATCTTATAACTGGAAGTTTGTAACCTTTGACTAACATCTTCCTTATTCCCCAGTTGCTGGTAAGCACCATTCTACTCTCTGTTTCTATGTGGATGACTTTTTTGGATTCTAGTATAAGTGAGATCATGCAATATTTGTCTTTCTGTGCCTGGCTTATTTTACTTAGTATAATGTCCTCCAGATTCATCCATATTGTCTAGGATTTCTTTCTTTTTTAGGGCATTGTGATATTCTATTATTTGTGCATATGATGAATGGATAAAGAAAATATATATACCTATCCCATCCAATACCACACTTTCTTTATCCATTCTTCTATTGACAGACATTTAGGTTGTTTAGATTGTTTCCATATCTTGCTGATTGTGAATAATGCTGCAATGAACATGGGGGTGCAAATATCTTTTTAAGATACTGAATTCATTTCCTTTGGCTATATGCCCAGAAACAGGATTGCTGGGTTCCACAGAAGTTTTATTTTTAATTTTTTGAGGAATCTCCGCACTGTTTCCCAGAATAGCTATACCAATTTGCATTCACACCAACAGTGTTTAAGGAGTCCCTCTTCACATCCTTGCCAACACTTGTTGTTTTTGACTTTTGGTAATAGCCATCCTAACAGGTATGAAGTGATATCTTGCTGTGGTTTTGATTTGCATTTCCCTAATAATTAGTGATGCTGAGTACCTTTTCATATGCCTATTGGGACTTTGTAGATCTTTTTTGAAAAATGTCTATTCATGTCCTTTGCCCATTTTAAAATCAGATTTTTTTCTTTTGCTATTGAGTTGTATGAATTCCTTAAATGATTTGGCTATTAATTCCTTATTGGATATATGGTTAGCAAATATTTTCTCTCATTCCAGACATTGCATTTTCATTTTATTGACATGTGGAAGGGGCACGAGAGCTTTCTGGGTTTTCTTTTAAAAGGACACTAATACCATTCATGAAGGTTCCACCCTCATGACCTAATAACCTTCCCAAAGTACTACCTCCTAATATAATCAAATTGGTGGTTGGGATTTCAACACATGAATTTTGGAGGACAAAAACAGTCCATTGCAAAATCTTAAGTCCATTGCAAAATAATAGGTAATATAAATGCCAAGTACATTGTATTTACCCCCAAAAAATGGAGGAGGAAAAGGAGGAAGAACAGGAAGAGAGTGATTCATTTTGAAGTTGAAACTGAAAGAAACAGAAATTCTCAACCTCTTTCCCCCACCCCACCTTTTGAAGAAATTGCTCATGCTTGGGATTTATCATAGGTAGACAGACCCTGAGTGGAAAATCTGAACATATGTGTGATATCTGAAGGAGCCTACAGAATTTTAAATTATTCACTATATATCAGTTACATTAAAAAATGTCTACTTTCTTACTTAGAATAATTCATGCTTTACCTGGTATTCATTACTGTGGGAAATATTTTTTCTTATTTTCCTTATACTTCCTGTTTAGCAGCATGGCATTGGCTGAGAGGTTAAAAAAGCAGAAAGACAGCAACATCAATGTTGAGTAGAGTGTATGAGGGCATAAAATGCCCAGAAGAAATGGAATCCATGATACGTTTGATGTTACATGACCAGCAACTATTCCATGTTCCCTTGCCTCTTAACAGTTTGTTTCTGATTAACTATTTTTTTAATCAATTTGTTGGGTAACAATAGTACTTAAAAGTATGACACTATATAAGTGTAAGATAATATTTTCCCAATGCACTATGTGAAAGAATTGGAAGACAAGGGAGGAGGTGGTTATTAATACACTCTTAGGCCAAGGAGGTTGAATTGATTTATTAATCAGAAGAAAAAAAATGTTCTTTAAATGTTATTTAAAACTACAACTACCTGCTTCTGGTACTTGCTTCTGTCCCAAGAGAGTGGCATAGTTTTCATATTAGACTTTTAAAGAACAGTATTGCCTACCATCAATGTTAGTTTACTAGCTCTTTTTTTTTTTTAAGATTTTATTTATTTATTTGATAGAGATCACAAGCAGGCAGAGAGAGAAGAGGAAGCAGACTCCCCACTGAGCAGAGAGCCTGATGTGGGGCTCCATCCCAGGATCCCAGGATCATGACCCAAGCTGTAGGCAGAGGCTTTAACCCACTGAGCCACCCAGGTGCCCTGGTTTATTAGCTCTTGGGTCCTTCGTCCTCCAAACTTTCAGTTAAGGATGACTCTTCTTGGTGGTAATGGTGTTTTGAAGAAATTAAGGAAAGGACTGGTTCCAAATCTGGGAGTGATCAGGGAGATGAAATTGGAGTGAGACAGTTCAGGAAATTGACTGCAAGGCAGTTGTGAGATTATGAGTCCCCAGGAATCCTGGGAGGCAGTAGTCTTCCCTTTAGACATGGGCTAAGAGTTTGAAACCATACTTATACATTTCAGAGATCAGAGTGACCTCAGATGACATCCAATGACTCTCTTCTGTGTTCCTAAACCTCCTTTCAGTTCTGATACAGGAGCTATTTCAGTTAAGTGGAGCATAAAATGCAGAACTCTGGCCAGAAGGAAGGTCAGGAGCTTTCAAATTTTGGCAATGAATAAAAGTTTTTAAATATGTTCTTTGGGCTAATCAGAAGTCCTGGTTATAGTTTATAACATTATGTTAAATGAAATGGCATTAAATATAACTTTTTTAGAAGATTTATTTATTTTAGAGAGAGTGCATGCAGGGGGGAGGAGCAGAGGGAGAGAATCCTCAAACACACTCCCACTGAAGATGGAGCCTGAGGCCACCCACTGATCTCATGACCCATTAGTTCTTTTTTTTTAAAGATTTTATTTATTTTTGCACACACATGAGGGAGAGAGAGAGAGAGGGAGGGAGCACAAGAATGAACATGAACAGGGGGAGGGGCAGAGGGAGAGGGTAGCAGGAGAAGCAGACTCCCTGCTGAGCAGGGAGCCCAATGCAGGACTTGATCCCAGGACCCTGGGATCGTGACCTGAGCTGAAGGCAGATGCTTAACCATCTGAGCCATCCAGGTGCCCCTCAAGACTCATGTGTTCTTCACCTGAGCTGAAACCAAAGCCAGGGGCTCAACCCACTGAGCCACTCAGATGCCCCTAAATATGATTTTTATTAAGTGATTCATAATTTGACTGATCTAGCTACTTGTTATTGAAAATCGAGTAAACTTCATTGTCTCTGCAAAATTCTGGATCATCTTTTTTATTCAACTCATTAATAGAGTTTGCCTTTGCAGCAAACTTTTCCTTTCGTTGTCTCCTTCCCCTGTTTCTTTTCACCCATTTTTATCTTGATCTTTATATTTTACAAGTTCCATAGTTAATTTACCCATACTTCTATTTCAGATTTCTGGGAAAATCCAAATCTTTTCCTTCAAAACACCCTTGCCTTTATTTTTTATTCAGAAACCATTTCTATTTCCTATTGAGGCAGGAGTTCTTTGAAAAGATTGCTCTAGAATTTCACATGATTTCTGTTTTACTTTAATGGTACTTGCCTTTGTTTAGACTTTCAATTTTAACCATGCTGCATGTCATGGGCATGTGGCTGTGTCTGTAGATGGCAGTACAGCACCATCCAAGAAGGTCACAGATTTTTCTGCTAGACATGCGCAATTGGTTTTCCTGCTTCTATAAGCGATGACCTTCATTTACCAACAACAGCTTCTTTAACTTTCATTATTTCCCCTTTTGACCCAATCTTGAAACATCTGATCACTAATTATATCTGGTCTCAAATTGAAATTTGTAAAAACACCAAGGTAGCTACAGCATACTAGATCATGTTTAGGGTACTACAGAGTCTTAGTCTCCATGAAACCTGGCATTCTAGTAATAATAATAATAATAATAATAATTAATAAATAATGATGATGATAATGACAAAGACGGCCTAGAATTTTAAAAATTCCTGTTCATGGATTGACACACTATTAGTCACCTGGAATAAAAATTAAATGCTGTACAGCACTTCAAATTAGCGCCGCAAGTCTAAATATTCACAATCCATAAGTAGCATTTACTGTTATTTCCCAGCTAGCACCAGTCATTACTTATCATGGGCATTTCAGTGTTTTACTATTATGGGGCATTTTATTACAAAGGCAGGTTCAAGAAGATTCTGGTCAGTTTGCCAACCTTTCCTCTGCCCTGCCTTTAAATCTCCTGACATGTGACTGTGACCCTTTGTTGGTGAGTTTGATTCCCTTATGAGCTATTTAACTTTGCTTCTTTCCATGACTTCAGTGTGGATCCTTAACACTAGACGGCCTCTTTGGAAATGCATTACCCCGGCCTTGAGGGGTATAAGAAGTGGGAATTTGTATTCTCAGTGCAAATCCTTCATTACTTGTGGACAGTCAACCCAGAGCCTCTGCAGCAAGGCTTTACTACTGTTATCAGAGTGATTGATGGGTTGAATGCTTGAAAGGTTGTGGATTGCCACCTGAATCCGTGTGAGTTCCTTTGCATTCCCCCTGCCACCATTCTCCTTTAGGCAGGGATTATTGCATATACTTCCTTGCTTCGTTCCTTCTTGCCTTAAGCCCTTGCACAGCTTGGTGTCTCTTTGTAATTCACAATTCTTTAGTGCCTCCCCACTGCCAAATGAACAGTCCAAATTCTCTACCTACCCTGTTATGATGTAGCCCCAAGATGTTTTACAGTTCTCCTCCATAATGTATCCCTAGAAAATTGGACTACTCAGTAATCCTTGCAGAAATGCTATGCTTTTAAGTCTCTGGACTCCTACTCACCTGGTTTCCTATCCCTGGAATATGCATTCCCCTACCTCTATTTCACACTATCAAGAGCTTACCAATTCTTCAGAAACTGGCTGAAATTATTTATTTATTTAAAGATTTTATTTATTTATTTGACAGAGAGAGAGATCACAAGTAGGCAGAGAGGCAGGCAGAGAGAGAGGGGGAAGCAGGCTCTCTGCTGAGTAGAGAGCCCGATGCGGGGCTGGATCCCAGGACCCTGAGACCATGACCTGAGCCGAAGGCAGAGGCTTCAACCCACTGAGCCACCCAGGCGCCCCGTGGCTGAAATTTAACCTCTCCTAAGAAATGTTCCTCTGTACTCCACACCAGAAACAATATGCTGTTTTTGAATCACCTATAATGCTTTGTTTGTTTATTTTGTCACTTTTACAACATTTGTAATGCTTTTTATTGGTTATTTGTTCATATGTCTTATCTTCTTTGCTGCATCGCAAGCTTTTTAAAGGACAGGGATTTCATCATATTGTTCTTTTTGTTTACCTTTTTTTTTTTTTAAGATTTTGTTTATTTGACAGAAAGAGATACAGTGAGAGAGGGAACACAAGCAGGGGGAGTGGGAGAAGGAGAAGCAGGCTTCCTGCTGAGCAGGGAGCCTGATAAGGGCTCAATCTCAGGACTCTGGGATCATGATCCGAGCGAACCGAAGGCAGGCGCTTAAGAGCTGAGCCTCCCAGGTGCCCCTCTTTTTGTTTATCTTAATACCAAGGACAAAATAGGCCAACCAAACATTTTGAGACCTCATCCCACTTTTGCAAAAGTATATGTACATAATTGATGTTAAATGTGACTTTTTCTGTTGTTATGGAATTCTGGCTAAGTCCTAGAGTGGAGGACAATGAGAAATAAGTGCCCCCACATTTTCAAGAGAGGTAATAAGGCAGAGAACTTGCTGTAAGATGCTGGACCAGCTCAGCCCAATATCCATCCATCATTATTATCAGCCTATTTAAGTAAAGCCTGGACATATATTATGAGGATTCTTTGGAGAGATCTTATAGTAGCTGAGTCTTGAGTCTTCTCCAAAAGCCAAATGGAGGGAGACATGAGAGGTTCCCTCAATGAGGCTGGATGGGTACTTACAATAAGGGGAACCTGGCAGCTTGCTCTCCTTCTGGCTGTCTGCTGAATAGCACAAACACAAGATGTGGATCATGTGAAAATTTATGAGAGAACTAGATACCTATGACCAGGACTTTGGGGCCAAATTTAAGGAGGATCAAAACTGGCCACTGTTCCTCACTTGGACAATCCTGACTTTGAGAGGCTACTTGAAAGAGGACAGTTGTGGGAATGGGCAGGGACAAAGATATATGAATTCTTTGAGCCAAGTAGACACTGAAGAGCATGTTAATGGTCTTGAAAGTGTCTCCCCAAAGAGGGTCCTTGCTGTGGGGAGGGAGTCCAGTAGAAAAAAAAACTAGATGAACTGCCAGAGGGTAGATAATGGGAGGAGGGTTAGTAATCTAGAAAGCATTGCTGGTGTCAGGCGATGGTACAGGTGGATATATGCATGGAGGTGGGCAGGTGTCTCTAAAGAAATATGAGAACAATGCTCTTCCCCCATGAGAGAGAATTAGAATTTTATTGACTGCTATGACAGTGGGTAATTGAAACAAGGCAGCAGCTAAATAAAAAAGACCTTTGTTTTCATCCCTCCTGCTAGTCAGACCCAAACTCTTAGAGCCAGGAGGAGGAAGGCAGAGGTAAAACATGGAAGGTAAAAGAACATAACAGTCTCCTTCTACTGCCTTTGTGCCACTGTAGGTCTCTAATCCTTGGATCAGTTCCATAAGAGGAGAGAGGATATATTGTTCTAAAAGGTGAAAAGTGACTGGCAAAGTAGTCAAGATGTCTGGGGGAGGGGAAGGGAGAGCTGCTAGAACCACTTTGAAGGAGGTAGCATTAAAAAATATATACATATATATTTTTTCTGAATGTACCCTATCAGGTTTAGCCCACTAAATACAACATTATCTATCTATTTATCTATCTATGTCTCTATCATGGGATGACATGTGATTTAAATTTCTTATTTTTATTTATCTAAATTTCCTAATTTTTCTAAAATGAATGGGTATTATACAAAAATATTTATAAAAGTAATTTGATTTTAAAATAGGAAGTTTGAAAAAAATATTTTAGGAGAAAATAAATTTACCCACAATTAGCCCACAATTTATTGTTGATTTTTAGTATTTTTACTTATATTTTCTATTCATATGGTTATTTTCAAACACAATTGCAATAATATTATTTATACAACTTTGTGTCCTGCTTATATAATACAGCACCCTTCCATGACTTTAAATATCCTGTAAAACATGAAAGAGAAATTATAGAGGAAATAGAATGCATTTAACATCCTTATTGCTAGATAGTTACATTAGTTCCAGCTTGTGCTATGGATATCTCCATATCATAAATTGTATGTTTTGTATGCTTCTCTGATGATTTCCTTTAGTCTTTTAGTGTTTCCTTCCTTCCTTGAACACTTATTATGTGTCAGTTACTATGTTACTAGGTACCAGTTATATGGATTATAACTGTGAGGAAGAGGTAGGCCTGGCTCTCAAGAGCTCACAGTATAATGGGGAGAGAGATTCATTAGCATTTTGTATGTGTGATGATGGTGATATGAACAGACCTTATGGGAAAGCATTCCTAATCTGGCCTGGGAGGGCCTGTGGAGATGTGAGCAAGTGGTAATACACAGGATATATATGGGATAGGGTGGCGAGGGTAGGTAGAGATAAAGAGCAAGAGCAGAAGAGCAAGCATGAATAGGGAAAGGGGAAGAGGGGGAGAGGCAGAGGGGGAGAGTGAGGGAGGACTCTGCTGACCATGGAGCCCAACCTGGAGCTCATCTCAGAACCCTGAAATCATGACCTGAGTTGAAACCAAGAGTCTGGCCCTTAATTGACTGAGCCACCTAGGCACCCCTCTCATCCACTTTCTATCTCTGACTTTATAAGTTTTCCTGGACCTTTTAGTGCCCTTCATTTAATAATTTTATTGTTCCTATTCACTCCTCCATAGTGATTAGCAATAAAAATCTTTAAACTGAATCTATTTTTGTGGGGGCAACAATACAATGGGGATCTAGGCAGACAGGCTCACACTTTGCTTGAGGAGATAACCTTAAAAAAGAGTAGATAGAACAAGTGTGTTGGACAGAATAACGGCCCCCAAGAAAGAGATTTGAAGATGCTATCCTGCTGGCTTTGAAGACAGAGGAAGGGACCCTAAGCCAAGAAATGCATGTGACTTCTCAGAGCTGGAAAAGGTAAGGAAACTAGATTCATCTCCCCAGAGCTTCCAGAGGTAACAAAGCCCTGCTGACACCTTGACCACTCCCCACACTCAGTAAGACTCATTTAGGACTTTGAACCTCCAAAATTGTAAGAGAATAAATTTATTTTAAACCACTCAATGTGTGGTAATTTGTTATAGCAGCAACAGGAAGCTAGTACAGCAAGTGAGAAGAGGATGTAGCAGCAGCACCCAAGCCCAAGGCTGGTCACACGCTTGGAATAGAGCATGTCTCAAGGGCTTGTTCAGTGGGAGGGTCCTGTGTATCCCTTCCCACTCCCTGCAGCAGCAGCAGTTTGCATTATTATTGGGTATGGCCCAAAGATCTCTGAACTTGGCAGACATATTGGTGAAAAAGCTCTGATTGGTGCAATAGAATATAAGGGGGAAAGTAGGTGTGTAAAAGTATTTTGTCAAAAAAAAAGTTTTGTGATAAGGAAAATTATTTATACTATTGAATAAGACAATTACAAAGCAATACATTATATTTATATAGCAGTTTGTAATTCATGTAGCATTTTCAAAAATAATTTATCACTTATTTTCAAAACCTTTCAGAACAATTTTTTGTGGTAGAAATGGGCAAGAACTATTATCTTTTATGATTGAGACAACTGAGATACAGAAGTAATTATATCATTTGGCCAGGGTTACACAGCCGAAAAATGACAGCTAGAATTTGAACTCAGGTCTTACGTCTTCTAAATCCAAGTCCTTTTTTCACTATCCCTTGCTATCCAGGTGCCAGGTGAATACTATAAAAATCATGAGTTCCTTGATAAGACACTAGTTTATCTCCCCAGGAATGACATTATCAAACCAAGGAATTATTATTAATTTTTAACTTTTTATTTTATTTATTTGAGAGAAAGAGTACACTTGCAGGGGAGCACGAGTTGGGGGAGGGGCGGGGGAGGAAGCAGGCTCCTGGCAGCGCAGGGAGCCCCACATGCCAGTGGCTAGATCCCAACCCTGAGATCCTGACCTGAGCAGAATGCAGACACTTAACCGACGAAGCCACCCAGATGCCCCAGAAAGGAATTCTGTATTTTTGTGTGCACAAATTGGAGACCACATAACACTCTCCAGCTCCATCTTCTAGCAATAATTCTCAATATTTTAAACATTTTGTGATAGAATGACCACAATCTATGAAATTACAACTTTTTGTGAATTTTAAATATTGTTAAACAGTTTGTAAGAGGAGGTACACCACTTGACTGATCTTATTAATTGAAAATTTAAACCTCCCTTCCCATTCTCCCTGTTTATTTTAGGAAATCAATGATTTTGTACACCTAAAGATAAATTCCAAAGATATTCTGAGATTTAGAAGAGATTTGGTAGAATGAGGATAGAGACCTGGGTCACCAATATTTAACTCAAGATATTTAAAAATAAACTCCAGTAGTAATTATGTATCTAGAATAGTGTTTCAAACATGAATAGTTGAATCAGATATATATATATATATATATATATATATATATATATATATATTTATGTAATGCTTATTTAATGTATATATATATAATATATAATATATTATATATAATATTATAGTATACCTGCCAAAGATTTTTCCCTTCTAAGTGTTTTATTTGTAAAGCTAAATTTGGAACATGATTTAGAGAACTGAAGTAATTCATCTTTTAAAAGGGAGCAGAAAAATCTCACTCTTGTAACATGAGTTTTTAAGGACTTAGTATTATTTGAAAATCCCTTCATTACCACTGAACGTATTTGCATTTGAGAGATGTAATGTAAGTGCAAGACTCCTTGTTAAGCTATTTGTTATCTTCTGAGGATTACTTCTCTAATACCAGCTAACTTCATGCTCTTAGCTTTAATGTTCAAACTAATATCAAACTGAACTCAGAAGGACAGCCTGATGGTAAAGTCCTAAACTGTTACTTGAGACCAGGGTTTCTCAAATTGTCCAGTTATTAGAATTGCCCAAAATACTTGTTAAAAATAAAGTCCAGGGGCACCTGGGTGGCTCACTTGTTGGGCATCTGCCTTCGGCTCAGGTCATGATCCCAGGGTCCTGAGATCAAGCCCCACATCGGGCTCTCTGCTCAGTGGGAAGCCTGCTTCTTCCTCTCCCGCTCCCCCTGCTTGTGTTTCCCTCTCTTGCTCACTGTATCTCTCTCTGTCAAATAATAAATAAAATCTTAAAAAAAAAAAATAAAGTCCACCTTGTCCCCAATCCCAATCATTAGAGGGTAAGGTCTAGGAAACTATTCTTTCAGTATTCTGGTGCTTTTTATCATTAGGCAATTTTGAGAAATTGCTTAACACCGGTGATACTTATACTCAGTATACCTGGGGAACTTATTAAACGTGTGTTTCTGGATTCCATCCCCAACTACCCAGATTTTAAAATATGTGTGTGGTCCATTAACAAGCCCTGGAAAAAGAGGCTGGCAGAGTTAGTGTCAAGGCTCTGGGTCAGCAGAATGGGGTCTGTGGTCCTCAGAGATCGACAGCTTGTCAAACTTGGAAATCCTGAAGAGCAGGCAACTGCTGAAATGACAGAATGGGAAAAGAGCCTCAAGCCAGAAATCATGCGAGATGGATCAATTATGTCAGTAGAATTACTCTCTGAGCAGAAGACAAGAGCCTGACTTTAACGTGAAGTCCATCTGAACAAAGATGTGATTTGTACGCCTATTAGGAAAGTGGACTCTATGGGTCTAGATTTGCAGGGTGAGCAACAGGATAATTGCAACCGGTGAGGAATCAAAAAAACCCTAATTGCAAGGAGGTTGAATACTGGTTAAAGAAAGGGAGGAAGCTCTAGTTGCTGGTGGTTTCCCATAACCTAGACTTCTTTAGTCCCCAAGTATCTTCCTTTATAACACTTCCTCAAAGCATGGTCTTCAGTTGCTTTCATAAGCATCACTGAGGGTAGGAGGAAGTGATTTGTTATAAATGCAAGTTTCTGGGCCCTACCTTAGATTGGTGGATTAAAAGTCTGTAGAAGTGAGACCAGGAAATAACATTTTAAATAGCTTTTAATGATTCTTACACATACTAAAATTGAAAAATTATGACCTTATCAGAGGTCCTGAAGTCTGAAATATGTCCAGACAGGCATTTTCCTGGTAAAAATGCAAACTTCCTGGGAAGGATGGTACATTAAATAGAATATCAGACATCAGTGGTGCCTGGGTGGCTCAGTCATTAAATGCCTCCCTCTGGCTCAGGTCATGATCCCAGGACCCTGGGATTGAGCCTGGCATTGGGCTTCCTGCTCAGCAGGAAGCCTGCTTCTCTCTCTCCCACTCCCCCTGCTGTGTTCCCTCTCTTGCTGTCTGTCTCTCTGTCAAATAAAAAATTAAAAATCTTAAAAAATTAAAAAAAATCTTAAAAAAAGAATATCAGACATTAAATGAATTAGCTCTCTGGAGGAAAAAGCTGAAATAAGAAATTAATTGGGGGAGAAGGAGGAAGAAGTAAATGAAAAGTAAAGGCAAAGAAACCTTCCTGGTTAGGTCTACCTGAGTCTGTTTTTGCATTTATGTGGGGGAGAAGTTTTTAGGGGGTTAGGAAAATTGGAGACTTTGTTTGCAGATGGGTTCCAGCAGCACCTTCAGCACAGAAGCATGCTGGAGTGGCTGGGGCAGAGCAGTGCTTTCTATTGTAAAATGAGATGATTTTTATGGGAGCATACAGATGCTCTCTCTGAAAATTTAGGGATATCCTCTAGTGTTTCTTAGAGTGCCTTAATGACTGTTACAGTTTTATAAATGATTATATCAGAGGCTCCTGGAACCTATTCTGCTTGTACACTTAAAGGGTGCTCTGGTTTTAGTGACTAGTTCTTTTGAAATAGACATTCTAGAAAATTGAAAGAATTTTAAAATTTAAGCTCTGTAGTTTGTGAATATATTCTGTAAGATAATCCAACGATCCTTTTCCTATCTACCTTCATGAAACAGTCATTGGATCTTAATTTGGCCTCTTTAATATACCTAGCACCCTGAGCAATGACTGGTCCATTTCTCATAGTAAATTATTAAATTGACATCTTGTGTTGCAAGTATTACTGTTGTGAGTTTGATATCAAATGGCCATGAGTCTAAGGATTGCTCACTTTTGGGTACAGGACACCTACCTATCAGGTTAAGGCCATCATATTAGTTATCTATTGCTTCATAACAAATTACTACAAAACTATGGTTCTTTATTTTATTTTTTAGGGAGAGAGGGGGAGGGGCTAAGGGGGCAGAAAAGAGAGAATCTTAAGCAGGCTCCACTCCCAGCGCACAGGAGTCCCATCTCACAACCCTGTGATCATGCCCTGCACCGAAATCAAGAGTCAGATGCTTAACCAACAGAGCCACCCAGGTGCTCAATTTGTTGTTGTTGTTGTTGTTTTTTAAACAATAAACATTATACAGTTTCTGTGGGTGAGAAATGCAGAAGCACCTTAGCTGGGTGATTCTAACTTGAGGTTGCAACTAAGATGTAAGACAAGGGCACCTGGGTGGCTTGGGTGGTTGGGGGACTGCCTTCAGCTCAGGTCATGGTCCCAGAGTCCTGGGGATCGAGTCCCACATTGGGCTCCTGGCTCCACGGCGGGGGGCTGGCCAGGGGAGAGTGTCTGCTTCTCCCTATGACCTTCTTCCCTTTCATGCTCGCTCTCTCTCAAGTGGATAAATAAAATCTAAAAAAAAAAAAAAAAAGGATGTAAGTCAAGGCTGCTGTCATATGAAGACTTGATATGAGCTAGAGGATTTACATCCAAAGTGGTTTGCTTTTGTGCCTGGCAAATTGCTCTTGGCTAATGGTGGTAGGCCTTAGTTTCTCCTCACTCAGACCTCTCAACAGGCTGCTTAAGTGTCTTCATGACATGGCATCTGGCATCCCTCAGGGCTAGTAATCTTAAGAGAGAACAAGGCAGAAGTGGCAATGTCTTTAATTTCTGCACTATTTGTTACACAGACTAGCCACGAGTCAAGGTGGGAAAAGACTCCTTAGGGCACGAGTATGAGGAGTACCAAGAGGCTCTGATTATTGGAGCAATCTTGAAAGGCTGCCTATCATACTACTGATATTGCAGTATCACAAATGACATATTTATTATACTATACTTATGTAGTTTATGTTTTTTAAGATTAGAATCCTATGGGGCGCCTGAGTGGCTTACTTGGTTGAGTATCTGCCTAGGGCTCGGGTCACGATCCTCGAGTCCTGGGATGGAGCCTCTTGTCAAGTCTCCCTGATCAGCGGGGAGTCTGCTTCTTCCTCTGCCCCTTAACCTGGCTCATGCTCTCTCTCTCTCAAATAAATAATAAATAAAATCTTAAAAAAAATAAAATGAGAATCCTGTGATTTCCCAGTTTCCATATCCAAAAAACAAAACAAAAACAAAAAACCCTTTGCTTTTAGTTACTTCTTTTATAGTAGGTTCACTATTTTTTTTTTTTTTCCCTTGAGAATTTTTTTCTGGCTTTTGAGCCGTGGAGACCAGATGGACAGTTTTTGGCATAGGAAAACAATAATTTCTCTTATTTAAAAGCATTTTATGATGACAAACTACATTTAGGTTTGGTCTAAAAGTCCCTGGTTGTATGTCTTTGAATCCTCCACTTTTCATTTTGTTTTTGGCTAGCAGTGAGACTCCATGGATTTAAAAAATAAAAAAATATATATTTTTCAGGCTTCATGTAGTACAATTTTTAAACCTATAAATACAGTTTATGTTTATGCATGTCTTCTCAAGTTGTTCAAATAAGAATATTTATGTAGTGTTATTTCTACACTCTCAGGAATGTATTATAGAAATTATCATTGAAGAATTCATTGTTTTTCTGACAGTAACATCTTTGCTGCATCATTCTTAGAGGAAATTTTCTTGACAGCAATATTTGTGTTCTATGTCTGGAAATATCTATAAAATATATTCAATTCTCTGAATATCTCAAAGGAAGAGTTGCTGTGATAAAAATTTTTAACAAAATATTTCATATTTCTGGCTGTAGCAGCGACTCCATAGTCCTAGGGGTAACAAGAGAATATATTTATATATAAGAAAAATATACCTCAAACATTGGATGGTGACTTCTAAAAGGAAAGATCTTTATCCTAATTTATATTTTTTAGCTTTAGAAACACATTTGCTCCTGCAGGTGTGGTAAAAAGATAACTCTCTTACTGACCATTTATAGGTAGTAAAGAATTATGATCTCTTAGTCTATATGCATGCTGACTCAGACTTTGTAAATGTTACTGGAAAAGGTAAGACAGAGGCCTAGAATCTGTTGCTGTGAATCTAGGAAAATGCCCGCTGAAGGCAGAAGGTAAATTGCTAGAGGACCAAGGTCTTATGGACAATAGGATGCTTATGAAATACCAGGCAAAAAATTTAATTGGGTAAAGTCATTAAAATTTTTTGGATTGTAGTCACATTAACATGATTCCTTGGACAACTTTGGTGGTAATTATGATATAGCAATAAAAATTAAATGAAATATTTTCATGTGACTCAGTATATGGAATGTAGAAATATGTGGAACTTAGAAAAAAGAGTTCAAGAGAAAATTTAATGTTCTTACTTGACAGCTGAGCATGATGTACTTTGAATTGAATTGATGATCTCAAATCTGTGGACCTACTAAGTAGAGAAATTGATCACAGATTAGTGAAAAGAATGCTAGTAGAAGTTTCTTAAAATAGCCTCTTAACTTTATGGCTATTCCATGATATGTGAGTGAGTCTTAGCCAAAATATTTGCTCCAAACAAGTCTACCTGGACAGGAGTTGAAGCAACAGATTCACCCATAAGCTCAAGTTTCTCTTGGGCCCTTCCCCAGCTGCAATTTGGATGCAGTATGCAACCGTAGAGGAGCAACCTCTATGTAGTCAGATGTGCTTGAATCAGGTGTCTGCCACTTGGCTAGTTCTGTGATCGTGGGAAAGTGACTTAATCTGACTGAGTCTCAGTTTTCTCATCTATAAGTGGAGGATAAAAGTACCTACTCAGGGGCAGCTACATAATTTGTGGGTCACAGAGCTAAAAGAAAATACCAGGCTCTTTGTTCAAAAAGCAGAAAAAAAATGCTATTAAAAGTATGGATATGTAAAACTTTTTTTCCTGTATAAATATTTTATAATTTATAAAACATAATAGTGTAATCATTGCAAGTACAGTAAAATTAAAATGTTAAATTATTAGCATGAATTTTGTGGTTCATGTTTATATTGGGTAATGCCGATATATATTTACAATGTATAATTGTAAATGCAAATATAAAGGCATTTAACTTACGTGTGGAATCACTGGCATTTCATAGCTTATATGTGCATATATATTTCATTCCTAGCAGAAGAATAGGGGAAAATATGCACAAAAATAACTTTTTAAAACATTTCTTTATATGTGCATATTTTCCCAACACTGTCTACCTTCAGCTTACTGAAGAGGAAGGAAGGACTGGAATGAATCAAGCAATAGGCTGCCTTATCTTTCCTTTTTTACTGTGTCATCAAATTCAGCATTATGAATTTGAAGTAGTGTGACTAAAAAAGGATATGATAGGGTTCCTTGGTTGTTCATGTTTCTTAGAATACCATTATTATCTTTTTTGTTTTTCTTTTTTACTGATAATCTGTTTTATTTGAAGGTTACCTTCTTGAGATTGAGTCAATGTTGTTTGAATTTCTGGAATCTGAGGAGTGTAGATTTTCTTGGGGATATCAAAATATCCTAGAAGGCTCAGTTCTAACATGTGTAAAATCAACAGTGTCTTCTTCAACTTTGACGTATTAACGTAAAGAGTAGATCACTGATGTATTATTAAAGGATATAACTCAGAAACAGCCAAATGGAAGAGATGTACAGGGCAAGGTATGGGGGAAGGGGGAGGAGCTTCATGCCCACTGTCAAGTGTGCTGCTGTCCCCCCACCCTGACCTGTTCACCAACCCAGAAGCTCCAAATAGGTTCTTTTTGTGCTCTAAGCAAGTTGGCATTCAGAAGGGTAAAGCATATACCTTCTGATCTGTTTGTGACCCTACTTACTCAGCCATAAACGTGTTGTATGGAACATGAATATAGAGTTCTGGTGAACCCATTGTGCATTGGATTACAGTAGACTCACAGTGAAATAAGCATTTTATGGAAGCCAGGAAAGCTATGTGTGAATGGAGTGGCAAGTTATTGTGGGCGTATGGATGTATTTACTCTGTTCATATGTGCCTTCCATTGTCCCACCAAACTTTACTTATAAAACACACACTCAGAAATAGACTTCCATGATGGCAACAGCAGAGCTTCCAAACAAGTGAAGGGTCCTTCTGAGAACAGGGCTCTGTGTGGTTAAATTTGTCACGTGCCCTTGAAGCTGGTCCTATACCTACTTAATAACATAAGTTTCCTAGCAGAGTACAGGATAGGTGCCCAATAAATGTCCTTCCATTTTCTTACAGAAAATGTTAGATTACTGTAGAATAGACATACATATAGGCAGGACTCATAATCTTGATTTCTGAAGGGCTGTGAAAACTACCCACATTCAACCTATGACTTTTTCTAAGAGCAAGAGATATAGCATGCCTTTGCAGGTTCAGTTGAGAAACCAACTGAAATGGTTTTGCACTTGTGTCCTGATTCTGCCACCACAATTGGCTGTCAGTAGGTGAGACAAAGGGATGGCTGTTTGCTGTGATTTTCAGAGCCTTATAAATTCTCTTCTCCCTGTTCAGTCTCTCTCCACTGTTCACTTGCCACAGTGCTTCTGAGTTCACCATTAGAAATTCGTTCCTCTGTGTTAAAGTGGAGTCCTATTTTAAAACACTGTAGGTGAAACTACTGTGTAACTGAGCATAAAGTGGTTTTGTTCAAATCACTTAAAGTATTTAGAAGTAGAAAAGGGCAAGCTTCCTGTTGGAAGCATTTTGTCTTTGACACTCAGTGGGCAAAGGTACCTAGGAGGCCTCAGCTAGAAGCTGTATTTATAAATCCAACCATCCTGTTTGGGGAAAACATCTGAAAACACTAATAAACTTGGAAAGTTAACAGATTAATCAAATAATCTCAAAATGACTATATTGTGGGGCGCCTGGTGGCTCAGTGGGTTAAAGCCTCTGCCTTCAGCTCAGGTCATGATCCCAGGGTCCTGGGATGGAGCCCCACATTGGACTCTCTGCTCCGCGGGGAGCCTGCTTCCTCCTCTCTCTCTGCCTGCCTCTCTGCCTACTTGTGATCTCTGTCTCTCAAATAAATAACTAAAATCTTTAAAAAAAATGACTATATTGTGTTTTTCTGTGGGCTAGCCCCTGCTTAGGGGCTTTACAACTGTGTTATCATTTCTTTCTTTCTTTTATTTTTAAAGATTTTATTTATTTGACAGAGAGAGATCACAAGTAGGCAGAGAGGCAGGCAGAGAGAGAGGAAGGGAAGCAGGCTCCCCGCCGGGCAGAGAGCCCGAGGCGGGGCTCGATCCCAGGGTCCTGGGATCATGACCTGAGCCAAAGGCAGAGGCTTTTAATCCACTGAGCCACCCAGGTGCCCCTATCATTTATTTCTTGCTATAACCATTTGAGTTTGATTCTTTTTCTTATTTCTATTTCATAGATAAAAAACCTGGCATATGGAGGATAATATAACTGGCTTGATTAAAGTTGGTTTATTAGAGTGTTATTCACTTCTTGCCACGATAATTCTGAGTACCAGACCATCCCCCAAAGCAGTGTTTTACAAAGACAGACATTTCTATTTTTATATATTTTTTGATCGGGGGCTGTGGGTTGAATATGGTTCTGCTGGATTTGGCTGAGATCAGTTGCATTTACATCTGCTATCTAAATTTTCTCATTCTCCTTGGACCAGCAGCTACCTGGAGGCGTTATTTCTTCTCATGGCAAATTACAAGAGCACAAAAGCACAAGTCAACTCTACAAGTACATTTAAGGTCTCTGCTCATGTCACATCCACTAACATTCATTGGCCAAAGCAGAGCTAATACTGAAGGGGCAAGAAAGTATATTTACTCACACTGAGAGTACAAAGTGACATGGCAAAGGGTGCGGATGTATAATCCTATTACAGGGGAACTCATAGGGCTAATAATCCAACCAACTTCTAGTTGGGAATGGGGCACTGAGAGAATATGAATCACAGTATGGGGAGAGGAAGGGAGATAGGGAAAGTGAATTATGATGCATGGTGCGCAGTGTGACAGGTCTGGCACAGCGCAGCAAGAGGGATTCAGACCAGGTGGTGGGCATGCTAGAAAGGAAAGTAGTGTCCTCTCCTCTCCTTTTTCGGAGTCCAAGCCAGAGTGTCTAGTTGGGAAATTTATTTATGGTTGTCCCAGAAAATAAGGGGACCATTCAGAGAGAGAGAACAATGGCAGCATAAGACCTTAGGGTCCATTTTGAACCATTCTGTTATCGCAACCTAGAGGAGTAGTGGGTTAGGGTTTATAGTCATTGCTTATTCCAAGCAGATTTTGTGATGTTTGTTAAAATTCTTAATCTCCTTACTTGTAGCACAAATAATATTTTAAGTAACTTCCCTAAAAAATCCCACTGTTCATAGCAGTGAGGATGCTTCTTAATTTAAGGGCTATATTTTGGATCAGAGTCTGGCCATTGGTTCCTTTGGGGTTTTAACAAGACTGTTTCTGGGAAAGAGCTGCTGTGTTATTGTCCTAGTTGCCATAGACAATATGAAGTTATAACAAAATTAATAGCATTTTCTTTTTTTTTTTTAAAGATTTTATTTATTTGACAGAGAGAGATCACAAGTAGGCAGAGAGGCAGGCAGAGAGAGAGAGGGAAGCAGGCTCCCTGCTGAGCAGAGAGCCCGATGTGGGGCTCGATCCCAGGATCCTGAGATCATGACCTGAGCCGAAGGCAGAGGCTTTAACCCACTGAGCCACCCAGGTGCCCCCAAAATTAATAGCATTTTCAAGCATCTTCTAGTTTATAGCTTGGGGAGATGGTCTAACTTTTTCAGAGGAGGAGATGACATTTGTAAGAGGGGTCAGAGCCAGATGATAAAAGGCTTGGGAAGCTATGGTAGAAAGTTTGGACTTTATGTAGAATTTAAGGGAAGAAAACAATGGAAGTGAAATGCTAAGACTGATTTTTTTTTTTTTTTTTTTTTTTTTTTTTTTTAAGGATGGCTCTGATAGTGGGAGAGGGAGTGACTTTGAGAGGAGACAATGGATGGAAGGAAGGGACACTGATTTGGAACTTACTTTGATGTTTTAGGCAAGAGACAGTAAGAGCAATCACATTCTCATTCTTGGGAGCACCTGTTTCAGATATCCTTTTGAGACCATCTGTTCTGAACATTCTCTAGTACTTTCAATTCTAAAACAATAAAATTCTAGAGGGCTTTAGTTGGAAGCACCATCTGATTTTCAGACTGATGCTATTTTTAAAAATGCTTCCTAAAATGCTTGACAAAAAATAGGTGCTTACTGTTTGCTGAATTAAAGGAAAATAATTGCATTCTATAAGCAAACTGCTTGCTTTCTCTCTCTCTCTCTGGTTGTTTATAGAAAAAAAATATACCTTGTAGTATACGCAAGAAGAAAGAAGCCTCAAGTCTATAAAGTGTATTAGGTTTTCATCTATAAAGGCCATATACTGCCCTTATGCCAGGGAAGGGAGGAATGGTGTGCTGTGCCAAAGGCAGAGTTCCTGTTAGCTGGCCCAACACACATGGAGCCCTACATGGAGCCCTTCAATTCAGTCTCAAGCAATATATTCTACACCATACATAGGGCAGAGTGTGGCAGAGAGTGAGAATGTACCTTCTATATTTAATACAACTTGTTCAAGGGTCTGGGGCCAACCCTGGAATGTAGCAGAAAGGTCTCCTCCTAGATCCTTCTCCTCATTTTTAAAAGGCAGTCCTCCTCATCCTTGGTAGCACTATCCCAGCTCAGTGATCCAGCTTTGCCCTGAGATTCTTATGGGTCCAGTGTACAGATGCTGTGGCTACACTGGGTTAAAGTCTGTTGAAGGGTGCTCAGTCTCTCATTATATATACAGGTTGTGGAATTCCCTCGTAGACATAGTTTCTCATTTAAAAGGGTTTCCTCCTCTATTAACACCTTTTTGTCCGTTTACATGACTGGCTGTGTCTCTTTCAGCTATCCTTAGATTTGGCTGATTAATCTCATATTGGATATTGTGGGGAAGTAGACTCTGTGCCCCAGTTTGGGACTTGGTGGGTCTTGGAAAGTTGTAGTTGTGTTCCTGCATCATCACCTTGCATCAGATTTGGTTTTGGTGTCCTTTTCTGAGCAAATTAAGAACCCAGTGTTATGGAGTAGAGCGCTTTACATCAGCTCCACAAAGGTTAGAATAGTATTGTAATGCTTCTCCTTGACGACTCCGTCCACATCTTTGGCTGTGCTGTAGAAACTGAAAAAGGGATTCTAACTGATGAACCTCCAAATGTCAGGTCATCACTCAATAACTTTACTGTTTTATCTAATCCTGTGGTAAGACCCAATCTCTCTGTAGAGCTTTTGGCTCTGACCCAAGGTGCCACCCCCCCACCTCAATTTATGTTGACTTATCTCAATATCTGTCTCATAAGCTGCTCGTGTGAGACTGCACTCTTCTGGGCCTTTGCCACTTTCCCTAAACCAGAGGTCACTGGATATGACATATCAGGAAATGGAAAGTGAGGCCAATGGCTTCACTCTTTGTGGCAGCTTTGTGTGTGCTGGGAAAGTATTTCAAAGTATTAACCTATGCACCCCAGGGATCATCTCATCAAATTCTTTCACCTATGACCTAAAGATATTTCCCCTCCCCTGGTGCAATCAGATAGACATGCGTCACCCAGATACATAGGCTGTAAACACACTGCTATTAGACTGAAAAAAGTTGATGGCTTAAGGAGAAATGATTTGAAAACATACTTGTGGAGTTTTGTTCTTCCCAGTTAAATGTTGTTATAGGTAGGGAAAAGTAGGAAAGGAGAAGGAACCATGCAGATGAGTGTATGAGAGGCAATGTCCTGAGGAAAGACCAAATGCTTCCATAGTCTGTTCCTTAGGATGTATTCAAAAGACCTAATTATTTTTTCCAGTGATTTATGATACATATATTACTGTGCCAAACCAAATGCCTTTGAAAAGAGCTGCAGTTTTTTAATTGGTAGGGCCAGTCTTTTCAATGTGCCTTCCTCCATTCACCTCTGTACACTTCATGGCTGCTGAGGATACAACTCAGGAGGATACTAGTATCAGTCTGTCAGTTGTACTGCCTTATGCTTGGGGACTCATCAATTTGATCATTCCAGATTGTCCCCCCTTTCTATTGGGATGTGCCATAAATTGCCAGAGGTTGGGGCTGGTACAAAAGATCATTTGTATCTAGGTTGCTACATCCATCTGATAACAAATTTTGTCATAAATTTCTTCTTTACTGGTTTAAGGTTGTGTACTTCTGACTTAATTTATCATTGTTCTTTTACTACAATAATAACATGCATGAGTCTAAGGATGATTATTATCACAACTCTATAACTCAACTCTCCCAAGCTGTTGCTAGTGCAGCCAGTTTAAAGAATGTGTTATATTAACCTTACTCATGATTATCCTCTTTTTAAGACAATATATAAATAAAAGAAACTGTTCTTGTACAGAAAGAGGAGGCTACAGACATTCCTGAGATATAATAGTGACTGGAATGACAAACTTAGAGGAAATAAGCCTATAGTTAAAATATGATCAAATGCCTCTCTAATCAGCCATTTGATTCTTTCACCTGTATGCATATGAGGCTTTTCAATACCAGCTGAGTACTTGGCTAATTGTTCTATGGAGTTACTAGTTAAGTCATCCCTATTGAATGTATCCCTTATGGCTTCAATAGACTGTATCTTCTTAAAAATGTCTACAGGGTTAAAACTTTTATTTTAAAACTTTAAAATCAAAACTTTGGGGAGGTAATAACTCCCCAAAGACTCTTTTGAGGGATAGTAATCCTATTTATAGGAGTTGAATCCAGATGGTCTCAAAAATTATCCCAAACTTTGTAAGTAATATAGCAGAATAACCTAAATTATTGCAGATGAAATAATAACTTTGCATTTTCTTTTGGCCAACCAGTGGGGAATCAATGCCATTACTAACACTTTATTTTGTATCTGGATTAACCAGGGTTGGGAGTGATGAAACAATCTATAAGCAAAATTAAAAAGCAACCATCTAAAGGAGATTTGGAGGAGTTGTTGAGACTTGTTTTCTTGGTCCATTCTGGGAAACCATAAGGCATGGTTTTAGAGTGCTTTTTTTGTGGTACTTTAGTTATTCTTGTTTTCTTTATAGTTATATCATGTTTATTACCCAGAATCCTGAATGCTTCTATCTACCAATCTCCTAACAGATGGTCCAAAAACTAATGGAGGTAAAATTACACTGAGAAATACTCACACTGAAAATCTGGCCTCTGCAAATTAAACATCTTCCAAGAGAATCACCACAATGGAGAATATCTAGACAGTCTTGATGATCTTTCCTGCAGCTTTGGCTGAGAGAGGATCAAAAGGGGATTGAGAGTTTAAAAAAAAAAAAGACTGATAATCCTATGCCATGGTTACGGTTAGAACTGGTTTTAGATCTGTGTAATTAATTAGTGGTAATGGTCAGTAATGAGTAGTGGCTTCACTTCAGTCAACAACTTCTAATAGTGACCTTTCTAAACAATACAAAACATACTTTTAAGGGTGATGTAAATTTACTCTGTAATCAATAAGCATTTCCCAATAAGACTATAAGTTTTCTCTCCCTGACCAGCATAGCTCTTCATTACTTAAATAATTGTCAGATTTATCACTGTACATATGGTTTTAGATTTTAAATAGTGGTCTCGGTCTTTGGCAGGGGATATGAGACAAATACTGCTCATAGGATCAGTGGAAAATGATGAGATAAGGAAATCACATATGAAGTATTTACTCATGGAAATAACTTCAGACACTAAAATACAGAACTTATTTTTCCTTTCTTTAGGATTATTTCCACTCAAGATCTCTGAGGACTAGGAAATGTCTAGATAGGATGTAGACCTTGCCAGATATGAGAAAATATGGTTTACACAAATAAAAAAAATATATCTAAGGCCAGTGGATGGAAGATGGAGATTTCTGTGGCAGGAAAGAGTTCAAGGTGCTTTGTGCCTTCCCACAGTCTTGTGCAGGGAGAGGAGAATTTTCCACTTGTTCCATCCTGTTCTAAAGATAACTTATCCCCTCAAATTCTCTTGGAATTAGAGGTATTTAATATAGGCACTGGTGCTAGATTCTCGTCTCTGAGAGGCAGAACATACAGCTATAACCAATTGGGAGGAGGATGGTAGAAAATTGGCAGAGTGTGTAGCCTGTCAGAGAAGGTAAAGATAACCCCAGTGGAGCCAAGCCTGTCAGAGTTGATAATACTTGGTTTTGAGGTCTAGAGCAGGCTAAAGAATGGGACTATAGGCTGGCTTGGTACCTTGAAGCCTGTCCATTGGGAGGAAAAGATCCTATTGGTAGGCTGTAGGCAACTAACTGGGAGCTGAGGTGGAAAACTGCAGCCTTTCTCTTGACACTAAAAGGTTGTGGAGAGACTGCCCAGCTGAATGTTCAAGGACTATCAAAATGGCTATAAAATAGAGCCCACAGCTGGGTGCTGCCATCGCCAGAAGCCAGATTAGTAGGGATGCCAGCATCTGGGGCCAGGAGAAAAGTGACCCAGGTGTGTAACCTGTTTCTTATAAGCAGACTCTCCCTGTCTTTACTGACTTGCTGCCAGGATGAACCATGGGCCAGTTCTCTGGGAATTTTGAGTGAAAAGGACATAATGGAAGAAAGCTCAAAGAGAAACCTTTGAGGTGTGACTGAGATATACTTGAATTTCACTGAAAGAGAAGGACTAAGTTTTAATTTAAAAGTGAGTAAAAAGTATTGTATTTGTCTGTGGTTATCAGAATGAAATAGATTAAATGATCTATTTTGGACAGTCTGGGAGATCAGAGACGAGAACAGTATGTACAGTTTGTAAAATAAGGAGTCTCATTATTGGGGTTACCATCTTGTTGATCAGTCTTCATTTCATATTTACTTCAACCAGTGACCTGGGACTCACTATCCTATATCACCTGGGAGAGTCCTTTTTCAGTCTGTACTCAGTCCTCTGCTGGAAGTCCCACCAGTCTTGATTGAAGGGGCATGGAGCGGCAGGGAACCGACTCAGAATTTCATTTGGGTTGAGCTTAATGATGTTCAGGGTGGGATGAGACAGAAAGGATGAAAGGGGCCCCTGGGTGGCTCAGTTGGTTAAGTGTCTGACTCTTGGTTTTGGCTCAGGACATGATCTCATGGGTTATAAGATCCGTCCTTAGTTGGTCTCTATGCTCATCGGGGAATCTGCTTGAAGATTCTCTCCCTTTCCCCTTCCCCCTACTCATGCGCACTCTCTCTCTCTCTCAAATAAATAAATGAAATTTAAAAAAAAAAAAAAAGAAGGATGTAAAGGAGCTAGCCATGTGAAGAGTCATGTCAAATATGGAAGGAATACCGAACAGGAGCGGTCCTTGAATCTCCTCTTTTTATCATGTTCCTTAACCCATCTCAAAAAATATGTTTGGAATCTCTCCATGCCTCTAGCATATGCAAAGGTCCTGATGTGGAGAGGAGTGATTGGAGATTTTAGAGGAAGGTGGAGGTGGTGAAGACATAGATGGGGGTTGGATCTTATTAGACATTGTAGAAAGCTTAAGGAGTTTCATTTTATTCTAAATGAAACAGGAAGCTATGGAAAGGTTTTAAGAAAGGAAATGGCTGGTTAAAAATATGCTTTGGATTCCTTTTGCTTCTGCATGAGTGGCGGATTGGAATAGGGCAATGGTGGAAGAAGAGAGCAGGCAGGAGGCAGTTGCAGTAGTTTAGCTATCTGGCATGCTGTTGGTACAGAGGAACAAATGTGGTGTGGGTAGATCCAAGATATATTTTTGGAGATGGCTTGAAAGGCATGAGAGAAAGGGGGAAATTCAAGGACTCTAGCTTTAGAGTGATAGGGTGCCATCCTACCCAACTAACAGAGATTGGTGAATAATACTATTTTATTTATTTATTTATTTTTAATTTTATTTGGTATTAACATATACTGTATTATTTTCCCCAGGGGTATAGGTCTATGAATCATCAGGCTACACACATCACAATACTCACGATAGCACATACCTTCCCCAATGTCTATAACCCAGCCACCCTATTTCTACCCTCCCCACCCCGTAACCCTCAGTTTGTTTTGTGAGATTAAGAGATTAATCTTAATCTCTAATTTTGTGAGATTAAGAGTCTCTTATGGTTTGTCTCCCTCCTCCTGATCCCATCTTGTTTCATTTTTTCCCTCCCTACCCCCCATGACCCCATGCCCTGCCTCTCAAATTCCTCATATCAGAGAGATCATATGATAATTGTCTTTCTCTGATTGGCTTACTTCGCTTAGCATAATACCCTCTGGTTCTATCCACATTGTTGCAAATGGCAAGATTTCTTTTTTTGATGGCTGCATAGTATTCCATTTTGTATATATGCCACCTCTTCTTTATCCATTCATCTGTTGATGGACATCTAAGTTCTTTCCATAGTTTGGTTATTGTGGACATTGCTGCTATAAACATATGGGTGCACATGCCCCTTTGGTTCCCCACATTTGTATCTTTAGGGTAAATATCTAGTAGTATGATTGCTGAATCGTAGGGTAGCTCTATTTTCAACTTTGTGAGGAACCTCCATACTATTTTCTAGAGTGGCTCACTAGCTTGCATTCCCACCAACAGTGTAGGAGGGTCCCCCTTTCTCTGCATCTTTGGCAGCATCTTCATTTCCTGACTTGTTAATTTTAGCCGTTCTGACTGGTGTGAGGTGGTATCTCACTGTGGTTTTGATTTGTATTTCCGTGATGCCAAGTGATGTTGAGCACTTCTTCATGTGTCTGTTGGCCATTTTGATGTTTTCTTTGCAGAAATGTCTGTTCATGTTTTCTGCCCATTTCTTGATTGGGTTCTTTGTTCTTTGGGTGTTGAGTTGTAAGTTCTTTATAGATTTTGGGTACTAGCCCTTTTTCTGATAGGTTATTTGCAAACATCTTCTCCCATTTTGTCAGTTGTCTTTTGGTTTTGTTGACTGTTTTCTTTGCTGTGCAGATTTTGATCTTGATGAGGTCCCAATAGTTCATTTTTGCCCTTGCTTCCCTTGCCTTTGGCAATGTTTCTAGGAAGAAGTTGCTGCAGCTGAGGTCAAAGAGGTTGCTGCCTGTGTTCTCCTCAAGGATTTTGATGGCTTTCTGTCTCACATTGAGGTCCTTCATCCCTTTGGAGTCTATTTTTGTGTGTGGTGTAAGGAAATGTTCCAGTTTCATTTTTCTGCATGTGGCTGTCCAATTTTCCCAACACCATTGGTTGAAGAGACTGTCTTTTTTCCACTGGACATTCCTTCCTGCTTTGTTGAAGGTTAGTTGACCATAGAGTTGAGGATCCATTTCTGGGTTCCCTATTATGTTCCATTGATCTATGTGTCTGTTTTTGTGCCAGTACCAGACTGTCTTGATGATGACAGCTTTGTAATAGAGCTTGAAGTCTGGAACTGTGATGCCTCCAACTTTGGTTTTCTTTTTCAACATTCCTCTGGCTATTCAGGGTCTTTTCTGGTTCCATATAAATTTCAGGGTTATTTGTCCCATTTTCTTTGAAAAAAAAATTGATGGTATTTGGATAGGGATTGCATTAAATGTGTAGATTGCTTTAGGTAGCATAGACATTTTCACAATATTTGTTCTTCCAATCCATAAGCATGGAACATTTTTCCATTTCTTTGTGTCTTCCTCAGTTTCTTTCATGAGTACTTCATGGTTTTCTGAGTATAGATTCTTTGCATCTTTGCCTCTTTGGTTAGGTTTATTTCTAGGTATCTTATGGTTTTGGGTGTAATTGTAAATGGGATTGACTCCTTAATTTTTCTTTCTTCTGTCTTGCTGTTGGTGTATAGAAATGCAACTGATGGGGCGCCTGGGTGGCTTAGGGGGTTAAGGCCTCTGCCTTCAGCTCAGATCATGATCCCGGGGTCCTGGGATTGAGCCCTGCACTGGGCTCTCTGCTCAGCAGGGAGCCTGCTTCCTCCTCTCTCTCTCTCTGCCTACTTGTGATCTCTGTCAAAAAAAAAAAAAAAAAAAAAAGCAACTGATTTCTGTGCATTGCTTTTATATCCTGACACTTTATTGAATTCCTATATGAGTTCTAGCAGTTTTGGAGTGGAGTCTTTTGGGTTTTCCACATAAAGCATTATATCATCTGCAAAGTGTGAGAGTTTGACTTCTTTGCCAAATCGGATGCCTTTTATTTCTTTTTGTTGTCTGATTGCTGAGGCTAAGTACTTCTAGTACTATGTTGAATAGCAGTTTTGATAGTGGATATCCCTGCCATGTTCTTGACCTCAGGGGAAAAGCTCTCAGTTTTTCCCCATTGAGAATGATATTTGCTGTGGGTTTTTTAAAGATGGCTTTGATGATATGAGGTATGTACTCTCTATCCCTACACTTTGAAGAGTTTTGATCAAGAAAAGGATGCTGTACTTTGTCAAATGCTTTTTCAGCATCTATTGAGAGTGTCATATGGTCCTTGTTCTTTCTTTTATTAATGTATTGTATCACATTGATTGATTTGCGGATGTTGAGCCAACCTTGCAGCCCAGGTCGTGGTGAATAATCCTTTGAATGTAGTGTTGGATCCTACTGGCTAGTATTTTGGTGGGAATTTTTGCACCCATGTTCATCAAGGATACTGGTCCATAATTCTCTTCTTGATGGGGTCTTTGCCTGGTTTTGGGATCAAGGTAATGCTGGCATCATAAAATGATCTTGGAAGTTTTCCTTCCATTTCTATTTATTGGGACAGTTTCAGGAGAATAGGTATTAATTCTTCTTTAAATATTTGGTAGAATTCCCCTGGGAAGCTGCTTGGCTCTGGGCTCTTGTTGGGAGATTTTTTTTTTAAAGACTTTATTTATTTATTTGACAGAGATTATAAGTAGGCAGAAAGGCAGGCAGAGAGAGAGGGGGAAGCAATCTCCCCACTGAGCAGAAAACCTGATATGGGACTCAATCCTAGGACCCTGAGATCATGACCTGAGCTGAAGGCAGAGGCTTAACTCACTGAGCCACCCAGGTGCACCTTTTGGGAGATTTTTGATGACTGCTTCAATCTTGTTACTGGTTATGGGTCTGTTCACATTTTCTATTTCTTCCTGGTTCAGTTTTGGTAGTTTATATGTCTCTAGGGATGCCTCCATTTCTTCCAGATTGTCAAATTTGCTTCTGTAGAGTTGCTCATAATAGGTTTTTATAAGTGTTTGTATTTCTTTGATGTTTCTTGTGATCTCTCCTCTTTCATTCATGATTTCTGCTTTCTGATGGTGCATGGGAGAAGAATGACACACAACCAATTCAGCTGCAAGAGAAAGGGAGCAGGGGTCGACAGTAGAAAAGACTGTCACCCTGAACAACTCCTCAGTCTCATATTTATTGGGAAGTAGGTAACAAGCAACAAAGAGGCCAAAGTAGGTTACACATTGACCATAAGTCTTGTAGATAAGGAAGAAGAAAGGCAAAATATGTCTGGTCATGTAGTACATGACCTATAGTTGAGAAAGCCCCAACAAAAAGGATTGTCTGACTAACAGCAGGTGTTCTCCAGAGAAGCGGAGATATCAGAAAAATGAAGCAAGTGGCATTCCACCCTGCGTGGGCCAGGTATTCCCAGCTGCTTGGCTTCCAGGACATATATCATCCTCTCCCCCAGAGGCCTATTAGTACATGCTTTCCTTAAGGCTTTTTAAAACAAATTTATTTATTTTTTTTATTTTCAGCATAACAGTATTCCTTGTTTTTGCACCACACCCAGTGCTCCATGCAATCCGTGCCTTCTCCAATACCCACCACCTGGTTCCCCCAGCCTCCCACCCCCCGCCACTTCAAACTCCTCAGATTGTTTTTCAGAGTCCATAGTCTCTCATGGTTCACCTCCCCTTCCAATTTCCCCCAACTCCCTTCTCCTCTCTAACTCCCCTTGTCCTCCATGCTATTTGTTATGCTCCACAAATAAGTGAAACCATATGATAATTGACTCTCTCTGCTTGACTTATTTCACTCAGCATAATCTCTTCCAGTCCCGTCCATGTTGCTACAAAAGTTGGGTATTCATCCTTTCTGATGGAGGCATAATACTCCATAGTGTATATGGACCACATCTTCCTTATCCATTCGTCCGTTGAAGGGCATCTTGGTTCTTTCACAGTTTGGCGACCGTGGCCATTGCTGCTATAAACAATGGGGTACAGATGGCCCTTCTTTTCACTACATTTGTATCTTTGGGGTAAATACCCTGTAGTGCCATTGCAGGGTCATGGGGAAGCTCTATTTTTAATTTCTTGAGGAATCTCCACACTGTTCTCCAAAGTGGCTACACCAACTTGCATTCCCACCAACAGTGCAAGAGGGTTCCCCTTTCTCCACATCCCCTCCAACACATGTTGTTTCCTGTCTTGCTAATTTTGGCCATTCTAACTGGTGTAAGGTGATATCTCAATGTGGTTTTAATTTGAATCTCCCTGATGGCTAGTGATGATGAACATTTTTTCATGTGTCTGATAGCCATTTGTATGTCTTCATTGGAGAAGTGTCTGTTCATATCTTCTGCCCATTTTTTGATATGATTATCTGTTTTGTGTGTGTTGAGTTTGAGAAGTTTTTTATAGATCCTGGATATCAACCTTTTGTCTGTACTGTCATTTGCAAATATCTTCTCTCATTCCGTGGGTTGCCTCTTTGTTTTCTTGACTGTTTCCTTTGCTGTGCAGAAGCTTTTGATTTTGATGAAGTCCCAAAAGTTTATTTTCGCTTTTGTTTCCTTTGCCTTTGGAGACATATCTTGAAAGAAGTTGCTGTGGCTGATATCCTTAAGGCTATCTTTAAGTGTGCTTGGTAACTAGGATAATTTCTCATGGGTTATATTTTAGGTAATACATTGTTCTGAGGGATGGTTAAACATGATTTTATTAATTTGGGTCCTTTATTCTGTTTGATAAGTCTGGCCAGGGGTTTATCAATCTTACTAATTCTTTTTATTTCATTGATTTCTGCTCTGATCTTTATGATTTCTCTTCTCCTGCTGGGTTTAGACTTTCTTTCCTCTTCTTTCTCCAGCTCCTTTAGGTGTACGGTTAGGTTGTATACTTGAGACCTTTCTTGTTTCTTGAGAAAGGCTTATATCGCTATATACTTTCCTCTCAGGACCACCTTTGCTGTGTCCCAAAGATTTTGAACAATTGTGTTTTCATTTTCATTTATTACCATAAATTTTTTAATACCTCTTTAATTTCCTGGTTGACCCATTCATTCTTTAGTAGGATGCTCTTTTGTTTTTGTGTATTTGAGTTCTTTCCAACTTTCCTCTTGTGATTGTGTTCTAGTTTCAAAGCATTGTGGTCTGAAAATATGCAAGGAATGATCTCAGTCTTTTGGTACCGGTTGACAACTGATTTGTGACCTAGGATGTGATCTATTCTGGAGATGTTCCATGTGCACTAGAGAAGAATGTATATCCTGTTGCTTTGGAATGGAATACTCCAAATATATCTGTAATGTCTGTCTGGTCCTGTGTGTCATTTAAAGCCTTATTTCCTTGTAGATCTGCTTAGATGATCTGTCTATTTGAGTGAGGGGGGTGTTAAAGTCCCCTACTATTATTGTATTGTTGTTGATGTGTTTCTTTGATTTTGTTATTAATTGGTTTATATAATTGGCTGCTCCCATGTTAGGGGCATAGATATTTAAAATTGTTAAATCTTCTCGTTGGACAGACCCTTTGAGTATGATATAGTGTCTTTCCTCATCACGATTCTGAACTCTAGTTCTGACATATTACTAATGTCTTTATTGATTGGGTCCCTAGCCATTGGTACTGCCTCTTGTTCTTTTTTTTGTGGTGAGTTTTTCCACCTTGTCATTTTATCCAGGTAAGAATAGATGAATGAGAGAACAAAATACTAAAAGTGTAGCAACGACCCCAGAGAATGGTTAGTGTATACTAACCAAATCAGAAGAGACCCAAAACTGGAGGGAGAAGAAAGGGGCAAGAAAAGAAAAGAAAAAAAAAAAAAAAGAACAGAGCCACACACTTGATTTTGGGTATATTTTGCTCTGTTGGAGGAAACTATCTCCCAAATTTTAAAGAAAGAAAAACATATCTATATCTATATCTATATCTATCTATATGGGTAAACCTGATGAAAGGATAGAATATGACTGTAAGGATGAAAATTTAAAAAGATTCTAAAAAAATAAATTGATAAGAGAAGAATTTGGTTGAAGAAATGAAAGAAAAAAAGAGGAAAGAATGTGATTAGGTTGGAGACTAGAACAAAGCCATATGCTAGATTTATAGTATATTTTGATTAATTAGAAGAAATTGTATCCCAAAATTTTAAAGAAAAAAATACATATATAGGTTATACGTAATAAGGTTAAATACAATGAAGGGATAAAATATGACTATAACAATGAACATCTAAAAAGATTTTTAAAAAGGTATTGATAAATAAAATAGTTAAAAAAAGTTATAATTGGAAAGAGGAAAAATTAAAAAATAGAATAAGAAAAAAAATAAATTAACTTTGATAGACTAAAGGATCATGGGAAAAAAGCCATGAATTCTATGTATTGCTTTCCCCTGGCTCTGGAGTTCTTCAGTTCTCAGTGATCGGTGAACTTGGTCTTGGCTGGATGTTCTTGCTGATCTTCTGGGGGAGGGGCTTGTTGCCCTGCAAATGTCTTTGCCCCAGGCGGAATTGCACCACCATTACCAGGGGCCAGGCTAAGTAATCTGCTCAGTTTCAGTCTCCGTAGCTTTTGTTCCCTGAATGCTTTCTGTACAGCTTTGGAGGACAGGAATGAAAATGGCAGCCTCCCAATCTCCAGCCCCATAGGAGCTGAGAGCTCAGGGCCCCACTCCTCAGTGTGCTCACAAGCAGTCAGTCACTCCTGTTTCCCTAGTCTCTAGCCGCACTCTGTGCTCACCCAGGCTGTGACCGAGAACTATGTATCTCTGGTGCACAGCCCCATTTGGAGTCTCCAAATCCAGCTGATTCCTGCAGCGAGCTTCCGTGCAGCTCCTCCCAGAGGAGGAAGGTGAGTCTCCCTGGATCTGCTGCTTGTTGGGTCCCTGCCCAAAAAAGCAGTGGCATGACTGTGCCAATGGATCACGGTTTAAGGTAACCCCGAGCTGAGAGAGCGCTCCTCGGCTCTGTCTCTGTAGCCATCTTCTCTGATCCCATACCTGGGAGTGCTGCCACACTCAGATACCAGGGGGTCCTTCTGTGTCCCCGAGGGTCCTGAGACCATACTGTCCCTGTGAGGGCTCCACTCCCTGCTTAGCCTCTGGAGCGACATCCTTCAGTGGAGCAGACTTTTAAAAGTTCTGATTTTGTTCTCTGCTCCTCTCTCATTGTGGGGAGCCGGCCCCTCCCTCTGTGGTCTTTATTCCTGAATGTTGCCTTGAATTCACTTCTCCAAACATCCTACCTTCCAAAAAGTGGTTGATTTTCTGTTCCTAGAATTGCTGCTCTTCTTCTCTTCTCTCTCCTGTTGAGTTTGTAGCTGTTCAGAATGATTTGATAACTACCCAGCTGAATTCCTGGAACCTGAAGATATTTAGGTCTCCTACTACTCTGCCATCTTGCTCCTCTTAAGAATCCCATTTTTAACATGGTAAGTCTGAGATGTTCATAAGACCTTCAAGTAAAGATTTCAAATGGGCTATTTTTATCTGAGTCTGGGGCTCACAAACAAAGATCTGATGTAGAGATGTAAGTTTGGGAATCACTAGCACACGAATAGTCTATAAATCTGTGAAAATTGATGAGATCACTTAGAGAATGAAGATGGAGAAGAGTGCCTAGGAGTAACCACTTGGACACTTCAAAATTTAGAGCTAGAGGAGGAAGAGTCTGAAGTAGATGGAGGAGAAATGATCAGTGAGAAAACCTGGAGAGTGGAGTCATGGAAATCAAGAGAAGAGAGAGATTATTTCTGAGAAATAATTCTGGAAGAGCAAATAAGATGAGAACAGAGAAAGTCCACTGAATTTTGCAGCTCTGGTTTTGGTATTTCAATATAAGTGGTTGGTTAATTTTTTTGCTCTTTTAGGTTTTTTTTTTTTTAAGATTTTATTTATTTATTTGACAGACAGAGATCACAAGTAGGCAGAGAAGCAGGCAGAGAGAGAAGGAGAATCAGGCAGAGACAGAGAGGGGGAAGCAGGCTCCCTGCTGAGCAGAGAGCCTGATGCAGGGCTTGATCCCAGGACCCTAAGATCATGACCTGAGCTGAATGCAGAGGCTTAACCCACTGAACCACCCAGGCACCCCTACTCTTTTAGTTTTTAAACTATTTATTGATAAGGTAACTGAATGAGAGATAATTATGGTATCATTGCCTACTCAAACAGAAAATTTTAGACCCTTTATTGCACATGAGAAATTTTTATAGATGACTGGCTTTATATTGTTTAATGAATAATTCTTGGGATTTAGCTACTAAGTAATTATAGGGTATTCCAAAGAAGCTTCTGAATTCAGCAATTTTTAAATGGTGGAAATTTCTAGCCCTCATGTCAAGAGGAGTAATTTTAAAATATTGGGAGATTTAGCATACACCTCACATTATACCAGGTGGCAATCATGGATTTTACCTAAGTGTAAAGTCAGCCTTCTTTATGGACTCAATCTGGTAATAATGATAGAAACACATGAATGTAGGCTGAATAAAATAGCATCTATGTTGTACTGATGCATTTTTGTTTTGTTGAATTAAAATGAAAAGAAAGGCCTAAATTACATTTTGAAACCCATTTTTTGATGAAAGAGAATTAGGTTAGAGGCAATTACCTTTCACTTTTTGGAGGCATGGCTTGAAGATCTCTTAAGTAGAAACTGTCTGGCACTTCTGCCTCATAAGAAAGGGGCAATGAAAGTGACAGGTGAGAACCCTCTCTGGATGACCTGGGGCCTGAAGTGGGTCTTACTAATGCCATATTAATAGGTCCTTGTAACAAACACCCAGCTCAAATGTAAGGGAGGCCAGTACCCATATACCCAATACTTTCTTCTACCTAATGGACTCTTGAATTCCTGAACCCTTTGGTTCTGAATTCTTTGATTGCTCTACTATAAAAGAGTAATGGTAGAAATGTATTCTCCTTTGTTTGTGTTTTTTTTTCAGATTACAAATAAACTTTCTTTTCCCTTTTTCTTTATTGTCAAGTAAACTGAAATATTAGCATTGAAAGCTCTTTCCTTCACTTTAGATGTTAGCTCCACTTGTGAATTTATAATCACCTATACTTAAACACTGTGCATAACACAAACCCATCTCAAGCTGCTGACAATTGATTACTTAACAAGCTGAATTCAGTTTTGGTTTTCCTTCTGAGCATTGACCAAGACTCCACTTCCTGGAACATATAAGCTCTGTTGGTAGCATCTCTCTTAATTCAAAACGAAGTCTTGAAGTGTTAAAATGTATAAAGACACACCCTTATACTTACATATTTTGATAATATTTATGTGTTTCTAGCCAGATTGGGATAAATTATTCTAACTGTACTCAATTTAGTCTTTCATTTAGCTTGCTTTGTGAATAGAGGAACACTTTATTTTTTAATTTTTATTTGAGTATAGGTGATACACAATCTTACATTAGTTTCAGGTGTACAACTTGGTAATTTGACAGGTTTATACATTATGCAATGTTCACCACACCTGTAGCTACCATCTGTCCTATTAAATCCCTATTACAATATCATTGACTGTATTCTTTATGCTCTGCCTTTTATTCCCATGACTTACTCATTCCATAAGAAGAGGCATGTATCTCTCACTCCCCTTCATCCATTTAGCCCAGCCCCTCACCCCTTTTCCCTTTGGAAACCATCAATTCTTTATATTTATAGTTCTGATTATGCTTTTTGTTTATTCACTTTTTTAGATTCCATTTATGAGTGGAATCATATGATATTTGTCTTTCTCAGGCCAATAGACTCATGAAAAGATGCTCAACATCACTAATGATCAGGGAAATGAAAATCAAAACCACAATGAGATATCACCTCACATGTTAGGATGGGTAAAATAAAATATAAGGGAAACACTTAACATTATACTCTCCAGATCCATCCATGTTGCAAATGGCAATATTTCTTTCATTTTTTTAACAGTTGAGTAATATTCCATTGTGTGTATATGTGTGTGTGTGTGTGTGTGTGTGTGTGTACATACACACACATGTGTATGTGTATATATATATACATATATATATACACACACACTTCTTCTTTACCCATTCTTGGGGTTGTTTTCATATCTTGGTTGTTGTAAATAATGCTACAGTAAACATAGTGGTGCATATATCTTTTTGAACTCAGATAAAGACAGATACCATATGATTTCCTGCACGTGGAATTTAAGAAACAAAACAAATGAACAAAGAAGAAAGGAGAAAAAAAAAAAACCCACACTCTTAAACATAGAGAACAAACTGGTAGTTACCAGAGTCCTGGGAGATGGGGAAGAAAATGGGTGACATAGGTGAAGGGGATTAAGAGTACACTTACTGTGATGAGCACTGAATAATGTGTAGAATTGTTGAATCACTGTATTGTACACCTGAACCTAGCACCGTGTGTTAATTATACTGGAATTAAAAAATAATTAATAGCAGCAATGTCCACAATAGCCAAACTGTGGAAAGGGCCAAGATGCCCTTCGATAGACAAATGGATAAAGAAGATGTGGTCCATGCATACAATGGGATATTACTCAGCCATCAGAAAGGTTGAATACCCAACTTTTGCATCAACATGGATGGGACTGGAGGAGATTATGCTGAGTGAAATAAGTCAAGCAGAGAAAGTCCATTATCATAAGGTTTCACTTACTAATAGAACATAAGGAATAACGTGGAGGACATTAGGAGAAGGAAAGGAAAAGTGGAGGGGGGGAATCAGAGGGGGAAACGAATCATGAGAGACTATGGACTCTGAGAAACAAACTGAGGGTTTTAGAGGGGAGGGGGGTAGGGGAATGGGCGAGCCTGTATTAAGGGTATTAAAAAGGGTATTAAGGAGGGCATGTATTGCAAGGAGCACTGGGTGTTATATGTAAACAATGAATCTTGGAACACTACATCGAAAACTAATGATGTATTGTATGGTGACTGACATAACACAATAAAAATAAAAAAAAATAATTAAAAAAAAAAGACAAGAAGCAACAAGTGTTGGCGAAGATGCGGAGAAAAATAAACCCTCATGCGATATTGGGGGGAATATAAGTTGGTACAGCCACTGTGGAATGCTTTCATAAGGGTTAGAAAGAAGAGTGATACAGGATTTGGTATCTGATCTCATAGATAGGGCTTTGTATGCTTCAAAAAAAGAAGAATTAACGAATTATGTTTCTATTAATTTGGAAACCTTCTTGACTTTGTGAGGTGAGGAATTTATACAAATAGAGAATGTGTTGGTAATTAAATTTCCTGATTTTTGAAGTATTTTATTGCAGAACTGAGTGTGAAGGCAGAGCTGGCTGCTCTTTAGATGCATAGCTGGCTTAGGCAATAGAGTGTGGACATGCTTAAAGTACCAGCAAAGAACAATCTGCTTCTAATATAGTAAAGAGAATTCTGAACCTGAGCTTTGCAAGGAGAACATTTAAACATAGGCTATTTAGGGGCACATGGGTGGATCAGTCATTAAGCATCTGCCTTTGGCTCAGGTCATAATCCCAGGCTCTGTCATGGGGCTCCCTACTCAGTGGGAAGCCAGCTTCTTTCTCTCCCACTCCCCCTGCTTGTGTTCCCTCTCTCACTGTATCTCTCTCATCAAAATAAATAAATAAAATCTTTTAAAAAGGCTATTTTAGGGGCACCTGGGTGGCTCAGTGGGTTAAGCCTCTGCCTTCAGCACAACATGGTCTCAGGGTCCTGAGATGGAGCCCCGCATCGGGCTCTCTGCTCAGCAGGGAGCCTGCTTCCCTCTGTCTCTCTCTGTGCCTGCCTCTCTGCCTACTTATGATCTCTGTCAAATAAATAATTAAATCTTTTTTTTTTTTTAAAGATTTTATTTATTTATTTGACAGAGAGATCACAAGCAGGCAGAGAGGCAGGCAGAGAGAGAGGAGGAAGCAGGCTCCCCTAGAGAGCAGAGAGCCCGATGCGGGGCTCGATCCCAGGACCCTGAGCCGAAGGCAGCGGCTTAACCCACTGAGCCACCCAGGCGCCCCAATAATTAAATCTTTAAAAAAATTTTAAAAAGGGCTATTTTAATTTTCGTGTATATGTAATTAGTTTTTGTGTCATTTGAAAAATTATATATGATGTATTTAATCTCATCAGTGTTTATGCTTCTAAAGAACCTAATCTAGTTCTTGATTGACTGATGGTCGTTCTCCATAGTGACATTTGGAGGGATGGCAGGGTATTTTACCTAAAAATATCTAATAAAGACTTTCAGTTTCAGACATTGCCTTCCAAGGTTCTCTGTAACATGTAAGTGTAAAGAAGTGGAGAATTTATTTGCCAGTATTTTGGGGTGTGTGTGTGTGTGTGTGTGTGTGTGTGTGTGTGTGTGTGTCGTAAGGGGGCAGGATGGGGTGGGGAGCTTCTGATTCTCATAAGAATAATAAACATGGCAAGGGATGAATTACATTTCCCAAGTGGCTGTGACAGGATTACATTCTTAATACCCTAGGTTTAGTATTTAATACATATGGAGCATCTCCTTGGTACTTGGAGTGTAAGTATGCTGGATTAGGTAGATGCCATTTAGAGAGTTAAGATGACTTAAATATACCTTTATGTATGTAATCACCAAAGCAATGTTCAGTTATTGTAGAAACCTTGTAAATCTGTAAAGGTATGAAGAAGAAAATAAAAATTTACTCATTATTCCACCACCCAGAGATAGTTGCTGTTAATTAATGTGTGTGTGTTTGTGTGTGTGTGTGTAATTAGAATAATATTTGTGGCTATATGTGTATCTAGAAGGTGTTGTGATAGGCTGCTTGGATTCCCCTCTCTATGACATATATTTTTATCATAAAAGACTAAAAATGTTTTTTGTGTTTTTACATTTGTACTATAGTTATATTTTAAGCCAAGCTTTAAAATTTTTCTATTACCATAGTGCCTGATGTGGTGCTATCCATAAGTTGTGATGTATTTAGGGATGATTTTTTCCATTATAATCCTGTTTTAGTATGTATGTATGTATGTATTTAAAACTATCTTATTTATTTATTTGAGATAGGGAGTGAAAGAGAGCCCAAGCTGGGGGGAGGGCAGCAGAGGGAGAGGGAGAAGCAGGCTCCCCACTGAGCAAGGAGCCCGATGCGGGCCTCAATTCTAGGACCCTGGGATCATGACCTGAGCTGAAGGCAAATACTGAACTGACTGAGCCACCCACGTGCCCCGATTTTAGTTTTTAATGTCCCCCAAAATATTCATCATTATATAAGCTTGCTTTATAGCAAATTTTATTGAGTGGCTCATTTGCTATCCAGTTATCTATCTGTGGCTATCTCTGGGCTGTCTCTGGTTAGAACACTTAGAACTGAGAGTTTGGTGTGGCTAAATAGACTTTTGTCATTCTGATACTTGATTTTTGGTAACTGGTCTAGTTCCAGGTACCTAACTGAAAAAGCATTCCTTTGTACACTGAAATTTGTTTTGCTTCTTCATGATTTTGAACACTTGCAAATATAAATGACTCACTTGTTGCGTTTCTTATTAAGCCCCTTCTTATCTTACCCCTGCAATTATAGATGGAAAGATGTCAATAGTTCCATAGTTGCAGTTCACTTGAACTTTGGGTTAGAAGGGAAAACAGGGCCATTTTTGGCCACTATAACTAAAAATTAAAATGAATAAAGTTCTGAGGAAAAAGAACAAAAGAACAATAATATGAGCATTTATGGTCTTCATGAAATTGAAAAGAAAAGACTCTCAGAAAACAATCCAATTAAACTGTGAGACATGAGATAAGCTTTTTAGAAGCTGACAGTTACTGCAATTCTCAGACAATTCAATTTTAGTTAGGAATAAATGGTGAACCTGTTAGTTTTGTCACATAAAATATGAATATTTTACTATCCTCTTTCAGGATGGATTTCAAACCATAGTAAAACTTCTCAAGACATTAAATATAAAATTGGATTTTAAAATTCATACTCTCCTGAGTGTGCATCTGTGTTCCAACAATTTAGCTAATCTATATTAGAATGTAATAACTTGAGTCAACAAGACTGATGAATGCCTTATAAGTGCAATCACACAGTGATAAAGAGCCTTGACATCTGACTATTTTGTGTAGTAGATTTCTACTTTTTCCTTTTATAGTCTGGATAAAAGTAAACTAATGAGATTTTTTTTTTTTTTGGAGAATGTATTTTTAACAGACATCTTCCTTTCAATGATTTCTTTCCCACTTACCGATTATATTTTTATTTAATTCCTATGTATTTTCTTCCTTTAATTGACTAGTTTTCACTGTTCTGAATAAAAAAGTTTTTTCATGCAATTTCCCAGAACCCCAAGATATATTTTAATGACTGAAATACAACAGAAGTGGAGCATAAGCAGCAAGATCAGGAGTCCCTTGTGCCCTCATCTTTTCTTCCTCTCAGGTTTCACGTTTCTCCTACTGCCCTGTGTGGGGAGAAAACTGTAGGTCCTTAGGCCTAGAACAGATTAACTTCAGGACAATATGGGTGCTTCATGGAGATGCAAGGCAGCATAATAATCATGTAACTTAAAAACCTATATGGCAAAATAAGAACATTCAGATTGTTTTAAACTTGGAAACTTCAGTGTTTTTGTTTTCCTTTTATTCAGTGTACTAGATGGATATGAAATAAAAAAACTCTCCTGGGTAGGTTTGATGATTAAACTATCTCTGCTTGTGAGGACTGGAAAACTCATTGTTTGGTGGCCAAATTGTATGTTCATCATTTATTCAACCACTCTTTGAGTATCTACCACATGTCAGGCATTATTCTAGGTACTAGTTTGCATTTTATGCAAATGAATAGAGAGATGTATGAGGAGAAATGTATAGGGAGAGCTATACAATTAGAAATACAAATATCTGATTTTAAAAATGTGCTGTGAAAAAAAATAAGGGAGTGAAAGTTGAAGGACTATAGGCTCCTAGGAAGGAGACTATTTTAGGTAATGATTTAGGCTCTGGGTTTAATCAGTTATTGTCTTTGTCTCTTCAGACTGCTATAGACTGAGTGCCTTATAAACAACAAATATTTCTCATAGTTCTGGATGCTAGGAAGTCTGAGATCATGGTGTTGGCAGATTGGGTGTCTGGTGAGAGCCTACTTCCTATGTGCTGTCATTTTGCTGTAACATCACATGGTAGAAGTGGCTAGGGAGCTCTGTGGAGTCTCTTTTTGAGAGCACAGTCCTATTCATGAAGCTTCCACCCTTGGGACTTAATCATGTCCCAAAGTCCCCACTTCTTGGTACCATCACATTGAGCATTAGTTTTTAACATATGAGTTATGGGGGGCTATAAACAGACCATAGCAGCCACCAAAGTGTTTTATCAAAAAGGAGGGATGATAGGGTTTGAGGGACGAGGCCGGGTGTCCTGGAGAAGCTGGAGGGAGCATGGGGACCCTGAAACTAAAAAGAAAGAGATCTTTGGGCACTGCTTCTAGAATGTACTGTTCTTGGCTATATTTCAAAGATGTAGTCAAGGTGCGCCTGGTGGCTCAGTCGGCTAAGTATCCAGCTCTTAATTTCAGCTTAGGTCATGATCTCAGTGTTGTGAGATGGAGCCCCTTGTCAGACTCTACGCTGGGTGTAGTGCTTTCTTAAGGTTCTCTCTGTCCCTCTCTTTCTGTCCCTCCCCCACTCATGTGCATGCCCCCTTTCTCTCTCTAAAAAAATACCCAACTTTTGTAGCAACATGGATGGGACTGGAAGAGATTATGCTGAGTGAAATAAGTCAAGCAGAGAGAGTCAATTATCATATGGTTTCACTTATTTGTGGAGCATAACAAATAGCAGGAGGACAAAGGGAGTTAGAGAGGAGAAGGGAGTTGGGGGAAATTGGAAGGGGAGATGAACCATGAGAGACTATAGACTCTGAAAAACAATCTGAGGGGTTTGAAGCGGCGGGGGGTGGGAGGTTGGGGGAACCAGGTGGTGGGAATTAGAGAGGGCACGGATTGCATGGAGCACTGGGTGTAGTGCAAAAACAAGGAATACTGTTATGCTGAAAATTAAAAAAAAAATGTTTATGGTGTACTGGGTGATACCCAAGAACAACAACACAAAAAAATGTATTATGGAAAAACTAAAGATATCTCAACAAAATATGGACTTTATTTAATTAGTAATAATGTATCAGTTTATTGGCTCAATTATGACAAACATAACACACTAATTATCAGGGAAACTGTATATGGATATGAGTGGGAACTCTCTGTGCTATCTTCATTTTTCTATAAATCTAAAACTATTATAAATAAAAGGTTTATGTAAACTAAAACAAACAAACAAATAAAAACAAAAAACAAAACATAAAAACCCCCCAAAAAACAATAACAAAAAACCAGAATACAGAGGGGATGTTGTGTGAGCAGGGAGGCAACATCAAGTGCTGGTTTTCCAGCCTCAGTAGACTTTCTTGTCCCGTTTGTGGCAAACGAAGCTGTAGGGGGCTGCTGAATTTGGAGTAGACCATGAAGGCCCGCTCACAGGCATGACCTGTTTGAGGAGATGACCAAGGGCCAGAACAGTCTTCCACTGTACCACTGTTAATTAAGACTATAAAGCCTTGGCTTAACCTTGGGAGTGTGTGTGGGGGCCCCAAGAATACCTCAAGTTTCTGCTGGCCAAAAATTATATTGGTCTATGGTAAATAGAAGTGATTTTTTTCACATGTGAATTTGTTGACTGAGATTTATATTGGCTATATTTAAATAACTTTCCCAAGCTCCATTTCACCCCTTTCTATCCACTCTAGTCTCATCCTACTCAAATGGTAAGCATTTATTTGCCTATTTTAACCTGAATGTTATTTGAACAATCTTGTTCTCAGAAGTTTACCAAAGATTTGATCTTTCATGGCAGTATTTCAGTAGCTCAAGAAAAATTCACTGGGGTGAAAGTTAATTTTATTGCTTAATTTTATTTTACATGTTAAATTGCTACCTGTCTTTAAGGAAACCTAAATTTAAGTCTTAATTTTTAAACAGTTACTGTTTCTTTTGAAAAGACTACGGAGAAATAGATTGCTTTTGATGTCATTTTTTTTATTCTAGGAGGTCAAGGTATATCTATTTTTTGGCAGCTTTGAAATTTGAGAAAAAAGGTCTAAATGACAATTCTTATCTCTCTCAGAAAAATGGTTGTGAAGTTTCTATGCCAACATTTATGATTTTACCAAAATGTTTATGGGTAATGACCCATTGGATTATAGCATTAAAAATCTGACTAGAAATATTGTGTAAAAAACCAAGGTTGATATTTTACTGAACTATTATGAAAACTTTTCTTCCTCTTCTTTCCTTGCAATGGGATGCTGAAGTTTTTTAGTTTGCCTGAAATAGGAATTGAAGCTGTGTCCCCTTCTTATTCTAACTCTTGATATGTTGACTCAGGAATGGATAGAGTCAGATAGTGAGGGATACTAAGAAACATTTCTCTAACTTCTCTAACAATAGGAGTTCTACTTGTCTTAGGCCCCAGCTAAAGTGTAACCTCCTATGTGAAACCTTTTCCAGATCCCTCTAGCTACACTGATTACTTTATCTTTGGTGTTCTCAGTTCTCCATTTCACACTCTATGGTAGGAGGATTGCCAAAAAACTGCACCTCCTCAACCTTTCCCAACCTTACAGAGAGACTGTAACTCAAAAGGATACAACCTGGACCGGGACCTTTACCAGGGAGACAGGGTGCAGCTCTGTGGCTCTCTCTGCTTGGTCTCAACCCAGTTGAAAAGAACTATGGTGTTCTGAGTGAAAATGAGTTGTCTGTTGTTTCTTCATGGTAGGCCAGAGCCCTACTGTTGGAGAAAGGGTTTTTTTTATTGTACATAGAGAATTATTTATCTCCAAGGAAAGCTAATGTTTGTTGCTGAGAAAAGTGCTTATTTAATTGGTTCCTTAGTAATGGAATCAGCAGGCTTGCTACTATTGCAGGAGGGAAACTGGAACTGGGATTGGGGGAGGGGGAGATACTGTTTACTTTAGCAAAAGAACTGTAATAGAATGGGGGTAATATGACTGTTCACAACCTGATGGGAGGAAGAAATTGAGAATAGGCTCTTTATGTGTAAAATAGGTAGTGGGTGGACAGGCATATTCAGCCAGAGGAGCAGAGGCACTATGAAGGTTATGAACTAATGGAATTATTATAGGAATTAGACTATATACAGTTGAGGAGGTGTGCAAGTGAAGATCTGGAAGGAAAGTTGCAGGATCAGAAAAGAAATGAATGACCGGTTCATCTGAGAAGCTAAGCATGTCTCGCCACCAAAGAGGGGCTGTAAAGGGGAAGATCTGTGGCAAGGTTTTGCCTCTTTGTGGCTTTTGCCTCTGGTGGATCAACCAATTATCTGGGGGCTGGGGGTTGGGGTCAACAAGGTCAGCATTTGAGAAGAAGAGTTGACCCAGAACAGGGGAGAGTGAGGATGAAATGTAACTTGCTGATTACTTTTTCATGTCTCCATTTCCGTATTTGTCAACAATGACCTCCAAAGAGTAATGGTCACTGTTTTACTTCTGCCTTCCAAATCTCATGTAAGTTCTTCTTTTCTCCAACCTACCTTAGAACCATACAGGGAAGGGGATCCTGGGAAATGTAGTTCTTTAGTTTAACATTGCAATCCCCCCATAAGAGGGCAATGGATTTTAGGGCAGTGGGCCTGATCAGAAGCAGAGGGAGCTACGAGATGATTATCTTCCTTGTAAAGGATGAAAGCCAACATCTTGAGATGCCTCACTTAAGTGATGCATGGGAAAGTCTTAAAATGGCAGTTTTGTCTATTCTGCACTGTATTTTTCTTCTGAACTTCCCTTCAGTGAAGAACTTCATAATTACATTACTATCTAATGTTTTGGAGGCCAAAAAGACAAAGTTTCAAGGAAACAGTAACTGTGTATTAATTAATTATGATTTTCATAGTGGCAGAAAACCCAATTAAGAGTAGCTTAAACAAACAGGGATTTTTTTTTTTTTAGATTTTTTTATTAATTCACTTTACAGATAGAGATCACAAGTAGGCAGAGAGGCAGGCAGAGAGAGAGAGAGAGGAGGAAGCAGGCTCCCTGCTAAGCAGAGAGCCCGATGTGGGGCTCGATCCCAGGACCCTGGGACCATGACCCGAGCCTAAGTCAGAGGCTTTAACCCACCGAGCCACCCAGGCGCCCCAACAGGGATTTATTTTTTGCATAGGGAAAACAGTCTGAGTAAATTCCGTTCTGGGCTGGAGCAGATGATCAGTAAGGTCATATAGAACTCACGTTCTTTAACTTTTTCTACCTACTATTCTTAGCATGTTGGTTTTTTGTGCTTGTGCATGTTTCTGCATGGTCTTAAGATGTCGGCCTTAGTTCCAGACATTACATTTGCTTTTAATACATAAAAAAGAAGAATAGGACACAAACCCTCCCCTGTCATGTAGAAATCTTCCCAGAAGCCCACTCTCAGACTTCCCCTTCCGTTCTATTGGCCAGAAATGTGTCACATGGCTACCTCAAGTTTCAAAGGAGGGTGGGAAAGAACTATCACAAGTGGAAAGGCATTACTTTGACAGTTTCAATATGATCATGATTCAACTTTTGGACCAGCAGGAGGAAGCATGACTTCTTTGATATTTACCTGAACACAAAATGATGTTATGCTTGTGCAGAGGGGAGAAATGGTAATGGTAGGTAGGGAGGATGTTTGTAATAGCCAAAGAATAGCATCTCCCACAGCGAGTTTTGCTGTTCCCTGTTTCTTGCTGGGTCTCAGGAGGAAAGGGAGCATCTACTTTAAGAGCAGACTATGTTGGAGCGTTTCTACTGGCTCTTAGTGGCAGCAGAGTACAGATAACTACAACTCTGAAGGTCCTGGAGAAAAATTCACCTGTTGTGAATATATTATGAATATCTTTTTTAAAAAATTGTGCATTCTGAATATCTTGAAAATTAACAAATGGAGGGGCGCCTGGGTGGCTCAGTGGGTTAAAGCCTCTGCTTTCGGCTCAGGTCATGATCCCAGGGTCCTGGGATCAAGTCTCACATTGGGCTCTCTGCTCAGCAGGGAGCCTGCTTCCCTTCCTCTCTCTCTGCCTGCCTCTCTGCCTACTTGTGATCTCTGTCAAATAAATAAATAAAATCTTTAAAAAAAATTAACAAATGGAATCCTTTAAGTTAGAAGTGTGGTTGGTGTCTGGGTTATACCTCTATCACAAGACTTTTAAAAGATATTGTAATTGTTTTACATCTGACCCTTCTGTGAGGAAGGGTACCCCTTGAGGATAGTAATCTTGTCTTATTTATCCGTGTCATAGCATCCAGCATGGTATCTGCCCTGAAGTGAAGTGACTGTTCCTTGCAGGAAAAAACTCTCCCAGAGACCCCTTATATGGCTCTTAGTGGCCTGTGGTTACACATTTGAATAACTTGGAAAAAATTTTAAATTCCAATACATAGGCCTGAGGCCTATGGAATCAGAATCTCTGGGGGGTAGGACCCAGGCATCAGTGTTTTTAAAAGCCATATTTTTAAAGCTTTTCAGGTGATTCCAGTATACAGCTAAGGTTGAAAGTCACTGCAATAGAACATCTTCAGCTCTTTTTCTTTTTAAAATACTCCCTGGGGAAGTACAAAAACCACAGAGAAAATATCCAGTGGTGTTAGGGTCTTAAACAAGGTCTGTGCTCGGGATTCTTGAAGGGCTATTTCTTACTGGAATTCAAGTGGTAGTTAAGGTGTGCAACCCTAACAACCATAGTGTGTTTCATTGAAAATATCTTTTAATCGTGTTTATTAACAATCTTCATAAGGAAGAGACCTGAGTTAGGAATGCGATGAAATGATACCATCAGAACTATAGCAGTAATAATGACATTACATAAGTTAGTGATCCTCCCCCCTCCCGCCCCATGGATCTCTAAGAATGACATAACTAAAACCAAGGCTCAGATCAAGACTTTGGTCCCTCTTTCCTACTCTCTCATTTCTTCATCCCGTCTCCCAACTCCTGGTTGCTCTAGGCACTCTAAATTTTCATGTTGTCATTATACAGAGTTGGCAATACTAAGGGCAAGAAGAGGTCTTTCTGGATATAATAGGTGAGAACAGATACTGTTCCTTTGGAGTAATATCAACATTTTATTTACTGAGTCTTTCCCCAACTCTAGATTTGAATTATGTCATCTGGTCTTGCATGTACTTGGTGAACAATAAATATTAACTGAAAGGCAGCATGGCAAAGTGGATAGAATAGATAGGCCTGGCTTTGGGATTTGGTTCAACTGCTTATTAGCTCTATTATTTAAGACTAATTACTTAATCTTTCTAATCCTTGGGGTCCTGATTTATCATACGTGAACCGAAATGTCGGTTTCGGAGATGGTGTGATTCTTACCAGCTTTAAAACATATTTCTGTATCTCCCACTAAACCATACCAAACCAAACCAAATAATGATGCCTGCCCTCCCCCTCCACCCCGTCTTAGCTCAGGCTGCTATAACAAAATACCATAGTCTGGTTGGCTTAAACAACACTTATTTCTCAGTTTTGGAAGCTGGGAAGTCCGAGATCGTAGTGCAGGCAGATTTGCTTGTTGGCAAGGACCCTCCTGGCTTGCAGACGGCTGCCTTCCCACTGTATCTTATGATGTGGAGAGGAAGCTGTGATGTATCTTTTTATAAGGATACTAATCCTGTCATGGAGGCTCCACCCTCATGACCTTCTCTATACTTAATTACCTCCTATTTGCATCAGTTTGGGCTGTTAGAACAAAGTGCCATAGACTGGGTGGCTTATAAACAACAGAAATTTCTCAGTTCTTCTAGTTCCAGAGGCTCAAGTCTGAGATCAGGGTGTGTTAGTTTGCAAGAGCTGCCCTGACAATATACCATGTCTGGCTTGCGTAAGCAATAGAAGTCACAATTCTCGAGGCTAGAAGTGTAAGATCAAGGTGTCAGCAGGTTTGGCTTCCCTTTAGGTCTCTCTCTAGGTTTGCAGGTGGCCACTTGCTCACTAAATCCTCACGTGGTCTTTTCTCTCTGTGTGCATCCCTAGTGTCAGTGTGTCTGCATTTCCTCCTCTTGTAAAGACACCAGTCAGATTGGATTGAGGTCCATCTTAATGGTCTCATTTTAGTTTACTTACCTCTTGAAGGCCCTGTCTCCAAATAACGATAACTTTCTGAGATACTGGGAGTAGGGTTTCAAGATACGAGGTTTGGGGGGATCACAGGTCAGCCCATAACACAGCCCATAAGTGTATGATTATTACTCTATTTCCAGTGGTTTATAGTTTCAGTAAGGACGGGGATTGTGTCTGTTGTGACTCATTCGTGTTGTTACCTGATCTGGCAGCACCCTAGACAGTCTATTTATTCAATAAATGAACAATTATGAATTAGAAGAACCTAGCAGAGTATGAGACACAATAAATGTTCTACAACTGGTAGATGTATTAGCAATGATGATGATGAACTGATGGTTCAGCTGGCTCAGGAGATCACTCAGTTTGGTTCTCCTGATCTCATTGCTCTATTAGCATTTCCAATGAGCATATCTGAGGTCCTGCTGCTGAATTAAATCTTCAGGCTTTCTTGCGAAGGTTTAACCAAGTGCCACAAGGGAAAATGGTACTGTAAATATAGACCAATATCAGGATTATATCAGTAAATATAGACCAGTAATGATGGATTTCCTGTGACTACTCTTCTAACTTATTTGTAAGAAATTCTCTTTAAAGCTTATTTTATGATTGATGTGCAAACCCTTTCCTGAAATAGGTGTCAAACCCTTTCCTGAAGTACTATTTTTCCCAGTCCTCTTTGTTATAGAAACATAGAAAGGAAACAGAAAAATTGTTGATTGGCTAGTTTTATTTAACACAATGGTATTGGTGCTTTGATCTTCACTATAAAATTGTACAAAATGCATTCACAAATTAATATATAATGAAGGCCCATTAATATATTTTTGACTATTGTATTATGTTGAATTAATTTGCATTAATTTGCTCTACTTTTATATGTGATTTGAAAGTAAAATGAACATATATTAATATTTCTCTTAAATATATTTTTATATTTTTCTCTTTTTCATATTTTTAAGGTAAACAAATTGATTAAAATGAAAGTATAAAAGTTGATGTGATGGATAGTGTGGATTTCAGTTTTTCGGAACACTTTTTATGCAACCAGAAGAACGTAAAGAGGCTATGCCCAAACCCACCTAGGATTTAACTCATTTTCCCTAAAATAATAGGAAAACTCATTGGGCCAAGACAACAAACTTTTATATTTGCTGTTTGCCCAACCCTGTTATTTATCTTTCTGATCACTAGATGTCAGTGTTGTTACATTGGAGACACAGATGTTGGGATGACCCAGGGGCCTAAGAGGATTTTCTCTGACTGCTAATCAACACTTTGCAACCTTGCTGGCTTCCATGGGTCCTGAAAGTTCTTTTAGCATCACAGAGATGAAAAAGACCTTATGTCCTCACAGGCTGCACAGAATGTACATTCTTTTATTAGGCAGATGAATGATAAAGGACAACAAGTTTCAAAGAGCCAAAGGCAATTTTTGCTTAATAGTAACAACTACCAACAGATATTAAATGCTTATTATGTGTTAAACATGGTGTTAAGCATTTTGTATAGATTCTCTTATTTAATGCTTGCTTAGAAAAACTACAGGAAAAATTTTACTTTTATTATACTCAAAGTTCACATGTGAAGAAACTGAGGTGTAGAGAGGTTAAATGATTTGCTCAGGACCACAGAAGCAGTATATAGCAGGAAAACACTTCAAACACAGGGAGGCCAATTACTGAACTTAATTTTGCTCTTAACGGCTATGCTATGTGGGTTCACCTTTAAATTAATCTTTGTTAAAAAACAGTATAGAGAATAGGTATTTTGAAAGAAACTCATTTAGGAATTATTGTTAAGTATAAATGGTATATTGTGACAGTGTAGAAGTCCTTGAAATATGAAATCCTCATTTCTGAGTATTTTTAGAAAATGTAAGCAATTTTTTCCCCTCTTTGAATGCCACGTGATCCCAAAGGGATGATGTTTGTTGAATGACCCCTTGAGGAATGACCTTTTGTGTGCTGATGTTAGACATGCTTGCATAGACATTTGTTCTTAATGATATCTCTAGGCCATAGGCAGTGATGATGCAGCAATGACATACGGGCTCCAATTGATATTTTTTTGGTTACCGGAGGCTATTATCATGAAAGCCTTTTGAATGAACCACAGGAAAATTCTAGGTGACTATGGTTTTTACTAATCTAGCTGGGAGCACAGTCAATTAAGTGAAACATGGAACTTTTTTTTTTTTTTAAGATTTTATTTATTTATTTGAGAGAGAGACAGAGAGCATGAGGGGGTAGAAGGGCAGAGGGAAAGGGAGAAGCCAACTCCCTGCTGAGCAGAAAGCCTGATGTGGTACTCAGTCCCAGGATTCTGGGATCATGACCTGAGCCTTAACTGACTGAGCCACCTAGGTGCCCCAAACATGAAACTTTTAAGAAGAGCCTTCTAGAAGGCAATTAGGCAATATATTTCAAAACATCAATGCATACATATAATTTAAAGTAACAATTGCCTTCTAGAAATGTGTTCTAAGAAAACAGTTTTTTATTAATCTGGGATATTTATCAGAGCATTGTTTATAATAATAAAAAATGAAATGACCTGTAATCTCAGAGATTAGTTAAATACAATGTAGTTACTAATATAATTAATAGAATATTTAATAATATCCAAAATGGTTTATAGTATATTATAAAGTTTGCAAACCTCTATTCTGTGGGATCCCAATATTATAAAAACTAAAACCATATTTAAAAAAAAAGATTTTATTTATTTATGAGAAGGAGAGCAAGTGAGAAAAAGAAGCACAGTTGGGGAGGGGGGTAGGAGCAGAGGGAGAAAGAGAAGCAGATTCCCTGCTGAGCAAGGAGTCAGACATGGCACTCAACCCCAGGCCCCTGGGATCATGACCTGAGCCAAAGGCAGATACTTAACTGACTGAGCCATCAGGTTTTTTAACTATATATAGGTTCTATATATATATATATAGAATTTTGTTTTGTAACTATATATAGGCATGAGAAGAAGATTGAAGTATATAAAAATTATGTTAGTAGTTACTTTTTTAGGTGATAATGGATGACTCATTTTCTTTGTCCTTTTTTTCCTTTTTTTTTTTTTACACATAATAACGTGTTTACTTATGAATTAGAAAAAATCTGACAAGCTATTTTTATTTTTTAAAACTTACACAAACTTTTTAAAAACTAGCTTCAAAGTTTAGGTTATGTAGAAAAGCTGATTATTGCCATTTCTTTTCTAATATCATCAGTGTTGTTAATTCATGGTGTGTGGGGGGGGGCAGGCAGGAAGATAAGAGGTAAGGCAAAGAGTTACTCAATTTTATCTCTCCCCAAAGGAAAAATTGGATGATTAAATAAAAAAATCTTAGGTACTCTTTTATACAACTTGAGGATGATCAGTGAGGCTTTGGTCAAGTGTTTCTCAGACAAGTTCCAATTTAGTGTTTCTAAAAAGAATCATTGAGCTTTGTGTAGGCCACATATTTGAAGTCACTGTCATTTGTAGTTGATGTGAGCTTGTCCCATTTCATTCATATTTAGTCTGTTTTCTTAACATGAAAGCAAAATGACGTATGGGGTACTCTAAAATCTGTTGCTGCTTTTAATTTTGCTTCTTCACCGTCTTGACTGATCCTTTTAGATTTGTTGTTTCTTCTTTTAATATGAAAATGCATAGTACAAGGATTCTGGTTTATTTTATGAATGTTAAACATTATTGAAATCACATAATTCTAATTAGACAGTGAATGCTCAATTAAACAATTCTGACATGGTCTCAGACTTTTTTTTTTTTTTTTTAAAGATTTTACTTATTTATTTGACAGAGATCACAAGCAGGCAGAGAGGCAGGCAGAGAAAGAGGAGGAAGCAGACTCCCCACTGAGCAGAGAGCCCGATGCGGGGCTTGATCCCAGGACCCTGAGATCATGACCTGAGCCAAAGGCAGCAGCTTAACCCACTGAGCCACCCAGGCGCCCCGGTCTCAGACTTTTCTTTTGGGGATTTTGCTGAGCAATTTCTTTGCAAGCATATTTATCTGCTTTTAAAATAGCTTTCAAGTTTTGTGAAGTGAAGGCTTTTATTATCAAATCATTATTTTAAATTGGAATGGTATCAATCAATGTGTGTTTTTAACATACTGAATGTTATGAAACATTCATACTGAATGTCAGGGCTTTGGAAGGACATTCCTTCATTGATCACAGCTTGAAACTGAGCAGAGGATGGACAGAACTATGACTTAATAAATGGTAAATCTTCTTGTAGCAGACCTTTGACCTTCTGGTCTTAACTTGCAAAGCCTGTTGGTGACAGTCGTGGCTAAGTTGATTAGTTTTTGTCCTGATATTTGGAACTCTAGCTCTAAACTTGTATTGAGTTGAAAACTTTAACTCTAAACTTGTATTGAGTTGAAAACTTTAAATACCTTGTTCCCAGAAAGGTTTTTTTTTTCTATCTATAAATAACCCATCTTTCCACCCGCCCCCCCACCCCTTGAGTGCTTGTTCTGTGTCATCCCCCCCCAACCCCTTGAGTGCTTGTTCTGTGTCATCCCCCCCTCACCCCTTGAGTGCTTGTTCTGCGCTTCCTTACTGAAGAAAGTTACTGGACAGACTTCTTTCTGAATATGTATGAGACTTTGGTCATAGGCATGTTTTGGTGATGCAAATATGGGCTGGAAATTACAACAGATGATGCAAATGTTGGCTGAAAATCACGATTCAAAGAGTTTTACTGCAGAGAAAAATCTGAAGTTCATGATGCAATGAACCTGGTTAAATCAAATCACACGGAGTCCTGGCTGTAGCATGTTATAGCACTGCTCAAACTGGCCTTGGCTTCCATTTTCTTCCATTCAAATACTGTCCCAACCTGGAGCTATCACAGTGAAATGCATTCAAGATGGCTATTTGATGGAAAATGGCATCTTTGGTTGCATCTTTTAGTACTGGGTTATAAGGTTCAGTAACTGAAGTAGTTTTTTCTTTTTCCTACTTAGTTGTGTTCGTGCTTAGAAACACAGCCTATAAATGAAAACGCTATAGGGAAATAACATAGACTATACAGAGTTCCCTATGTCATATGGAAAAGAAGTGTATGTTACTAAGAAAGAGTTGCTTTTTGCAATAGTCCATTCAAGTTTAAGTTCTTTTGCTAGGTACTATAGTGTTTAGGGAAAAACCCCCACAAAGATGCTTATCTAAAAAATACAATTTTTAGTTTTATTTTGTGTTGTGTAAAGTAGAAGAATGGAGCCCAATGGCTTCTGAGTCCAAGAATGTAAAATTCAAAAAAGTAAAGTAGCAAAAATGACTGATTATATTTTAATCACAAATGTAGGTGATACATAGATTGCAATCTAAATTTTAAAACTAAGTTAGGCTCCTTAGCTCAGGAGTTTGAGCACTGGTCTTGTAAATTTTAAAACGATTTTAACAAACCTAAATTTTGCTTTGACAAGCTAATTTACATAGCCTATGAGCCAGGCACTATTCTAAGTATTTTGGTACTTCATGAGTGTTCACTTACTTAAACCTCATGATAATGCTATGAGTATTGGTACTAAAATTATCATCAGCAATCCATTTTCCAGATGTGTACTTGCTCATGTTGAAATAACAAGCAGTTAGCAGAGCGAGGGTTCAAGCCCAGAGTCTGACTCAAGAGTGCAGTCTATCCCCTGGCTCTTCAGGGCTGGTGACTGTTGTCAGATCCCTTGATTGGAGGGAGTGGAGCCTGGATTTGTGCCCCTCACTGGACTTGACAGAGGATTGCAACACAGGGTGATTGCATTTCCAAGCGCAATGGCCACTGTGATCACAGACCCTCCCCAAAAGTTTCTTTTGGGTTAATTCAACAAAATAACTCTTTTGTACTTGAGGAGAGAGAAGGGGGAATTTTCTTGAAAATGTATGGTAAGGTAAAAGTAAAGAAGTGAACTAGAGAGGTGGTAGTTTTTCATATGTGCTATGTTGTACTATTTGTGCTATCATATATATATATATATATATATATATATATATGAAATATATATATTTCATATGTCCTGACCTCAATTTCCTTTGAAGAGGATTTAGCAGAGGGCAGAAAGTATCTGAACAGGAGAGAAGAGATGATAGGTAGGAGAAGGAAGATTGATCTGAATGGGTTCGATAGATTGGTAGGAAGTGACTGACTGACAGAACCATCTCTATCATCTATAAATGCAATTTCAATTTCCTTTCAAGGAATCTAACCCATTTTTGCACTCTTTCTCACCCAAATCCCATACAATGGCACACTCCTTATTTAGCCATCATTTTCTGAATGTGACTCTTAAGAGACTTCACAGAAACTATTATATTTGGGTACCTCCTAGGTTGGCAATTTGCCAAAAGTTTACCAACTAGTAACCAGGTTCCTTTAAGGCAAGGATTGGTGGAAGTTAAGAGAATTTCTTTAAGTCCTTAGACTGCTGTTTCGGTCTCTTAGCTGAGAAGAGTAAAATTGTGTAGGCTAACTACAGTCTTAGAATTCAAGTTACTGACAACCAATACTATTTTCTCATTCTAATGTCTTTTCATAAAAATAGAGGTTTTTTAAAAAAAGATTTTATTTATTTATGTGTATGTGTGAGAAAGAGTACACAGGCATCCGCACAAGCAGGTGGGGGGCTGGTAGGCAGAGGGAGAAGCTGGCTCCCATCAAGTACAGAGCCCAACCAAGCTGGCTAGATCCCAGAACTCTGGGATCATGACCTGAGCGGAAGGCAGACACTTAACCAACTGAGCCACCCAGGTGATTCAAAATAAAAGTACTGAGAGTAAATTCTTGTAATCATCATCACCATTATGATCAAGATGTTTAGAAACCAAGTTTTCAGGATAAAGAAGTCTATACTATTTTAGAAAAGGGAAATTCTGGCTCTAGAGATGTTTCTAAATATAAGCCAGGACACAGAAACATTGTCAAGCAACAATTTTGAAGCATTGTAATTTCAAAATTTTTCACTTGGAACATTCAAAAATCATTTTTTTCTGCATTGAAGAGTCTGTAATAGTGCATTTAGACTCTGCTATTTTTGTTTTTCTTTGAATTGTCAGTATGTGGTAAATAAAACTCAGAACACTATTTTTCCTTTTCCCTTGGCTTAAAAATTTGGCTTTAGGTGAAAAAGACACTGCTGTGTTGACCCTGGACTTTTTAAAGCTCTGTTATATAAACTATAAATGGTTTCTTAAATGCCCCTCACATCTCAAATATCTTCGTCCAACAAGGACCCCAGAATAACAAAATGTGCATCTGAGGCTTTGACACACACAATGAAAATAAAAAGAGGAAAGGGGAATTCACTTCTTATTAGGGTGGCTTAAGCAAGTGAGAAGAGGCAAAGGGATGAATGACCTTATTAGTCTTCTATAAAAGAATTGGGGTGTTTCTTTTTCTGGTCTCTAAAGAATTCAGTTGGATAGGTTGGTGAATGAAAACATATTCAAATGTGAAATAGCTTTTAAGGAATTCTTTTCTTGAAAGTGCCCTTTGTCCTCTTAGTTCTTATTTCAGACAATACCTTTCTTATGAGTATTTCCTTTTGATTCTGTAAGGGAAAAAGGAAACAAATTTCCCCTCTTATGAGAGATCACCAAGGGGCAGAGGTAAGGAGAGAAGGGGAAAACCGGGGAAGGATGGGGAACAACAAATGGATAGAAGAGAGCAATTTGCACGCTGTATTCATCCTGGAAAATGTTTTGCTTCAGGTCCCAGTGGGATCAATTTTAGAGCTATAGTTTCCAGTCTGTATTGTAGGAGAGATGCATAAAATAACTTGCCCGAACACTTGCTTACAACTGAATTTCAGGTCTTCTCTGTTTGGTTTTAATTCTGCGTATAAAATAAGAGCTTAGGCTTTATTGAAATCCTGCTTTAGTATATCCCGGTGGTTTAGTGGGCTACAGAGGAAAACAGAATTCCAAAAGACTGTAGCTTTTAAAATATATCTTAGTACAAAGACCCTTGACACACCAGTCTTGATCTTGCAGATCCTATTAGTGAGAACCTTGGCAAAATTGATTAGTTACTTGTATAAGGTCTGAGGCTATAACCTTGAGCTCATGTGGAGTTGAAAATTTTTAATCCCTAGTTTCTAGATGTCCCTTTTAGCATCAACAGCAGCAATAAAAATGAATCAGGAACTGTAATATGTAGTATACCCAAAGAAAAAGAAATCTCAGGAAAACATGCTCCCGTGGAGTGTTGCTCATTTGCTTTATGCCACTGGCATCCTCTCATCCCCACCTTTAAACCCAGATTATGGTCTGGTAAAGCCAATCTAGTTAGGGCCTAGAATTTTTTTTTTATTCTATTAAAAAAAATTTTTTTTGAAGATTTTATTTATTTGTCAGAGAGAGAGAGAGAGAGAGAAAGAGCACAAGCAGAAGGGGCAGCAGACAGAGGGAAAAGCAGGCCCCCACTGAGCGAGGAGCCTGATGTGGGACTCGATCCCAGGACCTTGGAACCACAACCTGAAATGAAGGCAGACACTTAACTGACTGAGCCAACCAGGCATTCCTGAGCCACCCAGGCATCCCTGTTTTTTTTTTTTTTTTTTTTTTTTTTTAAATTCTAGATTGTAATGAGAACACAAAAGGATATATCGTGAATTATAAAAGCAATAATGTGAGAAAATGATATATTTTATTAGGAATGTATACATCTATTTACAAATCTTAAACTCCATGAATAGAGTTTTCATGGTATAGGGTTCATTGTTAAATCCGTAATTCCTGCCATGGCACCTAGAGTCACAATAGAGTCACAATACATGTTAGTTAAATAAATGAAAAAAATAGTGAATTCTGACACTGATTTCTGTGCAGGTACTCAGGATAATCTTTATTTAACACTAAGGATAGTTCTGTGTATTATGTTGCTTTTGGATTTCTTTTTCCTTTTCTTCCCTCCTCCTTGGCTCTCTTCGTCTTTTCTGTCTCCCAAACATTTTCCTCCCTTCTTTCTTCCCTTTCTTCCCTTTGTTCATCCCAGGGATATACTCCTACATTTCTCATACCATCCGTTCTTTTTTTTTTTTTTTCCGAACTAAACAAATTTTTTTTAATTGAATTTTTTATTCTTTTATAAACATATAATGTATTTTTATCCCCAGGGGTACAGGTCTGTGAATCGCCAGGTTTACACACTTCACAGCACTCACCATAGCACATACCCTTCCCAATGTCCATAACCCCACCCCCCTCTCCCAACTTCCCTCCCCCCAGCAACCCTCAGTTTGTTTTGTGAGATTAAGAGTCACTTACATACCATTCATTCTTGATCGTCAATTTTTTGTTTTAGGACTATAATCAGAATCACAGAAATCTCATAGTCTTTGCCTAGTATTTGCTCAAAGTATAGTCTTTAAGTAGCACACCTCTATCATTTGATATTTAGGGAAGGTCTGCTCTCTCCTACCATGTTCTTCAAAATGCTGGTGTGTCCCACTTGATTAGTTTACTCCTGGTGGGTCTTTTTTTTTTTTTTTTTAAGATTTTATTTATTTATTTCACAGAGAGAGATCACAAGTAGGCAGAGAGGCAGGCAGAGAGAGAGATAGAGGAGGAAGCAGGTTCTCCACTGAGCAGAGAACCCGATGCGGGACTCGATCTCAGGACCCTGAGATCATGACCTGAGCCGAAGGCAGAGGCTTAACCCACTGAGCCACCCAGGTGCCCCTGCTGGGGGGTCTTCTTTAAGCAGTTCTTTGCTAGCTTCCTCCATAGCACCATGAAGCATCTTCACGCCTGAGGTAGCAACTCATGTGAATAATTACACTTTAATTATGATACACTCAAAGTCGTGTATATTACACAGTTATTTATTGAGCACTTACTGTATGTTGAGGATTTTAGGAGTTACAATGAAGGGTAAATTATAATCTCTAGTCTCACATATCAATTTTGGAGGCCAGAAAATATATGGAAGAAAAATATTCAACTAACTTGAGAAAATGATAAACTATCAATATTTTCTGGTTCAGATACCAATATTTTTCATAGTCTAAAAGACCTTTCGAACCCTCTACAATTCAATGGACTGTTGCCTAAACAGTCCATTGAAGGGCTAAAACAAGGAAAGAGGTAATTTTGGTCAAGGAAATATGGTATTAGAAGTTGGTAAATTGATTTTATTTCTCCAACTTTGTCAAAAGACTGTTTTTAGAGTAAGTAATTTTATATTTTGTTTTTTCCTCTTTTTAAATTAGAATTTCTGAATTATGGATTGAAAATAACTTTGTTGCTGCCATCCTGATGATGCACTATATTTCTGAGTCTCATGTCTTCCTTCCTTGTTTTCTAAAAATAAATCTTCAGTAGCTGCTTAAGAAAGGATGTGTGAAAAATAATTTTTATGCTTTTTGCATGTCTGAAAATATATTTATTTCATCTTCATATTTGATTAATAGTTTAGTTTAATATAGCATTATGAATTAAAACTGTATCTTCCTCAGAATATTGAACACATTGATTCCTTATATTCTCTACTCCAACATTGCTGTTGGGGTTCCTATTCTGTTTCTAGTGCTATATACATACATGCACCCATACATGTAGGTATGTATTTCTCACTGGATTCTTTTGTGATCTTTCATATTAGTGTTCTGAATTTCACAGTGATAAGTCTTGGTGGGTGGGTGGTTAAGTGTGTGTTTTTCATACCCTTTGGCACCTAATCTCTCTTTTTAATCTGGGATATATCCTTCAGTTCTGGGAATTTGTCTTAGGTGATTTATTTATTTCCTTCTGTATTCTCTTTTCTGTCTTTGTGGAGTTACTCTTAGTAAATGTTTTGAAAGAATCCTCTAAATCTCTTATCTTTTTCTGTTTATTTTTCAACTCTTTATCTTTTTGTTCTACTCTCTAAGAGAGTTAGCATTATTTTCCAAGCTATTTAAAAAATTCAAATTTATGCCATCATATTTTAATTTCTGAGGGCTCTTACTTTTCTCTAATTTCATCTTTTTTAAAAAGATGTAAAAAAAAATACCATTTTAAAAGTGCTATCCTGGGGCTCCTGGGGGGGTTCAGTCCATTAAGTAATGGACTCGATTTCAGCTCAGGTCATGATCTCAAGGTCCCGGGCTTGAGCCCTGCCTCAGGCTCCGTGCTCAGTGGGGAGTCTTCTTGAGAATTCTCTCTCTCTCTCTTTCTCTCAAGTGCCTCTCCCTGTACTTGTGCATGTGTGCACTCCCTCTCTTTCTCTCTCTAAAATGAATAAATAAATCTTTAGAAAACGGTGCTATTCTGGTGGCTCAGTTGTTAAGTGTCTGCCTTTGGCTCAGGTCATGATCCTAGAGTCCTGGGATCGAGCCCTGCATCAGGCTCTCTGTCCAGTGGGAAGCCTGCTTCTCCCTCTCCCACTGCCCTGCTTGTGTCCCCTCTCTTGCTCTGTCTCCTCTGTCAAATAAATAAATCAAATCTTAAAAAAAAAGACAAAGAAAAAGGTGCTATTGTTTCTTACCTCATTTAAGATATTATTTATAGAGTTTTATCTATTTTGCATCCTTTATTTTTATATTTCTTCCAGGCTACTGTTTTCTGCTTGTTGGTTTTCTTCTTTGCACGTTGGAGACTTTTCTTAACCTTCTGATCATTCTCATATGTCCAGTTGTATTCACGAGCAGGGCATTGAAAGGCTGATTGAAAGCTTTCTGTATGTGAGGCCAGGGTTTACCTACTTGTGGGAAGTGAGCTGGATTTTAACTTGGGTTGGAGAGGGGGTATATCTCCCAAATGTCAGCAAATGTAGGTCCTTTTTCTGGGCCTGTTCAGTTTTTTGTTAGAGAAAACTTTAATTTCTAATCAGGGGTCATATGCTTCCCTGTAAGCATTCTGGGAGCAGCTTGAAATAAAAGGTTAGGTAGTCCCAGCATTTAGGATGTGGACTTTTTGTTTCTAGCACTTTGCCTTACGCACCTTCTCTGCCTCTGATATCCAGAGTCTGAGTTCCCTCAGGTTTATTCCAGAGAATTAACCTGTGTGTGGACGGTAAAACTCCTTTCAGTTCCCTGTTTTCAATATTGCCTCACCCATATCTCTCCTTGCCCTTGTTTATTATACCTTTTTAAAAAAAATCCCTGTCATTTTGGTGGGGTCATGATTTAGGTATAGGACAAATGCATGTGATTCAATTTCTAAGTTCAACAGTAAGAGGAATGGTGGGTTTTGAGGAACTGTCTCGATAAAAAGAGATCTTCTAATGGGCTTGGAAGAAATGGGGATGAGTGGATCTTCTAAGCTCTGCCTAAGCTGGGCCAGTGATGTGAGATGGATGGATAAGGAGGTTTGGGCACATTTGTCTGAAGTGGAATGTAGAAGGAGTAATTAGAATGAGACAGTGGGCATGAGGTGGTTTGGACTGTATATGAGCAAAAGCAAAAATGGGAAGATTTTATTTGGGGTTCTTTGATCAGGTGTCTTGTGTGATATTGTGCCAGAGTAAAGCTGGATGAGTATAAAGAGCTATTATACTGTCTTTAGCTTAACGCAGCAGGCTTAGTTGGTCATAGAAAGACTGTGTCAGAGCCAAAATCATTGTTTGATCAGGTCAACTTTGTACCAAGGAACCTTTTCCTCACAGTTACAGACTCTTCTGATCCTACTGACATATAGATATTCATAAGAGGGTGTGGGTACATGCTATTGTTACTAGGACTATGACTGAAGCCAGTGTCCCATTGACAATGAGCTATGAAACCACACTTGTGGAGAAAGAAAAGAACCATTATTTGTATTATTTTCCAGATAATTGAAATTTAAGGTAAACTGGTTCACATACTTACCCTCTACACTGGTAGCTGTTGATATTCCAAGTACTAAATTTCATTTTTCAACCAAACTAATTTTTAAAAGGCATATAACATAATGAGGAATAGGCATGTTTTTCTTATGGATGAATACAGAGCAAAACAAAGCAAAACTCAAGTCTATTTTACTGTTATTTTTCTTTTGACTCTCTGGGTATTGAAGCCTTTCCTTGTGTTTTAATTCTGTAATCTCCAAATTTCTACATGAAAAATTTCGTGTAACAAAGGATATCTGCATTATTATTTTGGTTCATTTTATGTATTTGAATATTAAAATCCAAGCTTATAGTTTTAATCCTCAGTTTTGTCTTACAAGCAGTTATTATACAAGTGTCATTTTCAAATGTGTACTAGGCTTAGTCTGTCAGAAGTGGCTTAGGGATTATCAAAATGTAATTATCCCTAACTTTTTAATTTAAAGCAACAACTAATAAAACTAAATGAACTCAGATTGCTAACAAGTTTTTGCTTCCCTACAAATTGTGCATTCAAATGCTACAGACTGGCAACCTAGTGATATTTTGTGGCAAATTCCCTCTTCTCATATATGTATGGATATTATAACTCCTGAGCAGGAAATAGTCATTGTGAGTATATAGATATGAGCTAATATCCATGCTGAGTGAGAATGCGATCTGGTGGATAGGCATGTGCCAGGCAGGTGGGACCCTGATGTCTGAGCTAAGTAGCTGATGGGCTGTTAAGGGAAGAGGAAGCTTTGAGAAAAGCTGAAATTTGAGAAAAATAGGAATGTTAAGGTCTACAGAACTTATTTTGTAGAAAATGTAAAAGTAGAGAAAATACTTTGGAGGCACAGGGTTCCTTCAGCATGTGCTTTGAGTCACTTTTGTGTCCACCTAGACTCTTTAATTAGGGACAGGTGGAAGTGGTCTGCTCAACTGTGTACTACACACAGGACTTGGAAGTCAGGTAGTCCTGGCTCTGCCATTTCTTAGGTGTGAGACCTGATAGGTTATTTAACAGCTGTATTACTCAGTTTCCTAATCTCTCGAGTTGGCATAATAATACTCATGTCACAAAGTTGCTATAAAATTTAAATGCAATGATGTATGCAAAAAATTTAGAGAAATGCTATACTAAAGAGGATCCATAAATGCTAGCTAGCCATTTTTAAAAAAATTGTGGCTATTGTTCCTAAAGTGGTTGAAGAACTGCAAAGAAGTTTTCAGTTGTCTTCAAGGAAGTAGCCTGGGAAACAATGATTTAAATAAGGAAACATTATAGCTTGGCAGACAGAGGGTTGATCATGTTGCAGGCTGATCTGAATATGATAATAATTGCTAACAGATCTGGGTAGGTAGGATTTGTTAGCCTAGTGATGAGGTGAGCCAGGAAAGAACTTGCATGGATGGGAAAGAAGCAAGACTAGATTGGGGCACAAAATAGAGAATGAGCATGGAGGAGAAGGACTTGGTAAAGAGGAAAGACTTGACCAGGAATCAAGAAGTCAGCAAGAAAGGAAACTTGAGTTGAGTTGTACTTGGTTAATGAGTTTAATTGGTTCTCTTTTTGCTTAATCAACAACATAAATGTAATAAAATGGTCCTCAGAAATCTTTTTACTTTAGAATTAAGTAAAATATTTTTGAAAAAAGATTTTCTTTTTTTCTTTCTTTCTTTCTTCCTTCCTTCCTTTCTTTCTTTCAAAGCATGCACATGTGCAGTGGGGGAGGGGCAGATGGGGTGGGAGAGGAAGAGAGAATCTCTAGCAGACTCCACACCCACCCAATGCAGAGCCAGACAAGGGGCTTGATCTCATGACCCTGAGATTGTGACTTGAGCCAAAACCAAGAGTGGGATGTTTAACTGACTGAGCCATCCAGGTGCCCCTAAGTAAAATAATTTTTATTAGACATATATTCAGCTTTCTAGAAAGAAAGTAACATAGGATAACCTACATTAGGGATGTAATCTGCAGTTCATTTTATGATTTTCCTTCCCTAGAGTCAATACCCAGTAAGTTGGGAAGTCTGTGGTCAGCTCCAGCTAAAAATAGAGCAGGCAGGATGCTTCCTAGTGAACTCATCTTTAGAGCAGGGGTGCCTTCTCTAGTGGTACGTTCAAATGTGCTCACAGTTATTTGGAAAGACAATGCACATCTCTGCTCCAGCAAGCTAAAAGTTAAAATCAAGCAAAGAGACAGAATTAGTCTCCTATATTTAGATTGTTTTGGGATATATAATTTCACATTACTAGTTTTTTTCTTATTTCTAAGTCAAGAAGCATGTACTGGATATCCTAAGAATCCCCTTAAAAGTTGTGTGTGTGTGTGTGTGTGTGCATATGTGCATGTGTGAGTGTGTGTGTAAAGGAGATGGGGAAGTGGAAGCAACATGTTTATTGAGAGGCTACTATGGCCAACCTCTAATACCAATGCTCAGTGAATGATGAGTATTATCTCATTTTAATTCTCTCAGCATACCAAATGAGAGTAGTATTTTTTCATACTACAGAGAAGGAAACTAGGTTAGAGAGTTTAACTCTCAAGGAAATGTTAGGGCTGAATTAGATCACAATTTTGATTCTAATTCTTTGATTCTGTAATTGAATGATCTAGAAGCCTAAGGGTTCCAGTTTTGAAGGAAGCCAGCAGTTTCTCTGACTTTAAAAAAAATTTTTTTTTATTTATCTGAGAGAAAGTGAGCAAGCCAGAGAGAGAGAGAGGGTGCACAAGTTGGGGCGGGGGGGAAGGACAGAGAGAGAGGGAGAAGCAGGCTCCCCACTGAGCCGTGGAATCCATCCGGGGACCCTGGGATCATGACCTGAGCCGAAGGCAGACGCTTAACCAACTGAGCTACCCAGGCACCCCAGCTTCTCTGACTTTTGAATATTAGGATTGAGTGAAGGAAAAATCCATAAGCAAAAGTAATAGAAATAGGCTTAATTTAAATACTTATTTTTATCCCCAAGATGTTCAAAGAACATTACATACACCAATGAACAAATCCTTAGAGCATCAGTGGGTGTTGGTGAATCCACTTCTCTAGCAGTTGGTACATTTGCTGTTCCATCAACAATCCTATGCTTTGCTCCTTCATGCTCTTTGCTCAGCTGTCCTTCTCTTCTCTGCCTCCTCTTTCTCAAATCCAATTCCTCTCTTTTCAGTAACACCTCAAATCCCATTCTCATTTGAACCATTTAAAAATAACCTTGGTTTAGGAGTTTTTCTTCTAAACTCATTGGGAATTTCTACACACTTGACTTGTTTTACTATAGTTTACAAGTTGGTAGTGTTAGATGTATTTCCATGGATATGTGCTTACATTTCCTATCATCAGATAACTACCATGGCTACTTCTCACCAGCAGAGCCTTACTTCATGAATAATTATGTATCTGTAGAGTAACAGATTCACATTTTTATAGCCATAATTCACTTGAACAACACATAGCACTGAGAACAGGTTAAACAGCATGACATCATAGCTAAAACTCCAGCGTCTGGAGCCCACACTACCAGGTCCATATTCAGGCACTACTGTTTACCAGTTGTGTGATGCTGGGCAGGTTACTTGCTCTATGTTGCTTAGTTCCCTTGTCTATGAGATGAAAAAGGCACTTCCTAGGGTTGGCTGGAGGAGCAAATGAATAAATAGTTCGGAGTATTCAGAATAGAAGCTACCTTTACAAATACTATACAATAGTAGGCTGTGATTGTTTCTTAAGACAAAGCTTTACAAAACAATCATCATTACTTATGTATTTAGAATCTTGCAACTTGAGGGGATTAAACTAAATGATTTTAATAATAATTAAAGGTCTAGAATCTAATTGGATGTGTTTTAATTGATAATCAGTATTGAGGGAGAGATGAGTCAAAGTAACACAAAAGTTTTAGAAAATAAGCATGACTGTGCTAAAATCATTTCTGTCATCTTCTACAGTGGTAAATTCACAAACACTAGCAGTACCTGAAGAAGATGGCAGGCCTCTTCTGGCTTCCTTAGCTGTGAAGAGGTGATGATGGCCACCTCAGTCCATATTCAAGCTTCTGCAGAGGGTAGGAGAACTCTTCACAGATCCTTTGATGTCAACTTTTCCAAAGGTAGCTGAATTCTCCAGCTGGGTAGTTTGAATGCAATCAAATTCTCTGTGAGAGAATATAAGGATAAATGACTCACCCCAAGTAGATAGGCAGTCCAGATACATTCATTTTAGAGCAATGAGTTTGAAATTTTAATGCAGTAGATTTTAGTATTCTTATATCTACATTTCAGAGGGGCAATTGGAATGATATAAAATCTATCAAAATAAAATTTCCATTTTGATACACATTACAAACCTCAATTTACTATTTCTGACCCCTAAGAAAGTAACCCTTTTAAGTGATACTCTTTCAGACATACTCCTAAATTGAGACAGGCACTTAATTTTCTCCACACAAGCAATACTCTTTCAGAAAATTACTTGTATTACAGGATAAAAATCTTCTAAAGGCTGAAACTAGTACTTAATATGTGCAGCACATTTTTGAAAACCTGAGATTTAAAAAGTATAAGAAATATTTGAGTATCATCACTTTAAACATTAGTAACAATACGAAAATATAGTTCTTTATGACCAGGTACTTGAACGTAAATTTTCTCATGATATATCAAGAATTCTACTGTTTTGTTGTTGTTGTTGTTGATGTTGTTGTTTTTATTTTATAAATTTATTTTATAAATTTCCAAATATCACTGGAAATTAAAAGGGTCAAATGTAAGGGTTTTTTATGTTATGGATAAATGTTAAGCAAATGGGTGTGGTGCCCAAGATGTGACACAGTCACATTACTCTAAAATTTATGCTCACCCCCCTCTAAGCCCTACTGGCCTCTAACTGTACTTTGAAGTAAGCACTCCAGCCTCCCAGCTTCTGCTTTTGTTCATTCCTCCCTCCCCCACTAGCCTAGATATCTATGTAAGTTGTTTCCTCATGCCCTTTATATCTTTACTAAATGTCATCTTCTCATGGAGGCTTCTTCACAATTCCATCTTTTGGTGCAGGTCATGATCTCAGGATCTTGAGATTGAGCTCCCTATACTCAGGCAGGGAGTCTACTTGAGATTCTCTGTCTTCCTCTCCCTTTGCCCCTTCCCCCGTTCATGCTCTTTCTCTCCTTCTCTCTAAATAAATAAATGAAATCTTAAAAAAAAAAATCATATCTACTTTTTTCCTCTTCAACACTCACCACTGTCTAACCTGTTTATATCTGTCTGCTTCCCCTTCAGAGTACAAACTCCTTATTGACAGAAGCTTTAACTGTCCTCTTTATTGCCATACCTCCAGGGCCTAGAAGAGTATAGGCATATAGTAGGCATTTAAAACAATTCAGTGAATGAGAAAATGAATCCAAAATCTTTGATATATGACTTGGCATTTATGAGTATGTCTGATGTATGGGGAATTTCAAACAAAATAATGAGGCCACAATGTAAAGAACAGATACATAGAACAAATCATTATTTCTGTAACATTCTATACATTTCAAAGGCTCTGCTGTTCCTTTCCTTCCTTAGTTTTTTTTTTTTTTTTTTTTTTTAACATACCCATTATTTTCAGAAACAGCTCTGTTGGACTCTGCCTAATTCTTTTTCAGTGCTCTATTGTGGAGGAATCTGTCTTTGAGGATGCCGACCTGCCTTTCATTGTCTTGTCTCTTTATTATATATTGTGCTCTTTTTGGGACCCACTCTCTCAAAAGGCTTTCATATATAAATAAAATTGGATTTGTCTAATGACATTTATTAAGGTGCTAAAATGTGAAATTTAACACAATCCCTACGTGAAAAATAATGTTCTTTTGTGCAGGTAGGTTTGCAGGGTGATTCTAGTAACTGACGCTATTGGGTTAGTACCAGTTTCTCAGTTAGAGATTCAGTTTAGCTGCATGAAACAGAAAACTCAAATAATAGTGACTTAAACAAGATAAAGGCTTGTTTTTTCTTATGTAAGAGAAGTCTGATTGCTTGAGTCAGCTTGGTGATTTGTGTGTCAGGGCTGAGATGTCTGCCATTTTTTGGCCCTTTTCTCAAGGCCTAAGGGGGGAGGAGGAAGAACAAAGGACAAAAATAACTGTCTGCTGAGTTAGAGTCTCTTATTCTGGAGCTTCTCCAGAAGCCCCCCAAAACAGCTTCTACTTCCATGGCCTTGGCCTCTTTGTCCCACAGCCACCCTCTTTGCAAAGGAGTTTGGGAAATAGGAATGCTTTTTCTCTTGAGCACATGGATGCTGCCAACAAAATTGTAATTCCACTTAATGGGGAAGAAGAGGAGAATGAATATTGAATAGGCAACCAGCAAACTTTGAAAATTAGATAAAATTTTTGTTATCTGAAAATTAGATAAAATTTCCATTATCTTTTTCACAAAAAGGAAATTGACCAGGTCACACAGAGGAACAATGCTGGGAAAATTATCTACAGAAGACTGCATTTCAATTTTTGGGAAACCATGTAAATAAAATACTCTTTACAATATACTGTGGTTGATAAATATAAAGTCAGGAATATGTGTTAAGTTCTACAGCAAAGAACAATGAGTAGAACATCCGCATGGTTCTGTCTGTTGAAAGACATTGTTTTGACTGAGTAATGTATAGAATTCTGGAATCACTATATTATACACCTAAAACTAATATAACACTGTATGTTAACTATACTGGATTTAGAAGAAAAGGTAAAAAAAAAAAGAAGACATTGCTTAGAAAATGTTCTAAATAGCTGTACAAACTTAAATTGTAATTCACAGTAATTCAGGATGGTTCAGTGTGGTTCATAAAGATTATAGTGATTATATCCTAATTATTTAGATAATATAATAAGGTACATTATTTAATAATTAAAACTTAATATTTTAAAAGGTAGATTACATAATAAAGACATATTTTGCAAACATAAAGAGTTTAAAATATTTGTAGCTTATCTGATAACTAAAATGGCATAATATTGCAAATAATGAATTTATGTATCAATAAGCTTGTTATTCATTTAGAATTACTTTAATGCAGAGCAAATTTAAAATTTCTTTTAGAATTTAGTTTTTAACTAAAAATCGTAATAACCCAGAACATATATCAGGAATTTATTGGCAGTGATGATTTAATATTTCTAAGGGAAAATTATAAGATATTTAATTTAAATTTCTTTTATTCTAGTAACTACTTCAGAAATGACTGTAGGTGGCTTATCATACATGCTATAAAAATAGCAAATAAGAATGAAAGAAATCAAATCCCCAAAGAAGCAATACACTTTAATTTTCAAGATGTGATCTATAATTTTACAATAATGTATTTTAATTCTAAGGGAAAATTTTTTGGACCCACTTTTTCCTTAATTTTAAATGAATGGGAACCTTGCTGACTTTGAATTAACAACAAACAATTGAAAATAGTTGGGGCATCTTGGGTGGCTCAGTTGGTTAAGCATCTGCCTTTAGCTCAGGTCATGATCCTAGGGTCCTGGGACTTTGGGTTTCACTGGTAGGCAGTAAAGGGCTAACAGAGTTTTTTTGTTTGCTTTTTGTTTTTAAAGATTATTTATTTATTTATTTGAGAGAGAGAGAGTGAGAGAGAGCATGAGAGGGGAGAAGGTCAGAGGGAGCAGAATATTCCCCATGGAGCTGGGAGCCTGATGTGGGACTTGATCCTGGGACTCCAGGATCATGACCTGAGCTGAGGGCAGTTGTTTAACCAACTGAGCCACCCAGGCACCCTGGCTAACAGGGTTTCAAGCAACACAATGCTATAGCCTGATTTAGGGTGTTCTTTTTTGTTTGTTTGTTTGTTTGTTGTGTGTGTGTATTTGTTTTAGAGAGGGAGAGAGAGAAAAAGAGAGAGAGAAAGAAAGTGGGGGAGGGGTGGAGGGAGAGAGAGAGAATCTCACAGAGGCTCCATACCCAGCATAGAGTCTGATACAGGGCTCAGTTGCACAACCCTGAGATCATGACCTGAACCGAAATCAAGAGTTGGATGCTTAGCTGACTGAGCCACCCAGGAGCCCCATGACCAGATTTAGTTTTAATAGATAATGAGGGTAATGACAATTAAGAGGGCATATTGAGGCAGATAATGATTATAGGTAAGGTAGCCACCAGGAGACTGTTGTTGCAGCTCAGGTGACATGATGAGGACATGAATGGGACACAAGGACCTAATTGAGAAGATGACTTTGGGAAATGTTTCTCTTAGGGTTACATAGGAACATATGGAAGTATACTTGTTTGGGTATGGGAGTCATGACTACCTAGAGTTGACTGTAACTCTGATGTTTCTAGCTTGGAAAATTACATAGCCATCATTTAAGGAGATTAAGAATTTAGGAAGCAGAACAGGTATTTTGAAGCAAGATAATGTGTTCAGTTTGGACATTAATTTTCAGGAGCATCTATCTAGTAGACAGGTAGAGAGATGAATCTAGAAATAGAATTGGAGAGATATTCTAGAGTCATTCCCCTATAAATAATAGTTGATAAAAGACCTGGGAGAAAGGGACATTATCTCCATATTGCATATCAACTGAAACAGAAGGGTTAGGTAACTTGCTTGAAGTCAGCAGAGATGGTGAAAAGTTATAGGAAAAAGCCAGCATCTAATCCAGGTCTTCTGATGCCAGGGTATTATTTAATTTCTTTGAGTCTCGGTTTCTTCATATGTTAGGTGATGATAATGAGAGCTTCCTGATATTATTTTATTAATTATGATTAATTAAGATAATACAAAGTGTCACATAATGACACAGTGCCATAATCAGTCCTTAAAAGTGTGTTAACTTCCTTCCTTCTTTTGTTTATAAATGCTGATATGAGCTGACAAAGACTCTCTCTTTGGTCAAACTATGGACTGGCTCCTTTGAGCCCTCCTTCTGACTAGTCCTTGTTGTGGATGTTTCTTCCACCTGCCAAGTCCAGTTTTAGCAAGTATCCTGCTAGGTCAGTTTAGAAAGAACCCTTCTACCCTTAATACCTGATCACCTTTGATATCTTCATTCTTCATTTTCAGTATTTCCTTACCCTGATCTGCCTTCAACAAGAATTCTGTTAAATTGGTTTATCAATAATCCTCCTACCCTTGAAGACTTCTTTTAGTGATTTTCTATCCACTGACGACCCTCTCCACCCCCACTCTGCTCCTTAGCTATAAATTCTCAGCTGTCTTTGCTGTATTCTCTGTTGAGTCTGATCTGTCTTCCCTATTGTGATAATCTTGACACCTATCACAATAGTTCTGAATAAAGCCTTCTTTACCATTTAACAAATGTCAGAATGTTTTTTTTTCATTAATAGGCTCTTAATCTGACTATACCTAATAATATTCCTAGAGGTTCCGTAATTAGACACTTCCTGTGTCCAGTGTGATACCCTTACTACCCAGGGCTGGTTGTTCAAACACTGTCAGAACCAGAACATAGAAAGTGGGGATCAGGTTAAGGCTGAGAACCAAGAGATAGGATCACAGGGGCAGCCAAGATTGAAAATAGGAAGTCATCTGAAAATGTGGAAAGCTGAATGATTGAGCCAGAGTTATGGTTTAGGTTGAACCCAGAAAGTGGGGAAATAGCCAAGACCATGGGCAATTAGAATCTGAGAAGGAGGTGCTAAAGTGATCTAATTCCACTGGAAGAGAATTTTTTTCTTGCTCAGGGATGATTTTTAAGAAGTTAAATATCTTTTGGCTCTTGTGTAAAGCCTCTTTAGCTACTTTGGCATCTGGCACAGAATAGAATCTATGGGAGACAGAGGTCAGCTCTGTTGTTCCATATGCATGCTTTCAATCAACACAATGAAGAGACCGGCTAGGTAAATGGAATTTTGCAATTATGAAAAGCTGAGAGTTATGATTTATGCCAGTATTTTTAATTTTTAAAATATCAGGATATAATAAGATTATTCAATATAAAACTGTCTTCACTGTAATGAATTTTGGGGGTGATAATTTAGACGGCATTAGATGATGGAAAGACTTATGGGCTTCCATTATGGATGTTACTGAACACCATGTTTTAGTTGTGGGGTATATGTGTTATATATAGTTTTAGTGTTGCCAGTGTCCCTTAACTCTCCTGAATGCTTAAGACTGACCTAAAGAGAAGGCAGGGGGGGCAGCAAGGAGAATTGCAAGCATCAGCCATAAAGGGAAAGGATGTGTGTGGTAGCATCAAAAGAATAGAAAAAGGTTCAGCAGCTACAGCAAATTAGTGTGTACCCATTGGAGTTTCTCAAGGTTCATACCAATGAAAATTGGTGTTTCAGAAGAGATGGAAAGTGAAAAGAACTAGAAGGGATAAAGAAATTTAGATTTTTGAGGTCTTCAGGGTGTTACCTTTGCAATGTCATTGCAGAACTCAATTGAGATCTATTTGATATTAGAAGTAAAAATATTCAAACTGAATTTAAAAATGTAATGATTGGACTAATGGCATAATTTGTGTAGTCAGAAAGAAATGCTAACTGTATTTAGGGCCCAGTGAGAAAGTAGAAGGATAAAGACAGATTGGTAGACGGACTACTGTGTGTGTGTGTGTTGTGCCCTCTGGGCCCCTGTGTAGAGACTGGGAAGGGAGGCAGTGCAGCAGTGCCCCATGTCAGGAAGAGATGGAACCTGGGCTCTGGTTTACTGCATGCCTTTAACCAAGTGGGTTTCCTTCAATCCTGGGGCAAGGATAATTGAAAATTAATCTCCTATCTTTGGTTAAATGTTTATGTATGGTCATGATCAGAAATCGTAAAACTGAATATGATGTTAGGGATTAATTTAATATAAAAAAGATAACTGGTAGTTTCTAAAGTCAGGCAGGTAGTCCAAATTTGAGAAAATAAATTGTTTATAAAATAATATGATCCATACTACATATGATCCATACTATTTTCTCTGAAATAACAAATTTTGAAGACAGGTAGGATGGAATCCCTGCTTTATTCCTACTAGCTTCATAACCTCATTAAGTACTTAAACCCTCTGAGTCTATTTCATGTGTAAAGTGAAAACAGTTATACATATGTCAAGAAATCTTGTGGAGATGATATATTTAAGGTGACTATCAGAGTCTGTGGTGTTTTTATTTTTTTATTTTTTGACACAAGTGAGGGTTCCCCCCCTCTTTCATTTTAAGATGATGTCTTGATAACTTTGTCAAATTTCTAGCTTCTTAGTAGTCTTCACCAAAAAAAAAAAAAAAATTTTTTTTTCATAATAATCAGTCCCCACTCAGCCCACTCTGCTCGGATAGAATTAACCCTGGCAAAGGACGGCTTAACTTCTGCTAGTGTAGGGTTAGTGAAAATGTGTCTTCCAGAGATACTCAGAATGGAGTATTGAGACTCTCTAAGCCACAGATGATTATAGAATTATTCCACCTCCATCTCCTAGCCCTCGAAGGGTACATCTTTCTAGTTATCTAAATGGTCAGACTCTGGGCTATCAATTATTCTTTAGTTTTAAAAACTCTTATTGTTTCTTTTGTGAACCCATATAATGCATGGAAAGAATTAGAAAATGCATATAAGAAGCTACAAACATCTTTTTCCCTATGTACATATATAGGTATATTTTAACAAAAATTGAATCATGCTATATATAAACTATTTGCTAACTTGCCCTTTTCTGCATATACAGTCATTTCTGGCAAAATGCAATGTATGTGTTCCTGAAAAACTCTGTATTTGGCAAAACTGCACACTAAAAATGACAGGACTTAACTGGAAAATAAGGTTAGAGAAGGGTATTAAAAATCCCAGCAAATCTGTAACCAGAGCACTAGCAAAAACAATCACTGGTACCTGGGGAGATAAGTTGGGCTGTCAGGCAGACAATTCAGCGTGACTACAGACTGGCATGTCAGTTATAAAAAAATGCAAGAACAGTAGGGTGGCAGTACCATCAACCCTTTAATTAGATCTGGAAGGAGTATACTGAGCAAGAGTATGTATAATACAGGTGGAAGCCGATCTCTGAGCCAGGGGGCTATGGCTATCCCTCCTTGAGTTAGGCATGGGTGCTGTGAACCTGGCAGTGAGCTGAGAGCTGTGCCTGTCTGGACATATGCCCCGCTGAATAGGAAGGTGCTAGGGATCAAATTTTGTCCTCCCCAAATTCATATGTTGAAACCCAAACTCCCTCTGGGATGGTATGGTGATGGGGCCTTTGGAAGATAATTAGGTTTAAGTAAGGTCACTAGGATGCAGCCCTCATGATAGAATTAATGTCTTTATAAGAAGAGACACTGGAGAGTTTGCTTTCTCTCTCTCTGCCATGGGAGGACGCAATGAGAAGTCAGCTATCTACCAGCTTGAAGAGAGTCCTCACCAGAAACTGACCATGCTGGCGCCTTGATGTCGGACTTCTAGCTCCTAGATCTGTGAGAAAATAAATTTCTCTTTTTTTTTGAGAAAATAAATTTCTGTTGTTTAAGTCACCCAGTCTATAGTATTTTGTTAGGGCAACCTAAGCTGACTTAAGACAGAAGGTCTGTGAGCAAACCCTCTTTTAACATTTATCTGTTTTTCAGCTTTTTATTATGGAAATTTTTAAACACACCTATAAGTAAAGAAAAAATATATCTAAAAACTAGCTTCAAAAGATATCATTATTTTTCTAATCCTGTTGCATCTGTCTCTCCAACCCTAGCCTTCACCCGGCCTTTTCCCTCACTGAAGTATTTTTGAAGCAAATCCTGACATCATATCATTGTACTTATTAATGGCTTTGTGTGTATATATATGTATATGTATATACATATACATATATGTACATATATACATACATATGCACATGCATACACACATGTATACATATGTATGTGTATACATATGTGTATATGTATACATATGTATGTATACATATGTATATATATCTATATATATCTATAGATACATATATAGATATGTATATATATCTGTCTCTACTGGATGAAGACAAAAAACCCCATAAGCATAATGCCATTATCACCCTAATGAAACTGACCAAAATTCTTTAATATGAGATATCAAATCCATGGTCAAGTCTTTCCAGTTAAAAATATCCTTTTATATTTGCTTTCTTCAAATAAAAATTCACGGAAAAGCCACAAATTTGTTTTGGTTGTTATGTTTTTAATTAGTTTTGTTTATTTTAATTAGTATTGTTTATTTTTGAAAATATTAATAAATATGTATGGATATTGGTATTTCCCCTTTATTATACATATGGCTTAATCTTCTACTCCTTGCTATATTTCCCTTAGTAGCTAAATCCTAAAGACCACGCTACATTAGATTACTGAATTGTCATCCGTTCTTTTTATAGCTGCATAATACTCCATCGATGGGTATACCATAGTATATTTAATCAGTCTTATATTGATGGGATTTGGGTTGTTTGCAGTCTTTATTACAAATTTTATAAATCATGCCATAATAATCAGTGGGGTTTTTTTTGGCATATTTCATAGTCTCAGGTACTTGTTTTAAATTTTCTTTAAATATAAACCAAATGGCTCTTGCTGTCAAGGCAGCTTCTGAATGAATGGCTTTTCCTTTCCTGTTTATGGTTAGAAGTCCACTCCTCCTATTCTGGCTCTACTTACCTAGAAAAACTTGAATATAAGCCAACATGACTCCAAATTTATATTGACTAAATTCCACTTTTTATCAGTCATATATATAAATATGTGTACAGAAACATGTGTTACAGGACAGACTACATATATACACACCCACACCCATAACCTCATTCACACCACACAACTACATTATCATTTTTAATGGCTACTGTATTAGTTTTGCATTGCATATTACCCCCAAACTTGGTGGCTTAAAGCAACAAATATTTATGTAGGTAAGGCCTGCAGAAATCTCAAGGCTCTTAAATGCTAGTACACTATGGTGAGCATGGCTTAATACATAGAGTTGTCCAATCACCATGTTTTATACCTGAAACTAATGTAAGAATGTGTGTCAACCATAATTAACAGAACCAAACCAAACCAAACCAACAAAACCTTTCTTCAAGTACAGACTGCAGACAAATATACAACTCCCCTACCACGTCCTTGGGAATTTTAATGAGTAACATGTTCTCCTCCTGTTACAGGTATTTGAAATCAAAGAGATATTAGTCATTTAGTCCTTAATTCTTAACTTTAGAATTGATATTCTGTATATCAGATACTCTTGCAATTCAATAAGACAGAGATTAGGTCCTCAGTAGAAAAACAGGCAAAGAAAGTAAACAAAAGACAGAAGTGATAAACTAAGATATTAAAATATTAAAGGAAACTACAAATTACAACTAGATATGATTTTTAACTAATTCAACTGGCAAAGATTTTCGAATAGTGTAATACCTAATGGTGGCCAGGACCACATAACCAGGTACTCTCAAACATTCCTGGAAGGAGTTTACATTTGTGCCCTATGACCTTCATTTCAATTCACCTAAGTTTTCTTTTTCCACGTCTTCCCCTCCCCACCCATATCTTGTTGTTAAAATTGGACTATAGAATTTTTTTCAGTGTTGGCTGTCACTGGGATCACTGTCACTATATACAAGACGTTAGGAAATTTCTGTCAGAAAAGTGAGAACAGTTTATCAACAAAGGCCACACCATGGCCTCTTTTTGGGTGCCGATCCTGACAAAAGGATTCTCAAGTTGCCAGGCAGGTTAAAGGCAGTCAAAACAACGGTGACAGTCATAACAGAAACAGACTTCATTGCTTGCCACGAGGATATGGGTGCTACAGAGCAGAACCATCGATATGCACCTGGGAACACATGAAGTGCACTGCATAATAAAACAAACTATCTCCATTACGTGGGAAAAAATGTTTTTGTAAAACTTCACTTATAGAATCTTAAGTTTCTCCAAGTAAAAAAAAATTTTTTTTTTTTTTTGGAGGGAGGACCCATTGTTATGAGCTAACAGAAGTCTCAATTGGGTCTTTTGTCCTCAATACAATGAAATGGGTTGAAACTAATTGATTTCCAGATTTAAAGGAAATGCCACATTGTGAAATGACCATTTTATTTAAAGGTTGTGTTTTTTGTTACTCTATCTTGCAAACAAGCTTATATATATCTTACAATTATTCCCCAAGTATGAAATAGAACTGGGACCAGAAGCCTTTTTCCTTATGTCTTTGGGATCAGGATGTAATCCTTGACACATAATATAGTAATGAAGTCATTTGACGTTTCTGTATCTCTAAGGTTCTTTACAAGATTAGTTTGATGATAAAAAAAGGGAGAGGTTAATGGACAAAAGCACTATGAATTTATAGGTCATGGATCTCTTCTAAATTGGCGGTATCTACTTATTGTCCTTTTTCTTCAGTCCAAACAGAGGAAAGTATGTTGATCTTTATTGTGTATTGACTATAAAAAAATGGGTAATAGATGAGTGATTGTGTGTTGCAAAAAGCTGAATAGATACTTTTATTCTGTTCTCAGAAGCTTGGTATCTGACAACAGAATTTGGTCTCAACACAGGAAAATTACTACCTCTTCTGTTTCTCCAAGTTACATTTGTTTTTTTTGTTGTTGTTGTTGGTTTGTTTTTTGTTTTTTTTTAAGATTTTATTTATTTGTTTGACAGACAGAGATCACAAGTAGGCAGAGAGGCAGGCAGAGAGAGAGAGAGAGGAAGGGAAGCAGGCTCCCTGCTGAGCAGTGACCTCCATGCGGGGCTCCTATCCCAGGACCCTGGGATCATGACCTGAGCTGAAGGCGGAGGCTTTAACCCACTGAGCCACCCAGGTGCTCCTCTCCAAGTTACCTTTAAAATGGAAGTGAGAATTCCACTTCTTTTCTTACCTCACAGGGATCAGACCAAAAGGCAAACAGAAAATTTACTGATTTTCATATCATTTAAGTATATGACAGACAATTACTCAATGTGTATTTTACTTATTGTGCATCTTCCTCTTTCTTTACTTCTTTCTTGGGCTTTATTTTTTCCCTACTACATTTGTATGTTTTGTATTTAACTCCAAGTAGTTCAGTGTAATCAGTTAGTGACATGTTTCTGAGGATATGTCACTAACTTACTAATGTAGGACATCTTTTTTGCTTCTGCCAGTTTGTCAGTGTTCTATTGAATGTTCCAAATTTCCACTTAGCACAAGATATGAGAAATTAATAACCCCTTTAATCTGAGAGGCTCACCTTATTTGTCTGTATAACTGAAAAAATTTTCCAGTTAGTAATACTTATAAATTTTTCTCATATCTTGTAGTAAATTCACAAACTCTCAACAGTCTTTTATTTTTTAAAATCCAGTTAATTTGTTTAGCTTGTTCCAAAGCTTTTCCACACACATTATCACAAATATTTTCATTGGTAAGTATACAGTTGGCCTATTTGCTTCCACAAAACTTCTATAAAACTTCCATATATGGTCAATCTTACTAATAATCAACTTGGCATATTCTACTTATAAAATCACTGATTTGAACATTCTTTGAGAATCCTTTTCTTTTGAGATGACTGGGTGGCTCAGTCAGTTAAGTGTCTGCCTTCGGCTCAGGTCATGATCCCAGGGTCCTGGGATTGAGTCCCACATCCGGCTCCTTGCTCAGCAGGCAGCCTGCTTCTCCCTCTGCGTGCTGCTCCCCCACTTGTGTTCTATCTCTCTGACAAATAAGTAAGTTAAATTAAAATGAAAAAAGAATCTTTTTGTTTTTAGAGATTTATTTATTTGAGAGAGAGCAGGCATGTGCATGTGCATGTGCAGGCATGGGGTGAGGGGCAGAGGGAGCGAATCTTTAAGCAGACTCCCTGCTGAGGGTGGAGCCCCACTCCTGGTGGATGTCATGACCCTGAGATCATGACCTGAGCTGAAATCAAGAGACAAATGCTTAACTGACTGCACCACCCAGATGCCCCTAGGAATCCTTTTCAAAACAGTTTTACCTCATACTTTTCCTTCTCATTTACATGTAGACCCTTCTACATGATTGAAGCAGCAATTATATTCAGTGTGTCCTAATTTGCATTTCGGGGTACCTGGGTCACTCAGTCACTTAGGCATCCGACTCTTGAGTTTGGTCATGCTCTCAGGGTCCTGGAATTGAGCCCCGGATCTGGCTTTGCACTCAGTGGGGAGTCCATTTGAGATTCTTTCTCTCTCCCTTTGTCACCCCCCCATAAATAAATAAATAAATCTTTAAAAAAATTAATTTGAATTTCAAGACTGTAGAGGTCAATGCATTTGGAAATCCAAGTTTGTACTTAAATGGTCTGTGGGTGGGTTATAAGCTTCCAGGTGAGCCACATGATTTAAATGATGGTGAGCTAATTAATATTAAATGTATTTATTTGAGTAGGTTTATATCTCCTGAGGAGCATTAAGTGTGGAAAGCCAGCCCACCGTAAGTACTAAGATTATGAATATTTGAAATCAAGTGGCAAAGGGCCACACCAAGTCTGAGTGATATTTTGAGAAGTGGAACATTGCTCAATTACAGATCTTCTGTTGGCGTAAAGGTTAAAACTTCTGTAGGCTCTGGTAGAGGTAATATGATGACTTGTGATAAAAAAAACTCAAGGAAAACACTTGAAAGGAAGAAAATTAGATCATTGTGACCTGAAGAGAGATTTTGTATAGAACAAGGAAGGCAATTTAAAAATACTTTTTATGTGCTCTAATTTATAAAATGATTTACATTTTTCTAATGTTTGATCTTAACTTATATTGTGTGGCTGGGAAACAGAAGAGCATGATTTTAAGTCCTGACTCCATTAACTCACAGTGTGCCTTTGGGTGGGATTTCTCACTTCTTCCAAACTTCCTCATTCATGAAATTAGAGAATTGTGCTAAATGATCTCTATAGTAGCATTTGACTTGGAACCCTTATGATCATATCTTGTATAAGTGATACATCATCTGATTTCTGATTACTTGAAAATAGTACCCAGTTGCATTTAAAACATAAAATAAACACATGTGAACATTTAAAATTTTTCTATGCTATTGCTGTCAGTTTAATTGTGAGGTCTAGTTCTCATTTATGCCTTAGTCTTTGAGAAAGCTAATGCTGGCTGTTAAATAGTTCTTCTAATTAGTATGAACGGTTGAAGCATTTAAAATCCTTGTCCTGCCTTTGATCAAAATTAGAGTGAAGAATATGCCTTGCTTGAACAGATTAGCATGCAAACCATGTAGCCTGAAAAGATGTGTTTAGGCTCTGAGAATAAAGCAGAAGCTAGCACATTCTGACAGCTGTGAGAAACACAAAAAATATTAATGGTGGCAGTTAGAGAGTCAGACAGAGAATAGCAATGCACAGGTGCATTTTCCCTAGTGCATATATTTCTTTTTTAGTATTCATGATAAGTTTCCAATACCTTCATCTTTACACAGGCATTAGAAAGCAGTTCAGACTTATTAGTTTGAGAAATAACCTAGGACAGTTAGAAGAACAATGTCTACAGGGGCATGTATATTTGTAATAAAATAGTCTTCTATGATAATGCTTTAAATATCACCATAATGCCATTTTTATTTTCTAATAAAGTCATCATCATAGCAGTTTTATGGTTCTCTTAATTCTGTTCTTAACGTCTTATCTGAGTGGAGTGAAAAGTTACATTAATTGCAAGCTGTTCTACTTTCCTTACTGGCCACTATCTTGTGATATAAGTTTTCATTATTCGTCTCTCAACGTTTTGACTTTAAAGGTTAAAGTGCCACTTATGGTTTGGGATAATTATGTGGAAAAAATCTTTTAAGTTAATATAGAAACTCATCACTTAAGATAAGCAAAAAATATAGAAATAGCGTGAATTCTCACTTAAATGTGTCTGAGCATATGATCACATTGAATCCCTCTGCACACTCCACGAAAACCCTCAAGCCAGAAATAGATATCCTGAATACTCTGTTCTCAGAATTATCAGGAGATATGATGCAACGTGCACAAGGCAGGTTGCTAGTGATACTGTATATTTCTCAAGTTTATGGTCAGTGAACAGTGTCAGTCATTTAGGTCTTGAATATTTATATAAATCTATTCCTTACCCTCGAACTTCTAGTCAACTACTTGGAGAATAATGTTGGAAATAGTGTTATGCTGCCTAGACACATAAACAGTAGAATTCAACCAAGCCATTGAAGGAAAGTTTCCTTTCTCTACAAAATTCAGAACAAAATCTTATATGTTAGGGGCACCTGGGTGGCTCAGTTGGTTAAGTGAATGATTCTTGATTTTGGCTCTGGTCATGATCTCAAGGTCATGAAGATGGAGCCCCATACTGGGCTCTGCACTGGGCATGGAGCCCGCTTAGGATTCTCTTTTTCCCTCTCTCTGCCCATCTCCCCCTGCTCACATGCTCTTGCTCTCTTTCTCTCTCTCTCTCTCTCTCTCAAAAATCTTACATGTTAGTTTCCCTAAATTTATACTTCAGGGAAAATTGTCAGTTCTCAAATCACCTTTTATACTTGCAATCAAGTGTCTTAGAATATGTACCTCTAAAAGTGCCTCTTTAGAATTTGTATTAAAATGTAAATGAGTCAGACTCAGCTCTAACCTTTAATTCTGTCCCTTTATAACCATTACTTGCTATTCAGTAACACCAGCTTGGGCCTGGTGTTACTCTAACAACAGTGAGATGGCCGACAATGGTTGCTGTTATGACGTCACCATATGACACATTCGGAGTCTATCATCTTGAGATCAGGGTATTTTATAACACTGGGGAAAATAATTTATCTTCCTTAAAGACACCTTTTTTCCTTGCTTCCTCTTTGAGACTATCATCCACCCTCCCATTCCTACCCTGCATTTTTCTTTCTATAGCCTTATGTTCCAAAATTTCTTCTGAAATCTTCTCTTGCTTGTTTATAATGTAGTGATACAGGATGGTACAATTTCATCAAAGTCCTAACTGCCAGATGTGATGTGTTAAGCGAGACTTGAGAATGGTTATGACATCAGTAATGGGTACACACAAACATGTATATACAAACATACAATTTTTTTAAAGTTTTTATTTATTTATTTGACAGAGACAGCGAGAGAGGAAACACAAGCATGGGGCATGGGAGAGGGAGAAGCAGGCTTCCCGATGAGCAGGGAGCCTGATGTGGGGCTCGATCCCAGACCCCAGGATCATGACCTGAGCCAAAGGCAGATGCTTAACGACTGAGCCACCCAGGTACCCCCAAACACACAATTTTAACAATAACAAACATGGTTTTGATTTGTTTAAAGTGATTTTGAGTATCAAGTTTCAAATGACATAATGTTGTGTGTTATATAGCAAACTCTATATTGGCAATCCATGTTGCCAAGTTTTGAGCGCCATTCTTAGGAAAGCAGATAGTAACTCATAGACTGAAGATTTTTCTTAGGTGTAGACATTTTGATTCCATTATGTTTTTTTAAATCTATAAATCTTTCTTTTTGTTGTTTCCAATTTGAAATGGTATCTACCGTTATCACCTTCATGATATAGTCTTTTTTTTTTTCTTCTCAATTCTGTTAGAATGGAGCTCAGCAGGAGATTCATTATTTCTCTGATTTAAAAACACTGTTGATGAGTTCATCCTCCTTCCCCACCCACCACAAACAATATAACTTTCAGGAATTTCAGCACAGATTGTAAAGAATATTTTTACTATCTGGATTTTACTTGGGTTTGGAGCAGTGTATTGAATATTATATATATGATGTAGAAAGTGGATGACAGCTCTTCAGTTTAAATTATTTTTACAATTATTTTACAATGAGAACTTGTTCCCCAACCTCACTGATCCCATGGTGGTACATTGTTAAGACAATATAACAAATGGGTAGATTGTACTGAATAGCCTTTTCATTTAAGACCTATGGTGTTAATTCAAGTATCTATTACAGAGCTGCCATACCCAGAAAGGCCCCTCTGGCAGCACAGCAGGTGTTTGATTTCCTGGGTTTCTCAGGAGCCATGAGAATAAAATCTTAGTTTCTGCTTTGATTTTACCACAGCTGGATATCCTATCCTCATTTGTCTTTAGTCTGGACGAATAAAATCTGTTCCGTTCTTTAGTTCTGAACTCTCTTCGATTACATAATGACCCTCACTTTTCTGAGAGGATATAGGATTTGTGGCTACTAGTCTAAGGGACACTGCCCCTACAAGCATTCTCTTTCCTACCTTAAAGCCTGTAACTACTTCATTAAAAAATCCAACCCATAAGGGGAATGCCTTATGGATTCTTTGTGCACTTAAATTTGCATGCTCATTCTAAATGTAAGCCAATTCCGATTCTCTTGCTAGTTTTACAATATTTTGGAGATGTGATTAAAGATAACAAAATTCAAGGCAGTTTTAAGGATAGTGATTGGGTAAAATTATGTGTCTGTAGGCGAGAGGAGTTTCAGTGGGGGAAAACTAAAGGCTTAGGGATATAACATGTATCAATAATGGTGAATCCTGAGTAAAATATAGAAGGCAGTAACTTTCTAATGGGAACATGGTGTATAAAAATCCAGTCTGACCACAATGAGATATAAATATACACCTATTAGAACAGCTAAAATAAAAAAATAGCGACAATACTAAATGTTGGTGATAATGCAGAGAAACTAGATCTCTCATATGTTGCTGGTGGGAATGTGCAATGATACAGACATTTTAGAAACTATAACAGTTCGTTATAAAGCTAAATGTGCACTTACCATATGAAATAACAATTGCACTCTTAGGCAGTTATCCCAGGGAAATGGAAACCTGTATTCACACAAAAGCATATGAATAAGTGTTCATAGCAGCTTTATTTTTAATAGCAAAAACTAGAAGCAATGCAAATCTCCTTCTGTGGTTGGATAATTAAATTCTGGAACATTCATACAATGTAATACTACTCAGCAATAAAAGAAATAAACTGGTATGTGCAGCAACCTGAACAGATCTCATGAGCACTTTTCTTAATGAAAAGATCTCAAAAGCTTAAATACTATATGACTGCATTTATATAACCTTTGTGAAACAAAATTATAGAGGTGGAGAACAGAGTAGTGGTTACCAGGAGGTGGGGATAAGGTTGGGAAGGGGTGAGTGAGTAGTGCAAATGTAAATGAGTAACGTGAAGGAGTTTGATTGTGGTGGTGGTTTCATAGATCTGTATGTGGGATAAAATTGTGTACACTATACATAAACACACACAAATGACTGCATGTAAAAAGTGGTGAAAATGAATTGTGTAGTCTAGTTAGTAGTCTAGTTAACAATATTTTACCAATGTCAATTATTTCTTGGTTTTGATACTATACTACAGTTGTATGAGATGTCACTATTGGGGGAAACTAGGTTAAGGGCACAGGGACCCTAAGTACTAATTTTACAACTTCCTGAGAGTTTATAAATATATAAAAATAAAAAGTGAAAAAATTTAGAACTCTGCCTGTTTTTGTTTTAATGATATGCGTCAAAGTTCCTTTTGTCTCTATAGCATAAATACTATGTCATTAGTCAGTTACAATGCACCTCATACTATTTTGGAGAATTACATTTATTTGTAATTATATGAGAAAAAGACACGCCTACAATGCCAAATTGAGATGTCAAACTGGTGGTTGGCAGAGGGGAGAGGGATAGTAGGATGGGCAAAATAGGTAAAGAGGATTAAGAGGTACAAATGTCCAGTTGAAAAATAAATAAGCCATGGAGATGAAGAGTTTAGGGTAGAGAATATAGTTAATAATATTGTAATAATATTGTGTGGTGGTAGATGGTAACTACACTTACTGCAGTGAGCATTGCTTAATGTATCAAATTGTTGAATCACTATGTTGTGAACCTGAAACTAATCAACAGTGTATGTCAACTATACTTCAGTAATTAAAATTTTGAAGGGTGTTGGACTAAAATACAGGCTAAGCATCACACTGCAGAGGAGGCAAGCAGCTCTTTTCACTGCCCTCTATATAGCTGGATCTCACATCCATACCATATTTGATCTGCGACAAAGGATAGGAATGTGTACTCTCTTGTTCTAAGGATAGACAATGGGACATGGAATATTAATATCCTATATATAGAACACTGGTGGTCTGTGCCTAAAAAAACAGAACAAGAGCTTCACTGTTAATCCACACAGGAAGGTCAAGAAATAGGCAATGAATCCTTTAAAATTAAAGCTAGCCAAGAGAAATAAATGATCTTTAATGACCATTGTCAAAGTAGATTATTTTAGGTTAAAATAAAACAAGAAAAAAAAGAAAAAGATTGTTCTGAAAGCAGAAGGCTGAAATAGCAAGGTAAGCTTAGGCACATCCCAAAGGGCATGAACAAATAGAAGCCAAAGTAACAAAATGAACTAGGATTCGGTGTTTCTATCTTCTGTTTGTGCATTAACTACCTTAACAACCTAGAGGCCCCATCAGACAAGGTATTGAATTCAATCAACAATGGTGTCCTAATTATTTTGGCTCTGAGTATGTCTCTAGGGTTTTCAGATTGTTAAAAATCCAATAATTCTCTCCAGAGGCTGTGCACCTGAATCCCCCTACCCTGCTTCTTTCTGTCTAAGCAATCATGTGTTCCATCAACTAAGACAGGTATTGGTTATGTACGATGAACTATGGCTAATTTCTTTCTTACAAGCAAATAAATAATTTTGCGGCTCATTAGACTGATCATTTTTTCTGATTTGTTCAACCTTTGCTGTGCTTTTTTATCAGCTGGTTTTCTCAGACCTCATTTTCCCCTGCAAAGCTCCAGTAATCAAATGAATTGCTGGACCCATCAGTCTGATGCCATGACCTATTAAAATGGGATTCATCAGAAGAATTTCATTATGTTTTTGTTAGAACAGTTGTCAGAAATCTTTCATTCCTGTTCTCTAGTCCTACTGACTAGTCCCACAGGTGAGTGATACACACACGAAGGAAGTAAAACATTTATTAAGGGTTTTAAGTTGAGATACCAGCTGAGTCAAAAGCTTCCTACATATAGTTGAATCCTTTGCCTAAAGGATTTTTCCATAGCCATTGTGGACAAATAAACTTGGGATCTTCTCCTCTTGAAAGACTAACCCAGGTGGGAGAGTGTTCTCAGTATAAATACCAAATGTGTGTTTGGGTAGTAGCAAGTCCTCAAGGAGGATTTAAGTTGTAGGTGGAAAACAGCATCTGCAGAGGATTTTAGTGTGATTACTGTTTGCCTTAAGAATCATCATTCACTGAAACAGTTAACCAAAATAGAATTATGGGAAGGAACCAGGGAAAAGGGCAGGGGTGGATCTTTATTGAACCAGATGAAGATAGTTTACACCGTATACTTTCCAAGGTTGAATATAGTGACCAAAATGGTAATGTTCCCCTCAGCTTGACTAAATTTTAGATAAGCTGCTTTTTGACAAGAGACACCTGACCTCCCTTTTTTAAGAACATTTACTTGAGGACACTAGTCATTGTGAATTCTTTCTCTGCCTTGTTGAGATGTAAATCTTCTTTAGTTCTGGAATGTTTTTCCCATTCCTTTGACATGTGAGAAAGGGCCCTAGTCTTCTTGTCTCTGGGAGAGTGTAGAATCCTAACTTCCATAACCAGCAATTAGCAAACACAGATGGCTCCATTGACCGTCGAATATCCTCTCGACTAATGTCCTCCAGGACTTTTCCTTTAACTAATTTCTGTCTTTTATTTCAGCAGAATTGAAGTCAGTCTCTCTCCCCTATTGCAATTTTTTTTTGTTTGTTTGTTTTTAAGATTTTATTTATTTATTTTTGAGAGAGAGAGAGAAAATGAGTGCGAGCGAGCATGAGCGAGGTTGGGGAGGAAGGTTAGACGGAGAAGCAGACTCCCTGCTGAGCAGGGAGCCTGAGATGGGACTCAGTTTCAGGACCCTGGGATCATGACCCGAGCCAAAGGCAGACGCTTAACCGACTAAGCCACCCAGTAACCCCTATTGCAATAGTCTTGAATAAAACCTTCCTTGACCATTTAACTGGCTGGTGCAATTTTTCTTTTACAATAGATCCCAGATAATTTCTTTGAATTTATTTTTAATCTCTACAAATTTGTTTGGTTAGATTCTAAAAATGAAAAAATTGTGTGCATTCACTTCACCTAGTTTTGACTGTCATTATTTATTGGATTACCTAAAAAATATAATGTCAGGGTCAACTCTAGGCAAAATTGTGTGCTGTAGTTTTCTTTCAGCATGTATCTCTCTGGTTGCTAAAGGTCCATGAACTCTCCTGGAGGTGAGAGACTCTCCTTGCAGAGCTGGGTCAACAAAGCCAGTTGTGCCAGATGCTTTCTTTCTATCTTGGGCTCGATCCCCGGCTTTTACCTTTGATATTGATTGTAGGTCTCATTACTGATTTGGTTGTGTCCTGAGAATGACCTTGTACTTTTTATAAAGAGTGTCTTCCACTAATCAGTGGAACCAGGAGCCCATAGTGATGGCTCCTGGTTCACAAACACTGCCTAATGCCCACTAAGATGGTGAACTGGTCTACCCTCTAGAGTCAGTAAGTGTTACATTTTATTCTTTTAGAGGGGAGCAGTGGCTGCTTATCTTGGGGACCCAGGGTCTTGGCTGATAATCACTAACAAGTTACATTTCCTTGGTGGGGTTTGTATTTGAGTCAGTGAATGTTTAAATTATGTAGTAAGCCACATACTCATTATACTGGGTCATAAAGGTCAGGAAGCACAAAGTTTAGGCAAAAGGCAATGACTTCCAGTTATTCCAAGAAGGGTCTGATAAAGTGTGTTCTCAACAACCATGTTGGTTATAAGGTACTGAACTCTGGAATTAGATTGGACAGGCTTGACTCCTTTTTTTTTTTTTTTTTTTTTTTTAGGAGAGGGTTGTGTGCAGGGTTGGGAGGGTGCACAGGCACAGGCAGAGAGAGAGAATCTCAAGCAGGCTACATCATGCTCAGTGTGGTGCCCAACATGGGGCTCAATCTCACAATCCTGATGTCATGACCTGAGCCTAAATTAAGAGTTGGATGCTTAACTGACTGAGCCACCCAGGAGCCTCTGGCCTGACTCTTCTTAAATCCAGTTTTTTCCTGCTTTTTTTCCTCTTTAAGTTACTGCTCTTGGCTGTTGCTCCTGATTCTTCACGGGGCATTTGAAGGCTTCTGTTTTGATACCTACGTAGTGACTGTGGCTTTATTTCACAATTGCACCCCTGCCTCCTAAATGGAGTTGGACACATGTTGAAACTTTTATAGAAAGTAAACTTACCATGCTTATTATTTTTGTGTCACTATCACTTACCTTAGAAAACCCTAGGGTTCAGTCATCTTAGAAGAGAGGAATTTTAACTAAATTAGGAAGATTTAAAAGGTGGGGCCCAGGGACCCCTGGGTGGCTCAGTTGGTTAAGCGGCTGCCTTCGGCTCAGGTCATGATCCTGGGGTCCTGGGATCGAGTCCTGCATTGGGCTCCTTTCTCAGTGGGGAGCCTGCTTCTCTCTCTGCCTTTGCCTGCTTGTGCCCTCTCTCTCTGACAAATAAACAAATCTTCAAAAAAAAAAAAAAAAAAAAAAGGTGGGGCCCAGAATGAAGCCAGAAAAACATAGCTTTCAATATTATTAAATGACAGTAATATGCCAAATGGTTCTTTGTTTTGTTAATTGGGAAATAAATGAACATACAGTAGGTATGACATGACCTCTGACCATAAAATACGGTTACATATTGACTTTTAATAGACAAATTATGGTAGATAGAACCCTTACTGAACAATTGCTCTATATTAGTCTCTTCCTAATGCCCACTATGAGACCCTCAGAAACCTATAATCCAGTTTGCCGTTTGGTGGGGCTTCCTGCTGGCAGTGCCCATTATCATAACACTAGCATCCATGTCCAGGGTGGTGTCTCAAGTGCTTCCTGTCTTTGGCATGCCAGAGAATTTCTGGGTTCTCTGCTGAGGTGGAAAATCTAACTTCTTTTCTGCTGAGTGTCACACTTTTTTTTTTTTTTTTTTAAACCAGGGCCTAGATAAACAGTTCCTTTCTTAAACAGTTCCTGATGTGAGCCCCTTGGCTATGATTTTAACAAATCTCATTAAAAAATGCCTCCCTCATTCCCAATGATCTTTATTTTTTCCTCTTTCCCCACTCTCCTTCCTGCCTTCCACCTTCTGTGCCCCTTCCTAAAGCATATGCTTCTTTCTGCCCCAGCTGTATCATAAAGCTCTTGGGGAAACACAAAATATATGCCAGGAGGGACATGGAGCATGGGAGAAGAAAGGCGGGATATCGTTGATTTTAAAAGCATCTCAGCTCTACTTCAGTGAGGCAAAAATGTCCTGATAAGCTTACAAAAAGAGACTCTATAAAATGTAGACCCTCACTTATTCTGAAGGCCTTTCCTCTTACTTTCAATTCTCCTTGGTTGCCCTGTTTTCTTAGATGTGACCTCTGCTAGAAGGCCAGCTAAAAGCCACCCTACAAAAGCTCTAGAAGAGGGAAGTGTCATGGGAATGGACTGACCTGGTCTCTGAAGTGAGAGGCACAGTGTACCTTGAGATCAGGCTGTTGATGGACATCATTGACAGTGCTTGGGCTGGTACCTCTGCCACTGCAAGAGAGGGGCCAATCAATTGTGGGAAAGGCAAGAACAGGAAATTAAGGGGAGAAAACCAGTAGGGGCAGAGCATTTTGAATTATCTGTCTGCAGGTCAAGTCTCTCAAACCAAAATGAAACTTTTTTTTAAATCCCCTCTTCTGTAGGGGATCTTAATTGACATGTTTTCAATCTGGTGTTTTTTGTTTTTGTTTTTTTGTTTTGTTTTAATTTGGTTTGGTTTTTCTTTTTCTCTCCTGCTTGTGAAGGGTGGTTGCCAGGGAAGTTGTTTGTAAATCCTATTTTCGCAGGGGCTGGTTGTGCTCATAGTTAATCTGGTGACTCCAACCTGTATGCTCTTTTGTCTGGGGATTGGGATTTCAGGATTTCAACACCTAGTGATAATTGAGGAAAAGCATTATCCTTCTCTATGTTTTATAAGGTTATTATGAATCATTCATAAGTTTCTACAGTTAAGAAAAATTCATACTGGAGGAGAGAGGAGTCAAGATGGCGGAGAAGTAGCAGGCTGAGACTACTTCAGGTAGCGGGAGATCAGCTAGATAGTTTATCTAAAGATTGCAAACACCTACAAATCCAACGGGAGATCGAAGAGAAGAACAGCAACTCTAGAAACAGAAAATCAACCACTTTCTGAAAGGTAGGACTGGCGGAGAAGTGAATCCAAAGCGACCAGAAGATAGACCGCGGGGGGAGGGGCCGGCTCCCGGCAAGCGGCGGAGCAACGGAGCACAAAATCAGGACTTTTAAAAGTCTGTTCCGCTGAGGGACATCGCTCCAGAGGCTTAATCGGGGATAAGCCCACGCAGGGTCAGCATGGCCTCAGGTCCCGCAGGGTCACAGAAGGATCAGGGGTGTCTGAGTGTCGCAGAGCTTACAGGTATCAGAACAGGGAAGCCGGCTACAGAGACAGAACCGAGGAGTGAGCTCTAAGCTCGGGGTTACCTTGAACCGGTCGCAGGCTCGGTCAGCTCAGAGTGCGGCCAGAGGCAGGGTGACGGGAGTAAATTGGCGCTGTTCTCTGAGGGCGCACTGAGGAGTGGGGCCCCGGGCTCTCGGCTCCTCCGGGCCGGAGACCGGGAGGCCGCCATCTTCATTCCCGCCCTCCAGAACTCTACAGAAAGCGCTCAGGGAACAAAAGCTCCCGAAAGCAAACCCAGCAAACCGGAGCAGATTACTCAGCCCGGCCCCGGGTAAGGGCGGTGCAACTCCATCTGGGGCAAAGACACTTGAGAATCACTACAACAGGCCCCTCCCCCAGAAGATCAACAAGAAACCCAGCCAGGACCAAGTTCACCTACCAAGGAGTGCAGTTTCAATACCAAGGAGAGCAGCGGAATTCCAGAGGAGGAGAAAGCAAAGCACGGAACTCATGGCTTTCTCCCCATGATTCTTTAGCCTGGCAGTTAATTTTTTTTTTCTTTTTCAATTTTTTTTTCTCTTCTTCTGCTAAATTTTTTTAACTTTTACCCTTTTCATTTTAAACGTTTTTCAACTAGTTTATCTAATATATATATATATATATATATATGTTTTTCCTTTTTATATTTTTTCTTTATTGGTTTTCTTTTTTTAATTGTTTCTTTCTTTTTTTCTTTTTTTTCCCTTTCTGAACCTCTTTTATCCCCTTTCTCCCCCCTCACGATTTGGGATCTCTTCTGATTTGGCTAAAGCATATTTTCCTGGGGTTGTTGCCACCCTTTTAGTATTTTACTTGCTCCTTATATACTCTTATCTGGACAAAATGACAAGGTGGAAAATTCACCACAAAAAAAAGAACAAGAGGCAGTACTGAAGGTTAGGGACCTAATCAATACAGACATTGGTAATATGTCAGATCCAGAGTTCAGAATGACGATTCTCAAGGTTCTAGCCGGGCTCGAAAAAGGCATGGAAGATATTAGAGAAACCCTCTCGGGAGAGATAAAAGCCCTTTCTGGAGAAATAAAAGAACTAAAATCTAACCAAGTTGAAATCAAAAAAGCTATTAATGAGGTGCAATCAAAAATGGAGGCTCTCACTGCTAGGATCAATGAGGCAGAAGAAAGAATTAGCGATATAGAAGACCAAATGACAGAGAGTAAAGAAGCTGAGCAAAAGAGGGACAAACAGCTACTGGACCACGAGGGGAGAATTCGAGAGATAAGTGACACCATAAGACGAAACAACATTAGAATAATTGGGATTCCAGAAGAAGAGGAAACAGAGAGGGGAGCAGAAGGTATATTGGAGAGAATTATTGGAGAGAATTTCCCCAATATGGCAAAGGGAAGGCATCAAAATCCAGGAGGTTCAGAGAACCCCTCTCAAGATCAATAAGAATAGGTCCACACCCCGTCACCTAATAGTAAAATTTACAAGTCTTAGTGACAAAGAGAAGATCCTGAAAGCAGCCCGGGAAAAGAAGTCTGTAACGTACAATGGTAAAAATATTAGATTGGCAGCAGACTTATCCACAGAGACCTGGCAGGCCAGAAAGAGCTGGCATGATATATTCAGAGTACTAAACGAGAAAAACATGCAGCCAAGAATACTATATCCAGCTAGGCTATCATTGAAAATAGAAGGAGAGATTAAAAGCTTCCAGGACAAACAAAAACTGAAAGAATTTGCGAATACCAAACCAGCTCTACAGGAAATATTGAAAGGGGTCCTCTAAGCAAAGAGAGACCCTAAAAGTAGTAGATCAGAAAGAAACAGAGACAATATACAATAACAGTCACCTTACAGGCAATACAATGGCACTAAATTCATATCTCTCAATACTTACCCTGAATGTTAATGGGCTAAATGCCCAAATCAAAAGACACAGGGTATCAGAATGGATAAAAAAACAAAACCCATCTATATGTTGCCTACAAGAAACTCATCTGAAGACACCTCCAGATTTAAAGTGAGGGGGTGGAAAAGAATTTACCATGCTAATGGACATCAGAAGAAAGCAGGAGTGGCAATCCTTATATCAGATCAATTAGATTTTAAGCCAAAGACTATAATAAGAGATGAGGAAGGACACTATATAATACTCAAAAGAACTGTCCAACAAGAAGATCTAACAATTTTAAATATCTATGCCCCTAACGTGGGAGCAGCCAACTATATAAACCAATTAATAACAAAATCAAAGAAATACATCGACAATAATACAATAATAGTGGGGGACTTTAACACTCCCCTCACTGAAATGGACAGATCATCCAAGCAAAAGATCAACAAGGAAATAAAGGCCTTAAATGACACACTGGACCAGATGGACATCACAAATATATTCAGAACATTTCATCCCAAAGCAACAGAATACACATTCTTCTCTAGTGCACATGGAACATTCTCCAGAATAGATCACATTCTCGGTCCTAAATCAGGTCTCAACCATTATCAAAAGATTGGAATCATTCCCTGCATATTTTCAGACCACAATGCTCTGAAGCTAGAACTCAATCACAAGAGGAAATTTGGAAAGAACCCAAATACATGGAGACTAAACAGCATCCTTCTAAAGAATGAATGGGTCAACCAGGAAATTAAAGAAGAATTGAAAAAATTCATGGAAACAAATGATAATGAAAACACAACGGTTCAAAATCTGTGGGACACAACAAAGGCAGTCCTGAGAGGAAAATATATAGCGGTATGAGCCTTTCTCAAGAAACAAGAAAGGTCTCAGGTACACAACCTAACCCTACACCTAAAAGAGCTGGAGAAAGAACAAGAAAGCCTAAACCCAGCAGGAGAAGAGAAATCATAAAGATCAGAGAGAAATCAATGAAATAGAAACCAAAAAAACAATAGAACAAATCAACGAAACTAGGAGCTGGTTCTTTGAAAGAATTAATAAGATTGATAAACCCCTGGCCAGACTTATCAAAAAGAAAAGAGAAAGGACCCAAATAAATAACATCATGAATGAAAGAGGAGAGATCACAACGAACACCAAAGAAATACAGACAATTATAAGAACATACTATGAGCAACTCTATGCCAACAAATTTGACAATCTGGAAGAAATGGATGCATTCCTAGAGACATATAAACTACCACAACTGAACCAGGAAGAAATAGAAAGCCTGAACAGACCCATAACCAGTAAGGAGATTGAAACAGTCATCAAAAATCTCCAAACAAACAAAAGCCCAGGGCCAGACGGCTTCCCGGGGGAATTCTACCAAACATTTAAAGAAGAACTAATTCCTATTCTCCTGAAACTGTTCCAAAAAATAGAAATGGAAGGAAAACTTCCAAACTCATTTTATGAGGCCAGCATCACCTTGATCCCAAAACCAGACAAGGATCCCATCAAAAAAGAGAACTACAGACCAATATCCTTGATGAACACAGATGCAAAAATTCTCACCAAAATACTAGCCAATAGGATTCAACAGTACATTAAAAGGATTATTCACCACGACCAAGTGGGATTTATTCCAGGGCTGCAAGGTTGGTTCAACATCCGCAAATCAATCAATGTGATACAACCCATCAATAAAAGAAAGAACAAAAACATATGATACTCTCCATAGATGCTGAAACAGCATTTGACAAAGTACAGCATCCCTTCCTGATCAAAACTCTTCCAAGTGTAGGGATAGAGGGCACATACCTCAATATTATCAAAGCCATCTATGAAAAACCCACCGCAAATATCATTCTCAATGGAGAAAAACTGAAAGCTTTTCCGCTAAGGTCAGGAACACGGCAGGGATGTCCATTATCACCACTGCTATTCAACATAGTACTAGAAGTCCTAGCCTCAGCAATCAGACAACAAAAGGAAATTAAAGGCATCCAAATTGGCAAAGAAGAAGTCAAACTATCACTCTTTGCAGATGATATGATACTATATGTGGAAAACCCAAAAGACTCCACTCCAAAACTGCTAGAACTTGTACAGGAATTCAGTAAAGTGTCAGGATATAAAATCAATGCCCAGAAATCAGTTGCATTTCTCTACACCAACAACAAGACAGAAGAAAGAGAAATTAAGGAGTCCATCCCATTTACAATTGCACCCAAAACTATAAGATACCTAGGAATAAATCTAACCAAAGAGACTAAGAATCTATACACAGAAAACTATAAAGTACTCATGAAAGAAATTGAGGAAGACACAAAGAAATGGAAAAATGTTCCATGCTCCTGGATTGGAAGAATAAATATTGTGAAAATGTCTATGCTACCTAAAGCAATCTACACATTTAATGCAATTCCTATCAAAGTACCATCCATTTTTTTCAAAGAAATGGAACAAATAATCCTAAAATTTATATGGAACCAGAAAAGACCTCGAATAGCCAAAGGAATGTTGAAAAAGAAAGCCAAAGTTGGTGGCATCACAATTCCGGACTTCAAGCTCTATTACAAAGCTGTCATCATCAAGACAGCATGGTACTGGCACAAAAACAGACACATAGATCAATGGAACAGAATAGAGAGCCCAGAAATAGACCCTCAACTCTATGGTCAACTCATCTTCGACAAAGCAGGAAAGAATGTCCAATGGAAAAAAGACAGCCTCTTCAATAAATGGTGTTGGGAAAATTGGAGAGCCACATGCAGAAAAATGAAATTGGACCTTTTCCTTACACCACACACGAAAATAGACTCAAAATGGATGAAGGATCTCAATGTGAGAAAGGAATCCATCAAAATCCTTGAGGAGAACACAGGCAGCAACCTCTTCGACCTCAGCCGCAGCAACATCTTCCTAGGAACATCGCCAAAGGCAAGGGAAGCAAGGGCAAAAATGAACTATTGGAATTTTATCAAGATCAAAAGCTTTTGCACAGCAAAGGAAACAGTTAACAAAACTAAAAGACAACTGACAGAATGGGAGAAGATATTTGCAAACGACATATCAGATAAAGGGCTAGTGTCCAAAATCTATAAAGAACTTAGCAAACTCAACACCCAAAGAACAAAGAATCCAATCAAGAAATGGGCAGAAGACATGAACAGACATTTCTGCAAAGAAGACATCCAGATGGCCAACAGACACATGAAAAGGTGCTCCATATCACTCGGCATCAGGGAAATACAAATCAAAACCACAATGAGATATCACCTCACACCAGTCAGAATGGCTAAAATTAACAAGTCAGGAAATGACAGATGGTGGGCGAGGATGCGGAGAAAGGGGAACCCTCTCCTACACTGTTGGTGGGAATGCAAGCTGGTGCAACCACTCTGGAAAACAGCATGGAGGTTCCTCAAAATGTTGAAAATAGAACTATCCTATGACCCAGCAATTGCACTGCTGGGTATTTACCCTAAAGATACAAACGTAGTGATCCGAAGGGGCACGTGCACCTGAATGTTTATAGCAGCAATGTCTACAATAGCCAAACTATGCAAAGAATCTAGATGTCCATCAATAGACGAATGGATGAAGAAGATGTGGTATATATACACAATGGAATACTATGCAGCCATCAAAAGAAATGAAATCTTGCCATTTGCGACGACGTGGATAGAACTAGAAGGTATCATGCTTAGCGAAATAAGTCAATCGGAGAAAGACAACTATCATATGATCTCCCTGATATGAGGGAGAGGAGATGCAACATGGGGGGTTAAGGGGGTAGGAGAAGAGTAAATGAAACAAGATGGGATTGGGAGGGAGACAAACCTTAAGTGACTCTTAATCTCACAAAACAAACTGAGGGTTGATGGGGGGAGGAGGGTGGGGGGGTGGGATTATGGACATTGGGGAGGGTATGTGCTATGGTGAGTGCTGTGAAGTGTGTAAACCTGGCGATTCACAGACCTGTACCCCGGGGATAAAAATATATGTTTATAAAAAATAAAATTTAAAAAGAAAAAAAAAGAAAAATTCATACTGCTTTTCCGAGAAGTTTAATTCATGAATATTTTTCCCTATCCATTGAAAGTTCCCATTTTATACATTATGGTTGCAATTGTATCCTCATTTCTGAAATATATCCTTGCCACCTACCAATTTTAATAAATGATTTCCATCATGCAAAGCTTATAAAACTCATGAAGTGTTCTTTTTGTATTTTTAAACTCAAAAAATTAAGTTGTAATTGTGATAGAAATAATCTATAAGAGGTATTTTAAACAAAATTTTAATATTGGTGACAATAATAGTACCCAGTTATATGTCCTGTATTGTTTGTATTTTAGACCTGTGACAAACGAAAATGTCTTTTTTTTAAAGTATTTTTTTAAAATTTTATTTATTTGTTTGACAAAGAGAGTGATCTCAAGTAGGCAGAGAGGCAGACAGAGAGGAGGAAGCAGGCTCCCTGCTGAGCAGAGAGCCTGGTGTGGGGCTCGATCCCAGGACCCTGAGATCATGACCTGAGCCGAAGATAGAGGCTTTAACCCACTGAGCCACCCAGGTGCCCCGAAAATGTCTTTTCTAGATGAGAAAATAAGCTGTGTTCCATGGTTAATGAGATTGGAACTCATCTTGACTTTGAAGAATAAACAAATCAATTTGGTTTTAATTGTAATTATGGCTTTTTCTTTTTTCCCCATTGTACCAATGTCTTTAGGGGCACCTGGGTGGCTCAGTCAGTTGTGCATCTGGCTTTTGATTTCAGCTCAGGTCATATTTCACAGTCGTGGGATCGAGCCCCATGACAGGCTCTGAGTTTAGTGCAGAGTCTCTTCAGATTCTCTCTCCCTTTCCCTTCCCTTCTGTCTCTCCATGCTGTCTCTCTATCTCTAAAATAAACAAATAAAAATAAAATCTTAAAAAAAAATTTCCCTTTAAAACTTTCATAGAAGGGTTTCAAGAAAGGCCTATATTTACAAATTATATGAGAAGCAATAGACCATAGTGATTTAGAACATAGATTTGGGAGTGGGTGGGAGCTTTGAAATAAGTAAAGAATTTATTTCTGTGAGGCCAGCAAGGAAGACTGCAAACTAGTGGTCCCAATGGCTGTCTCCCAAGTGTTGAAAATATGTCTAAGTTTATATAAGGAGAATGTAGGACAAGGGTCATGCATGCTGGGCAGTAAATGTCAGGTTTGATGGTTGTCTTTGGGTCAATCATGCAGGGTCTTGCTGAAGTCAGGGCAGTTGTAATTACTTGAGGGGATAGTTCCAGTTCCTATCACAGGATGCTTAGCCTACCTGGGTCTTTTGACTGCATTGAAAGGTAAGCTGGAAAAAAAATTAATTTTCTAGTACAGACACAGGTCAAAATGGAGGTAGTTCAAGTTAGAACATAGATTTTTTTTAACTGATCTTAGACCTGGCTTTGAAATCTGGCCCTACAATTTACTAACTGTATGGCACAAGTGAATGTTTTCATACTTCTGAGTCACAGTTTTCATATTTGTAAATACCATTGACTTCAGTGCAGTTTTGTAAGGGATGGCATGCTCTGTAAAGTATACACTAAGTACTTATTATGGTAGTTATCAGATGAATAGATAAAGAAGATGTGATACACACACACACACACACACACACACACACACACACACACACACACAAAACGGGATACTATGTAGCTCTCAAAACCCTCGAAATCTTACCATTTGCAACAATGTGGATGGCACTAGAGTAAGCGAAACGAGTCAACTGATATGAGGAATTTGAGAGGCAGGGCAGGGGGGAAAGGAGGGAAAAATGAAACAAGATGAGACCAGGGAGGGATACAAACCAGGAGAGACTCTTAATCTAAGGAAACAAACTGAGGGTTGCTGGGGGTGGTGGAGGAGGGATAGGGTGGCTGAGTTATGGACACTGGGGAGGGTATGTGCTATGGTGAGTGCTGTGAATTGTTTAAGACTGATGAATCACAGACCTGTATCCCTGAAACAGATAATACATTATGTTGTAATGGCCTATTTAGCCAGAGTGATTCCATCCGGTTAAACAGTGATTTTGTTGTTTATGCAGTAAAACTTAAACTGACCCTGCCCCCCCTCCACCCAGGGGAACTTACTTAAAAGCAAGTCCGGGAAACCAGTCCCAGGTAACAAAGCCCAAATACAAGGGCAGGTCAGGCCAGGTGGAGACATCCAATCAGTGGGGGTGCATACTCTCCCTAGCTACCAAGAAGTGTGGGTCCTGCCTTTTGGGTGCCATTCTGACCAAGGTGATAGGCTAGCTCAAATATCTACTAGGGTAAATTGTAATTCAATTGGCCACCCGTGTGTGACCTAGCATGACTGTGCAGCTTTCTCTGTGTGTTACAATTTCATTGGCCACCTGTGGTGGCCAGGCCCAACCACATGGCCTTTGCTCTATAAAAGTTACTCTGTGAGGCTGGGAGGGGTCGCCCTCTCTGTAAGAGGCGGCCCTGACCGGTCGGTTTGATTCTTGATGCTTGGCGCGAAATAAAGCTTTGCTTGATCTTCGCTTTGTATCAGTTTCGCTCCTTTGATTATGGACCTAACAATATGTTAATAAAAGAATAAATGGTAGTTATTTTTGTTATGATTATGCATATCAAAGTCAGGTTGCTAACATGGAACTGAAAATTATTTTATTAAATATAATGTAAGTTGCAAAATAGAGTAAAACCTCACTAATTTGGAAATTCGACAAATTGAGAGGAAAGTAATTATGATTCCAAGAACAAATATTTATTGTGTCCTTACTATGTTCTAGGTGCTATGCATCACAAATATCCCTCTTGCCTCCTTTGGGATATTGATTCACTAATTATTTGATTTTTTTTTTTAACTACTTACCTCCACTGGCTCCTTCTTTTTAGCTTATGAAATAGTGTTCAGTAGTGTTCAGATCTCAGGAGCAGGGAGCCTGAAGTGGGACTCATCCCCGGTCCCTGGGTTCATGACTTGAGCAGAAGGCAGAGGCTTAAAGACTAAACCACCAGGTGTCCCAGATCCCTCTCATTCATTCTTAAAACAAAACAAAACAAAACAAAACAAAACAAAACAAAACAAAAGTAGAAGAGGGAAAAGAAAACAAAACACCCCTTTCTTGATCCTGTACCCTTCAATTCAACACCAACTTTTCCATTCAAGAATCCTGAGAGTTACCCTAGATCCCAAATTCTTTATCACCTCCCATATCCAACTGATCAGGTCTGGAATTACTTGTTTATTGTATCATCTCCTCTCACTAGGAAGGCATTGTCTTAGGCCATACTTCATTGTTTATGGTCTAGTCCTGGCAATAGCCTCTTGTTACAGTGTTGCTAGAAGGACCATTATAAATGAATATCTGATTCTCATTCCTCCTCTTAACATCTTTGAATTCTCTCTTGTAGAATAAGGTCCAAACTGCTAAATATAGCCTATAGGACTCTTTACAAGAGGAGCCCAACCTACTAAGAGCATCTTAATCTCTTTCTATTCCCTCCCCCTCACTATCATTGAATTCTACTTTCTTAGCACATCCACAAAAAGCCCGTTAAGGAGATCTAATAAGTCAAAAACAATCTCTTTTTTGTTTGTTTGTTTTGCCTGAGAAAATAGTTCCTGTTCAATTTTACACATATATTTGCACTGCTAATTTAATCAGGACGGATGTTCTTTACCAACATTTTTTTTAAAATTAAAGCGTGAAATTTGCAAGTCATAGCCATCAACGAATGTAACATAACAGCCAATGTTACATGCTTCCACAAAGAAAGTCTGGTGATTGAAATTTATTTCATTTACTCATATATTTATTTTCTTTACCTATTTCTCCAAGAGTGTGTTAGCACTGTTAGGGGATAAACTCTATCTTATTCATTGTTATATCTTCTGGACCCAGCACACTGCTCAACAAAGCTTTGTTGAATGAAACATTAAATGGATATTTGGATAAATGAACAAAAGAAAAACCTGAGGAAATATAACTGTGTTACATAACGATTCAGATTTAGAGGTTTTTTGTAAGGCTTCTTGTGAAATTTCTTATCTCATACCCACTGACCAACACAAGTGAAAAATAAATAACAGAAAGAAGTCAATAATTACAAAGTGAATCTTACCAGTCTAGAATTGTAAGCTTTGTTCATACCTCACTGGTGATGGTGTAGTGAATATTTTTTGAATGAAGCAGGGGGAGGGCAGAGAGGGAGAGAATCTCAGGAGGACTCCCTGCTGAGTGTGGAGCCAAGCAGGGCTCCATCCAGATCTCATGACCCTGAGATCAAGACCTGAACTGAAATCAAGAATCTGAGGCTTAACTGACTGAGACCCCTGTGTCCCTGAGGATTTCTACTTCTATGGAAAAAGATGGAAGGTGAAAATAGGGTTTACCATTTGTTTTCAATTGAACAGTTTTGGAAGCACTGTGTACCCTGAGCACAGAGAGTGATTCTGCCAAACTTCTTCCCTGGGAACTAGGCATCTCAGCATTGAGTCACCATAGCTTTGAATGGTGTCTATGAATATGCGTGGTTTATCTTGGTATATTTTGTGCATTTATTAGCAAGATGTGCCCTCAGGTATCAGAAAAGCCTAAGAGAGGCTATTTTTGGGTTTGGAAATGCTCAAAAGATTTTCCCTATAAGTTAATGTTAATTGCTCCTTCACTTTATGTCATTTTGGTCTATGAAAGGTTTTATTGGAACTCTTTACTTTCGGATAGCAGGGAAAATCTCTACATAGTGCAAGTTCTTTTCTTCAGAATGTTCAGATGGCAATGCTGACACCAGTATGAATTCCTGGACTTAAAAAACAGGGACTCAAACCTCTCTGGAAGTGTGTATTAAAGAGAAATGTCTAGAGTTGTTTTGTGTTACTTATTGTCCATAATAGCCATTTCTTAATGAAATTTCATGTCCAGATTTCATTGTAGTTGCTTTTTAGGAAGAGAAAACAACTGGGAAAATGATATTCTTTTAAGTTCTCTAACAGGCTTCTGTTGATTAGCTACCACTGACTTCAGATGAACCAGATTTCCCCGCCTGTTTGTCCAAATTCTCTATCACATGGTGACTAAAGCTTATCTCTGACATTTCACATAGATCTTTAGAAACACCTTTAGGCAAAGGATGACATCAGAATAATTTGCATTAGAAACCCCATTATTCACTGAGATTAATTAACAGTGTGATATTTAGGGAATTAGCATTACAACTCCTCTTGTTGCTAGCTGTGGTTTGTGTCCCCTGCAGGGAGTGACACTGAATGAAATCTTGCAAGTCATTTCAAAATACAGAAACTCTCTGTGAGAAGTAAAATGTGCACTGAGCCAGTCCCAGAAAATACCTTAAAAAATTGCTTGCAAAGCTCCCTTGTTTGCATGTGTTAGATTTTGGTTAGCTTTGCTTCAATTATAAGTTTATAACTAACCTGAAAGTGTGGGAATTTTAGCAACTAGCGTTGAATACAAAAACAGTTTCTTCCAGACTCTCAATGGATTTGTTAAAGAATTAATTCTTTGAACTCCTTGGAATGTAGCTGGTATTTCAGCTGGGGGACATGTCCTTTTGCCTCAGTCAGTCCTGGTTTCCGAATGTTGTTTCAGTATAATTATTAATAATGCCCTGTCTTTCTCCCTCAAATTGTCTCTGTTGAGTGATAAATTATATAGTTTCTCTAACGATCGTGAACTTGAAGTTAAAGCATTTCTCTTTTTAAAAAAGTACGTGTTCTTAGATGAGCTTAGTAAGACTTGGATGTAATAATAGTAGGTTTAATGCTTGATGGGGGATATTGAAAGGGTCCATGCACAAAAGGACGAGACTGATACAAAGCGAAGGTCAAGCAAAGCTTTATTTCGCGCCAAGCATCGAGAATCAAACTGACCGGCCAGGGCCGTCTCTTGCAAAGAGGCGACCCCTCCCAGCTTCACAGACTAACTTTTATAGAGCAAAGGCCATGTGGTTGAGCCTGGCCACACGCAGATGGCTAATTGAATTACAATTCACCCTATAGTAGTTATTTGAACTAGCCTATCACTCTGGTCAGAATTGGTGCCCAAAAGGCAGGGCCCACAATTTTGGGTGGTTAGGGAGGTGCTTTCCTGATTGGATGTCTCCACCTGGCTTGGCTCATCCTTAGCGGGTAGGGAGGTAATACGTGCGCTTTTACTGATTGGACGTTTCCACATGGCCGGACACGTCCTTGTATCTGGGCTCCGTTATTGGGGGCTATTTGGCCGTATTTCACCAGTTCTGTTTCTAAGCGCTTTCCTCTTGGGGAAAGGGGCAGGTTCAATCTAAGTTTACTGCATAAACAACAAAATGGCTCTCTCTGGCTAAGTAGGCCCTTACAATATGAAATTTGAGAGTAAGTAATGCTACTTCCTGTTTCTAATCTGGCAAATCAGAGTTCAAGTCTATTATTGCCAATTTAGTCTTTGGGCATTCATAGACTTGACATTTGTGACATGGGACCCTGGGCTACCAGTCAAGAAAAAAATCCTTTTTCATGCAGAAAAGGTGCTTTTGTTATAGTATGGAGAGTGCCCATGGGCAGAAAGAGCTTCACTTTTGCTCTATGAAGCTGGTGGTTATATGCTAAGTGCTCAAAGGGGAGGGAATGTGTAAGGGAGAATTAGATCATAAATACCTTCTTCGAATTTCTACTCATAAAATTACTTCTGAAAGTTTTTTCTGGTGCTTCTCATTCAGCTCTATATTAACTATTGGTGAGATGTACAGGCAATCCTGAGACCCTTTAAGAATGTAGAAGCTGGGATGCCTGGGTGGCTCAGTTGGTTGAGTGTCTGCCTTCTGCTCAAGACATGATCCCAGGGTCCTGGGATTGAGTCCTGCATCGGGCTCCCTGCTTGGCGGGGAGCATGCTTCTCCCTCTCTCTGCCTGCTGTTTCACTTCCCTGTGCTCTCTCTCTGTGTATATCAAATTAAAAAAAAAAAAAAAAGAAAGAAAGAAAGAAAGAAAAGAAAAGAAAAAGAAAAATCTTAAAAGAATGTAGCGCCCAACAGTGCAAGAGGGTTCCCAGTTCTCCACAACCTTGCCAACAATTGTTTCCTGTCTTGTTAATTTTGGCCATTCTAGCTGGTGTAAGGTGGTATCTCATTGTGGTTTTGATTTTTATTTCCCTAATGTCTAGTGATGTTGAATGTAAGGGCCGATTCAGCCAGAGTGGCCCCACCCCGGTTGACTGCCATTTTGTTGTAAAACTTAAATTGACCTTGCCCCCCCCCCACCGGGAACTTATTTAAAAGCAAGTCTGGGAAACCAGTCCCAGGTAACAAAGTCCAAATACAAGGGTGGGTCAGGCCAGGTGGAGACTTTCGATCAGTGGGGGCGCATACTGTCTCCTAGCTACCAAGGAGTATGGGCACCGCCCTTTGGGCATCTTTTGGGCACCAATTCTGAACTAGGTGATAGGCTAGTTCAAATGTCTACGAGGGTAAATTGTAATTCAATTGGTCGCCTAGCATCACTGTGGAGTTTCCTGTGTGTGTTACAATCTCATTGGCCATCTGTGTGTGGCCAGGCCCAACCACATGGCCTTTGCTCTATAAAAGTTAGTCTGGAAAGCAGGGAGGGGTCGCCCTCTCTCTGTAAGAGGTGCGGCCCTGGCTGGCCAGTTTGATTCCTGATGCTTGGCATGAAATAAAGCTTTGCTTGACCTTCGCTTTGTATCAGTCTCGTCCTTTAATCATGGACCCATTATTGGGGTACACAATTTTTGGAGGACCCAACATTGAACATTTTTTCATGTTTCTGTTAGCCATTTGTATGTCTTCTTTGGAGAAATATCTGTTCATATCTTCTGCCCATTTCTTGACTGGGTTATTTGGTTTTTGGGTGTTGAGTTTGATAAGTTCTTAACAGATTAGTAAAAAGGAAGGGCACATGCATCCCAGTGTTCATAGCAGCAATGTCCACAATAGCCAAACTATGGAAGGAACTGAGATGCTCTTCCACAGATGAATGGATAAAATGTGGTTCATATATACAATGGAATATGACTCAGCCACCAGAAAGGATGAGTACCCACCATTTGCACTGACATGGATGGAACTGGAGGGGACTATGCTAAGTGAAATAAGATAAGCAGAGAAAGACAATTATCTTCTAGTTTCACTCATATGTGGAACATAAAGAATAGAGCAGAGGACCACAGGAGAAGGGAGAGAAAACTGAATGAGAAGAAGTCAGAGAGGGAGACAAACCATGAGAGACTCTGTACTCCAGGAGCCAAACTGAGGGTTTCAGAAGGGTGGGGGTTAGGGAGATAGGTTAACTGGGTGGTGGGTATTAAGGAGAGCACATGTTGTGATGAGTACTGGGTGTTATATGTAACTAATGAATCATTGAATATTACAACAAAAACTTATGATATACTATATTGTTGGCTCACTGAACAAAATGGAAAAAAAAAACCAACAACAGAATGTAACAGCACGTATTTGATCCTTATTGGACCTATGCAAGTTGTAGATCAGTCTTGTGGGCTAAAGGTTAACGTTTTTCTGCTTCTACCCTTCCTCAGTTTGAAGATCCATGGCATGTTGGAATTAATAAGTTTGGTGAGACACGCATTAGAATTGTGCTACTTAGCCCATTGCAGTGCAACCACATTTCAGTGTAACTGTATTACACATCTCTCCTGAAGTCTTCAAAATTTTGATATCTGCTGAAAGAAGCTAATGTCTCAATTCTTACTCAACCCCCATATTGATGTGAGTAAAGTTGGGAACTTGAGAACTGAGTCATTGTGTCTTGTACATACTAGATTTTCAATAAATATTTATTTAGTTGAAAGACAATGTTCTTTTTATTTTTTTCTTTTTAAGATTTTATTTGAGAAAGAGAGAGTGAGAAAGAGAGATCACAAGCAGGGGGAAAGGGTAGAGGGGGAAGCAGATTTCCCACAAAGCAGGGAGCTCAATGTGGGACTCGATCCTAGGACCCTGGGATCATGACCTGAGCCGAAGGCAGATGCTTAACTGACTCAGCCAACCAGGCACTTTTTTCTGAAGTGTACTTATAGATCACAAAATATTTAATTTTAAGGTAGGCTTTGTCAAGAACTGTGAAGAATCTGAAATTTTACCTTATTTGCAAGTTAATAAGTCAGCCTACCACAGTTTTATGCATGCTGACCTGAGACATGACACTGCTGGGTCAGAAAAGAACTATTGCTCATGGCACAACAAGCAGCTAAGCTTCCTGTTCATGTTGGTTCCTCATGTTCCCTAAGTCCCATGAGTACAATGTGGAGTAGTTCAGGTTGACAATGATCATATATAGTGGATGTGCATCACAACCAAGTAACTCTGAGCTCATAGAACTCCAATGCTTCATAATGGGCTGCAAACAAAACTGCTCAATCTTTATGCTGGAGAGAGACATTATTACACTAGACAACAAATAAATCTGCCCTCTCTTCCCAGGGGAGACACTATATCCATTTTCCAAGGCTTTTCAAACATCCTCAAAAAATGTATTCTGGAACAGACTATCTGCCTCTGCTTGCAAATTGTGCAGAATCATGAGAGACCCATGGGGAATTTTTTTCCTAGCATATCTTTGTAATACAAATTTGAGTTTCTAAGTACATATGTTATTTTATGTATAACATTAGCTGTCTAATTGCTAAATCTTACTTCCTAATCCACTGCAGTGATAGACTGAGAAATTCCTCTTATCTCTTGATTGTATTCTCATCTTATTTTATATAAAAAAAGTACATATAAAAACTTGTTAGAGGAGTTTATATCTGCTCTCATCTCTCATTATAGTATGTACCTACTGTTTAAAATATTGCATATTTAGAAAACATGGGTACTGTTTTTGAGTAACTTATGTAACCAAGAAGTAAAATAACTACCCCCAGGCATTTATTTAGCTATGGAGTAATTTGCCTTGCTTGTATAGTGGAGAAGTAATGTTAAAGATGATTGTGATATTTTATGCCTGGAAGAAGCCTCCAGCAGTAACCATAGCTCCATGAATATTTTGATTCAATGACTGAGGTTGCCAGATGTCTTCAAAACCTTCATTTCCTTATACATTTTCCACTTTATCATGGTTCTGCCTCTCTTCCTTTCATTTTCTTATAACCTATAAACTGTTGATCCTGAATTCAAATAACAAAAAAACTCAGATACTAAATTTTTTTGTTGTTATCGTTGGGGGTAAACTTTATAGTATACTTTTATAAGAAAATGAAAATAGAAACAGAAAGATAATGCCTAACAAAGTCCTAACAGGGCTTAGTTCAAAAGCATAACTTCCATAGCATGTTTTAAGGTCAGTTCAGGTTCAGTTTAGCTTCCTAATTCTAATGATACAAAATATAACAATTATAACCATAACAGCTACTATTTATTAAAAATTTTAAAAGAGATTTTATTTATTTGAGAGAGAGTGATAGAGCCATCTGTGCATGTGAAAAAGAGAGTGAGGGCACAAGTGGCAGGGGGGAGGGGGACGGGCTAGAGGGAGAGGGAGAAGCAGACTCCCTGCTGAGCAGGGAGCTCAACTCCAGGCTCAGTCCCAGACCCTGGGATCATGACCTGAGTTGGAGGCAGACTCTTAACTGACTGAGCCACCCAGGAGCCCCCATAACAGCTATTATTTATTGAAGGCAAATTATTTGCAAGGTATGTACAAGTGCTTTGTTATTTCTAATCCTTGGAACAATCCATCAGGGTAGTTGTTATCTCTAAGTCTCACATCAGAAATTGAGGTTCAGAGGTTAAAGGTAGCTTAATTTAGGTAACATCTCAAGCTCTTCTATGAGCCTACAATTCTCTTCAAAGTATCAAAGATAGAGGTCACTGTGTTTAGGGTGGTTTTTGAAACTGATAAATTTCTTATGCCTTACTATTTCTGTTCCAAAAAATTCATTGTTGGAGAGGAAAAATTTTCCTTTACTCTTCAAGATTTTTCTAGCTGGTCAGAGAATTGAGTTGACAAGAGACCAATTAGTAGGAGAAAATCAAATTTAATTGCATATCTACAGGGAATCCATACAGACATGAGATTCCAAAGTCAGACAGGCTAAATGAGGTATATATGTCATCCTGAACTAAGAAAGTTTAGGGGTTTATGACTTTAAAGGAAAGGAAGGCAATTCATAGGAGGATGAAAGAGAGTACATGTTTGGTTTACAGGTGTTTGCTGGGCCATACAAAAACAATAAGACACAGAGAGGAATTTAAACAGATTTTGCTAGGTTCCTTCGTGTCTACTACACCTAGTTCATATTATAATGTAGTTATCTATGGTGTTAGTTCTCTTCTAGGAATGGGTCCTCTATCTAAATTCTTTTAGGCAGTTGGGGGAAGGTCAAAGTTTTTTCCTGTCTTTTAGACCTTGATTGTTTTCAGCTCAAAATAATCTGCATCCTAAAGTGGCACATCTTGGGGCAGCCTGCCCTTGGCCTCTACATAATTTATTTTTACATTAATTTTAGATAAATAAGAGCATGAATTATGCATTTAAATTAGCTAAAGTCTGAATATGTATACACACACACAAACACACGTACGTATTATGTATCTCTTTTTCTCTTTAAGCATGTGTACAAATATGTACATATGTGTATAAATTTTTAGTAACAATTAATGGTGTAGATTGTTTTTCTCCTTGGAAGTTTTTTCTGACATATTTTGTTCCTTACCTCTGTGATCACTTACAGCTCATTTATAGCATGTATTCCATTGTCTTGTATTTAGTTTTTTAGGTGAATACTCTGCCTCTATAAGCCCCTAGAGGACAGAGACCATTTTTTATTTATCTTTGTACCTGTGGAGTTTAAGCTAGTGCCTGGAACTTCATTAGTGATTAATATGTATTTTTGAATGAAAGAAAAAATTAGTTTACTCTGATTTTGTACAGGATAAGTGCTGCTGGGGTCTTAGTTTTTTCAAGTAATTTATACAAAGGGCTGTTATAATTCACCAATGTTATTTTTTTAAAAAGATTTATTTATTTGAGAGAGAGAGAAGAGAGAGAGAGAGAGAGAGAGGATGAGGTGAGGGGCAGAGGGAGAGGGAGAGAGAAACTCCAGGCAGACTTGTGCTGAGTGGGGAGCTGATGTGGGGCTTGATCTCACTATCCTGAGATCATCACCTGAACTGAAAGCAAGAGTTGACTGCTTAACAGACTGAGCCACCCAGGTGCCCCACTAATATTATTTTAATAGCATTGAAAAGTCACTATGAATCTTAAATATACTAAAATATTATAGAAATTGCTGACTAATCCAGAAAATGAGCCATATTGTTTGTTCTCTGTAACCTATTTCTTTCCAGTCATTGCACTGTCCTAATGAGTGTAAAGCCATAGGGTGGGAGGAAGTTTGAGTGGTTGTATAATATACTGCCTTATCATTAGGCGTCTTGAGACCTAAACCAGAAGAGATACTATTCTCCTCTCAGACACTGCCCGAAAAGACAATTCTACAGCTTTGCTTGGCACCATGTTCTGTGATTTTGTGTCACTGAGAAAATGCTACTGAATCTGTAATCTGGATCTTCCAATTTGGAATTTAAACACTGTAGGTTAGGCCAAGTATTCTAAAGAAGTATAGAAACTCTTTAGTGTCTTTGTATGAATTAAGAAAGGCTAGCCCCTGCTTATCCAACAAACAACTCCTAAGTTTTAGTGGCTTAAAACCACAAAGGTTCACTTCTCACTCATAGTATCTATCTCTCATAGCATCTTTGGGAGCTTTGTGCTGCTTTTTCCAGAACCCAGGTTGAGGAGCAGGCACTATCTAGAATATTGCCATTGGCGGAAGGTAAAGAAAGGTTGTGGTAAAACATGCACTAGTTCTTAATACTTCCACAAATCAATAACACATGTTAGTTCTCATGTTTTATTGATCAAAGCAAATCCCATGACTACACCTAACTTCAAGTAGGCAGGGAAGGGCAATCACACCACATACCTGGAATGAGAGAAAGTCAGAGTATTTGTGAACAGCTCTCATGACTATCACAGCTTCTCACGTGTTTTTGAGGATAGCATGAAATAAACTTAGAACAAAATATTGCTGGCTGCTAAGGTAAAAATGGTAGGTTTAAGAGCAAAGATTTTTATAGTATATTTAATTTTTTTGGTCTTGACTATTCAAAGGCATCAAACAGTATGGAGTAATTTAATCAAGAGTTTTTCTACCTTCTCAATGTTAATGTCAAATTCCCTCCATTTCAGACATTCATGAGTATAGGCTCCAAATAGACCCATCATTATTTAGAATTATGCCATTCCCATGATTTCAAGCACACGACCTTCCCATTCATTATAATCTTCTGTTATTCAGTCATCAAGTACATATTGAGTGTCCAACACTAGGGGGTGCAATGGTGAACAAAGTAGACTTCAGAGGACTGTTTTGGTGTTTTAGAGTTTCGCCATAATGGGCCTAAGTATAGATCTCCTTTTATTTGTTCTATTGGGAATCACTGGACTTCTTGAATTTGTGAATCTACTTTTTTTTTTTTAATAATTTCTCAGACTTTATCTCTTCAAAAATGGACTCTGTACTGTTCTTTCTCTCCTTCTAGAACTTAGAGACTTTTCTTAAACCTTCTCACCCTATTTTCCAGGTCTCTAAATCTCCCTTTTATGTATTCCATCTTGTGTCTAATAATTTTTTTTCAGAGCCATTTTAAAGTTCACTGGTTATTGCTTTGGCTTGCGTCTTGATATGTTGCTAAAGCTAGTTACTGAGTTTTTAATTTCAGTTGTTTTTGTTTCCACATCTAGACATTTTATTTCGTTCTGTAAAATTGTCTTGGTTATTTATTTATTTATTTATTTGGTTATTCTTTATAGTGTCTTGTTCCTTGCTCATATTTTAAAGCTTATATTTTAGTTCTTTAAATATAATAATATTAATGCTCATTATATTTTGTGCTTATTAGTTCCACTATCTGAAATATTAGAAAGTCTGCTGATTCTCAGTGTTGGTGCTATGTTTTCTTCAGTGTTCATTGATATTTGAATGTGAGTCACTCATTTTTCTTGGACTGCTAGGAATCTTTGACTTGCATATCTGTTCGCACTAACAGTCCAAGACCACTTTAAACTAAGCTTTTGGCTTAGGTTTCTTTGCTTCCTTTCCAAATTAGTAAAACTGATGAAAATAACTTATTCCTAATTTTATGTAGTAGTTTCTTCCTTTTTATAGAATTGTGATAAAGATGTCTTTTAAGCCTATAAACAATGTTATCTAGATAATCTTAACTGTGGAAATCTTATGGAAACATTTGTTCAAAAACCCACTCTAAATATTAAAACTGCAAGAATGACAATGTTTCCTATACATAGATATTGTTTTAATAGCTTTATCTAAAGAAGAAAAAAGAAAACTACATATGCTTGGTTAAATTGGGTTAAATTTATCCAGGTATCCAAGAATAAAATAAAATTTTACTTGAGAGAGAAGAGAAAGAGATCTTTTAAGAAATTCATGCAAGTGAATCTAGGGACTAGCGAGTCTGAAATCTGTAGGACAGGTCAGCAGGCTGGAGACTCAGGTAAAAGTGGATGTTGCAGTCTTGAATTTGGATTCCACAGGGCAACCAACTGAAAACTCAGGGAGAGTTTCTGTGTCATGGTGTTGAGAAAAGTTCCCCTTCTGCAGGAAATCCCAGTCTTTGCTTTAAAGGCTTTTGACTGAGTGGGTGAGTCCCACTCATATTATGAATAATCTGCTTTACTCAAAGTCTACTGATTTGAATGCTAATCACATCTAAAAAATACCTTCAAAATGTGGTATATTTACACGATGGAATACTATGCAGCCATCAAAAGAAATGAAATCTTGCCATTTGCGACGACGTGGATGGAACTAGAGGGTATCATGCTTAGCGAAATAAGTCAATTAGAGAAAGACAACTATCATATGATCTCCCTGATATGAGGGAGAGGAGATGCAACATGGGGGGTTAAGGGGGTAGGAGAAGAGTAAATGAAACGAGATGGGATTGGGAGGGAGACAAACCTTAAGTGACTCTTAATCTCAC